>NW_026089422.1:0-341943 GCF_933775445.1 Argentina anserina | reverse complement strand
AAAGATACGGAAACGATGTAAAGATACTCAGTTTGAAAGAAACACACTCCCACAATTGCAAAACTCTCAAATTCAATAGAAACTCGCATCAGAAGCCTTACAGAAAGATACTCAAACGAGAAATGAAAAGATACACAATTGGAATAGTAAAGATACGCAAACGATGTAAAGATACACAATTGGAATAGTAAAGATACGCAAACGATGTAAAGATACTCAGTTTGAAAGAAACACACTCCCACAATTGCAAAACTCTCAAATTCAATAGAAACTCGCATCAGAAAGCCTTACAGAAAGATACTCAAACGAGAAATGAAAAGATACACAATTGGAATAGTAAAGATACGCAAACGATGTAAAGATACTCAGTTTGAAAGAAACACACTCGCACACTTGCAAAACTCTCAAATACTTTAGAAACTCGCATCAGAAGCCTTACAGAAAGATACTCAAACGAGAAATGAAAAGATACACAATTGGAATAGTAAAGATACGCAAACGATGTAAAGATACACAATTGGAATAGTGAAGATACGCAAACGATGTAAAGATACTCAGTTTGAAAGAAACACACTCCCACACTTGCAAAACTCTCAAATTCAATAGAAACTCGCATCAGAAAGCCTTACAGAAAGATACTCAAACGAGAAATGAAAAGATACACAATTGGAATAGTAAAGATACGCAAACGATGTAAAGATACACAATTGGAATAGTAAAGATACGCAAACTATGTAAAGATACTCAGTTTGAAAGAAACACACTCGCACACTTGCAAAACTCTCAAATACTTTAGAAACTCGCATCAGAAGCCTTACAGAAAGATACTCAAACGAGAAATGAAAAGATACACAATTGGAATAGTAAAGATACGCAAACGATGTAAAGATACACAATTGGAATAGTAAAGATACGCAAACTATGTAAAGATACTCAGTTTGAAAGAAACACACTCCCACACTTGCAAAACTCTCAAATTCAATAGAAACTCGCATCAGAAAGCCTTAAAGAAACATACTGAAACGAGAAATGAAAAGATACACAATTGGAATAGTAAAGATACGCAAACGATGTAAAGATACTCAGTTTGAAAGAAACACACTCGCACACTTGCAAAACTCTCAAATACTTTAGAAACTCGCATCAGAAGCCTTACAGAAAGATACTCAAACGAGAAATGAAAAGATACACAATTGGAATAGTAAAGATACGCAAACGATGTAAAGATACACAATTGGAATAGTAAAGATACGCAAACGATGTAAAGATACTCAGTTTGAAAGAAACACACTCCCACAATTGCAAAACTCTCAAATTCAATAGAAACTCGCATCAGAAAGCCTTACAGAAAGATACTCAAACGAGAAATGAAAAGATACACAATTGGAATAGTAAAGATACGCAAACGATGTAAAGATACACAATTGGAATAGTAAAGATACGCAAACTATGTAAAGATACTCAGTTTGAAAGAAACAAACTCCCACACTTGCAAAACTCTCAAATTCAATAGAAACTCGCATCAGAAGCCTTACAGAAAGATACTCAAACGAGAAATGAAAAGATACTCAATTGGAATAGTAAGGATACGCAAACGATGTAAAGATACACAATTGGAATAGTAAGGATACGCAAACGATGTAAAGATACTCAGTTTGAAAGAAACACACTCCCACACTTGCAAAACTATCAAATACAATAGAAACTCGCATCAGAAGCCTTACAGAAAGATACTCGAACGAGAAATGAAAAGATACACAATTGGAATAGTAAAGATACGCAAACGATGTAAAGATACACAATTGGAATAGTAAAGATACGGAAACGATGTAAAGATACTCAGTTTGAAAGAAACACACTCCCACAATTGCAAAACTCTCAAATTCAATAGAAACTCGCATCAGAAAGCCTTACAGAAAGATACTGAAACGAGAAATGAAAAGATACACAATTGGAATAGTAAAGATACGCAAACGATGTAAAGATACTCAGTTTGAAAGAAACACACTCGCACACTTGCAAAACTCTCAAATACTTTAGAAACTCGCATCAGAAGCCTTACAGAAAGATACTCAAACGAGAAATGAAAAGATACACAATTGGAATAGTAAAGATACGCAAACGATGTAAAGATACACAATTGGAATAGTAAAGATACGCAAACGATGTAAAGATACTCAGTTTGAAAGAAACACACTCGCACACTTGCAAAACTCTCAAATACTTTAGAAACTCGCATCAGAAGCCTTACAGAAAGATACTCAAACGAGAAATGAAAAGATACACAATTGGAATAGTAAAGATACGCAAACGATGTAAAGATACACAATTGGAATAGTAAAGATACGCAAACGATGTAAAGATACACAATTGGAATAGTAAAGATACGCAAACTATGTAAAGATACTCAGTTTGAAAGAAACACACTCCCACACTTGCAAAACTCTCAAATTCAATAGAAACTCGCATCAGAAAGCCTTACAGAAACATACTCAAACGAGAAATGAAAAGATACACAATTGGAATAGTAAAGATACGCAAACGATGTAAAGATACACAATTGGAATAGTAAAGATACGCAAACTATGTAAAGATACTCAGTTTGAAAGAAACACACTCACACACTTGCAAAACTCTCAAATTCAATCGAAACTCGCAACAGAAAGCCTTACAGAAAGATACTCAAACGAGAAATGAAAAGATACACAATTGGAATAGTAAAGATACGCAAACGATGTAAAGATACACAATTGGAATAGTAAAGATACGCAAACGATGTAAAGATACTCAGTTTGAAAGAAACACACTCCCACAATTGCAAAACTCTCAAATTCAATAGAAACTCGCATTAGAAAGCCTTACAGAAAGATACTCAAACGAGAAATGAAAAGATACACAATTGGAATAGTAAAGATACGCAAACGATGTAAAGATACACAATTGGAATAGTAAAGATACGCAAACTATGTAAAGATACTCAGTTTGAAAGAAACACACTCCCACACTTGCAAAACTCTCAAATTCAATAGAAACTCGCATCAGAAAGCCTTACAGAAACATACTGAAACGAGAAATGAAAAGATACACAATTGGAATAGTAAAGATACGCAAACGATGTAAAGATACTCAGTTTGAAAGAAACACACTCGCACACTTGCAAAACTCTCATATACTTTAGAAACTCGCATCAGAAGCCTTACAGAAAGATACTCAAACGAGAAATGAAAAGATACACAATTGGAATAGTAAAGATACGCAAACGATGTAAAGATACACAATTGGAATAGTAAAGATACGCAAACGATGTAAAGATACTCAGTTTGAAAGAAACACACTCCCACAATTGCAAAACTCTCAAATTCAATAGAAACTCGCATCAGAAAGCCTTACAGAAAGATACTCAAACGAGAAATGAAAAGATACACAATTGGAATAGTAAAGATACGCAAACGATGTAAAGATACACAATTGGAATAGTAAAGATACGCAAACTATGTAAAGATACTCAGTTTGAAAGAAACACACTCCCACACTTGCAAAACTCTCAAATTCAATAGAAACTCGCATCAGAAAGCCTTACAGAAACATACTCAAACGAGAAATGAAAAGATACACAATTGGAATAGTAAAGATACGCAAACGATGTAAAGATACACAATTGGAATAGTAAAGATACGCAAACTATGTAAAGATACTCAGTTTGAAAGAAACACACTCCCACACTTGCAAAACTCTCAAATTCAATAGAAACTCGCATCAGAAAGCCTTACAGAAACATACTCAAACGAGAAATGAAAAGATACACAATTGGAATAGTAAAGATACGCAAACGATGTAAAGATACACAATTGGAATAGTAAAGATACGCAAACGATGTAAAGATACTCAGTTTGAAAGAAACACACTCCCACCCTTGCAAAACTCTCAAATTCAATAGAAACTCGCATCAGAAAGCCTTACAGAAAGATACTCAAACGAGAAATGAAAAGATACACAATTGGAATAGTAAAGATACGCAAACGATATAAAGATACACAATTGGAATAGTAAAGATACGCAAACTATGTAAAGATACTCAGTTTGAAAGAAACACACTCCCACACTTGCAAAACTCTCAAATTCAATAGAAACTCGCATCAGAAAGCCTTACAGAAACATACTCAAACGAGAAATGAAAAGATACACAATTGGAATAGTAAAGATACGCAAACGATGTAAAGATACACAATTGGAATAGTAAAGATACGCAAACTATGTAAAGATACTCAGTTTGAAAGAAACACACTCCCACACTTGCAAAACTCTCAAATTCAATCGAAACTCAGCATCAGAAAGCCTTACAGAAAGATACTCAAACGAGAAATGAAAAGATACACAATTGGAATAGTAAAGATACGCAAACGATGTAAAGATACACAATTGGAATAGTAAAGATACGCAAACGATGTAAAGATACTCAGTTTGAAAGAAACACACTCCCACACTTGCAAAACTCTCAAATTCAATAGAAACTCGCATCAGAAAGCCTTACAGAAAGATACTCAAACGAGAAATGAAAAGATACACAATTGGAATAGTAAAGATACGCAAACGATGTAAAGATACACAATTGGAATAGTAAAGATACGCAAACTATGTAAAGATACTCAGTTTGAAAGAAACACACTCCCACACTTGCAAAACTCTCAAATTCAATAGAAACTCGCATCAGAAAGCCTTACAGAAAGATACTCAAACGAGAAATGAAAAGATACACAATTGGAATAGTAAAGATACTCAAACGAGTAATGAAAAGATACACAATTGGAATAGTAAAGATACGCAGACGATGTAAAGATACTCAGATTGAAAGAAACACACTCCCACACTTGCAAGACTCTCAAATTCAATAGAAACTCACTTCAGAAAGCCTTAGAGAAAGATACTTAAACGAGAAATGAAAAGATACACAATTGGAATAGTAAAGATACGCAAACGATGTAAAGATACACAATTGGAATAGTAAAGATACGCAAACTATGTAAAGATACTCAGTTTGAAAGAAACACACTCCCACACTTGCAAAACTCTCAAATTCAATCGAAACTCGCATCAGAAAGCCTTACAGAAAGATACTCAAACGAGAAATGAAAAGATACACAATTGGAATAGTAAAGATACGCAAACGATGTAAAGATACACAATTGGAATAGTAAAGATACGCAAACGATGTAAAGATACTCAGTTTGAAAGAAACACACTCCCACACTTGCAAAACTCTCAAATTCAATAGAAACTCGCATCAGAAAGCCTTACAGAAAGATACTCAAACGAGAAATGAAAAGATACACAATTGGAATAGTAAAGATACGCAAACGATGTAAAGATACACAATTGGAATAGTAAAGATACGCAAACTATGTAAAGATACTCAGTTTGAAAGAAACACACTCCCACACTTGCAAAACTCTCAAATTCAATAGAAACTCGCATCAGAAAGCCTTACAGAAAGATACTTAAACGAGAAATGAAAAGATACACAATTGGAATAGTAAAGATACGCAAACGATGTAAAGATACACAATTGGAATAGTAAAGATACGCAAACTATGTAAAGATACTCAGTTTGAAAGAAACACACTCCCACACTTGCAAAACTCTCAAATTCAAAAGAAACTCGCATCAGAAAGCCTTACAGAAACATACTCAAACGAGAAATGAAAAGATACACAATTGGAATAGTAAAGATACGCAAACGATGTAAAGATACACAATTGGAAAAGTAAAGATACGCAAACTATGTAAAGATACTCAGTTTGAAAGAAACACACTCCCACACTTGCAAAACTCTCAAATTCAATAGAAACTCGCATCAGAAGCCTTACAGAAAGATACTCAAACGAGAAATAAAAAGATACACAATTGGAATAGTAAAGATACGCAAACGATGTAAAGATACACAATTGGAATAGTAAACATACGCAAACGATGTAAAGATACTCAGTTTGAAAGAAACACACTCCCACACTTGCAAAACTCTCAAATTTAATAGAAACTCTGATCAGAAAGCCTTACAGAAAGATACTCAAACGAGAAATGAAAAGATACACAATTGGAATAGTAAAGATACTCAAACGAGAAATGAAAAGATACACAATTGGAATAGTAAAGATACGCAAACGATGTAAAGATACTCAGATTGAAAGAAACACACTCCCACACTTGCAAAACTCTCAAATTCAATAGAAACTCGCTTCAGAAAGCCTTACAGAAAGATACTCAAACGAGAAATGAAAAGATACACAATTGGAATAGTAAAGATACGCAAACGATGTAAAGATACACAGTTTGAAAGAAACACACTCCCACTCTTGCAAAACTCTCAAATTCAATAGAAACTCGCATCAGAAAGCCTTACAGAAAGATACTCAAACGAGAAATGAAAAGATACACAATTGGAATAGTAAAGATACGCAAACGATGTAAAGATACTCAGTTTGAAAGAAACACACTCCCACACTTGCAAAACTTTCAAATTCAATAGAAACTCGCATCAGAAGCCTTACAGAAAGATACTCAAACGAGAAATGAAAAGATACACAATTGGAATAGTAAAGATACGCAAACGATGTAAAGATACACAATTGGAATAGTAAACATACGCAAACGATGTAAAGATACTCAGTTTGAAAGAAACACACTCCCACACTTGCAAAACTCTCAAATTTAATAGAAACTCGCATCAGAAAGCCCTACAGAAAGATACTCAAACGAGAAATGAAAAGATACACAATTGGAATAGTAAAGATACTCAAACGAGAAATGAAAAGATACACAATTGGAATAGTAAAGTTACGCAAACGATGTAAAGATACTCAGATTGAAAGAAACACACTCCCACACTTGCAAAACTCTCAAATTCAATAGAAACTCGCTTCAGAAAGCCTTACAGAAAGATACTCAAACGAGAAATGAAAAGATACACAATTGGAATAGTAAAGATACGCAAACGATGTAAAGATACACAGTTTGAAAGAAACACACTCCCACTCTTGCAAAACTCTCAAATTCAATAGAAACTCGCATCAGAAAGCCTTACAGAAAGATACTCAAACGAGAAATGAAAAGATACACTATTGGAATAGTAAAGATACGCAAACGATGTAAAGATACTCAGTTTGAAAGAAACACACTCCCACACTTGCAAAACTCTCAAATTCAATAGAAACTCGCATCAGAAGCCTTACAGAAAGATACTCAAACGAGAAATGAAAAGATACACAATTCGAATAGTAAAGATACGCAAACGATGTAAAGATACACAATTGGAATAGTAAACATACGCAAACGATGTAAAGATACTCAGTTTGAAAGAAACACACTCCCACACTTGCAAAACTCTCAAATTCAATAGAAACTCGCATCAGAAAGCCTTACAGAAAGATACTCAAACGAGAAATGAAAAGATACACAATTGGAATAGTAAAGATACGCAAACGATGTAAAGATACACAATTGGAATAGTAAAGATACGCAAACTATGTAAAGATACTCAGTTTGAAAGAAACACACTCCCACACTTGCAAAACTCTCAAATTCAATAGAAACTCGCATCAGAAAGCCTTACAGAAAGATACTTAAACGAGAAATGAAAAGATACACAATTGGAATAGTAAAGATACGCAAACGATGTAAAGATACGCAATTGGAATAGTAAAGATACGCAAACTATGTAAAGATACTCAGTTTGAAAGAAACACACTCCCACACTTGCAAAACTCTCAAATTCAATAGAAACTCGCATCAGAAAGCCTTACAGAAACATACTCAAATGAGAAATGAAAAGATACACAATTGGAATAGTAAAGATACGCAAACGATGTAAAGATACACAATTGGAAAAGTAAAGATACGCAAACTATGTAAAGATACTCAGTTTGAAAGAAACACACTCCCACACTTGCAAAACTCTCAAATTCAATAGAAACTCGCATCAGAAAGCCTTACAGAAAGATACTCAAACGAGAAATGAAAAGATACACAATTGGAATAGTAAAGATACGCAAACGATGTAAAGATACACAATTGGAATAGTAAAGATACGCAAACTATGTAAAGATACTCAGTTTGAAAGAAACACACTCCCACACTTGCAAAACTCTCAAATTCAATAGAAACTCGCATCAGAAAGCCTTACAGAAAGATACTTAAACGAGAAATGAAAAGATACACAATTGGAATAGTAAAGATACGCAAACGATGTAAAGATACACAATTGGAATAGTAAAGATACGCAAACTATGTAAAGATACTCAGTTTGAAAGAAACACACTCCCACACTTGCAAAACTCTCAAATTCAATAGAAACTCGCATCAGAAAGCCTTACAGAAACATACTCAAACGAGAAATGAAAAGATACACAATTGGAATAGTAAAGATACGCAAACGATGTAAAGGTACACAATTGGAAAAGTAAAGATACGCAAACTATGTAAAGATACTCAGTTTGAAAGAAACACACTCCCACACTTGCAAAACTCTCAAATTCAATAGAAACTCGCATCAGAAGCCTTACAGAAAGATACTCAAACGAGAAATGAAAAGATACACAATTGGAATAGTAAAGATACGCAAACGATGTAAAAATACACAATTGGAATAGTAAACATACGCAAACGATGTAAAGATACTCAGTTTGAAAGAAACACACTCCCACACTTGCAAAACTCTCAAATTTAATAGAAACTCGCATCAGAAAGCCCTACAGAAAGATACTCAAACGAGAAATGAAAAGATACACAATTGGAATAGTAAAGATACTCAAACGAGAAATGAAAAGATACACAATTGGAATAGTAAAGATACGCAAACGATGTAAAGATACTCAGATTGAAAGAAACACACTCCCACACTTGCAAAACTCTCAAATTCAATAGAAACTCGCTTCAGAAAGCCTTACAGAAAGATACTCAAACGAGAAATGAAAAGATACACAATTGGAATAGTAAAGATACGCAAACGATGTAAAGATACACAGTTTGAAAGAAACACACTCCCACTCTTGCAAAACTCTCAAATTCAATAGAAACTCGCATCAGAAAGCCTTACAGAAAGATACTCAAACGAGAAATGAAAAGATACACTATTGGAATAGTAAAGATACGCAAACGATGTAAAGATACTCAGTTTGAAAGAAACACACTCCCACACTTGCAAAACTCTCAAATTCAATAGAAACTCGCATCAGAAGCCTTACAGAAAGATACTCAAACGAGAAATGAAAAGATACACAATTCGAATAGTAAAGATACGCAAACGATGTAAAGATACACAATTGGAATAGTAAACATACGCAAACGATGTAAAGATACTCAGTTTGAAAGAAACACACTCCCACACTTGCAAAAACTCTCAAATTCAATAGAAACTCGCATCAGAAAGCCTTACAGAAAGATACTCAAACGAGAAATGAAAAGATACACAATTGGAATAGTAAAGATACTCAAAAGAGAAATGAAAAGATACACAATTGGAATAGTAAAGATACGCAAACGATGTAAAGATAGTCAGATTGAAAGAAACACACTCCCACACTTGCAAAACTCTCAAATTCAATAGAAACTCGCTTCAGAAAGCCTTACAGAAAGATACTCAAACGAGAAATGAAAAGATACACAATTGGAATGGTAAAGATACGCAAACGATGTAAAGATACACAATTGGAATAGTAAAGATACGCAAACGATGTAAAGATACTCAGTTTGAAAGAAACACACTCCCTCACTTGCAAAACTCTCAAATTCAATAGAAACTCGCTTCAGAAAGCCTTACAGAAAGATACTCAAACGAGAAATGAAAAGATACACAATTGGAATAGTAAAGATACGCAAACGATGTAAAGATACACAGTTTGAAAGAAACACACTCCCACACTTGCAAAACTCTCAAATTCAATAGAAACTCGCTTCAGAAAGCCTTACAGAAAGATACTCAAACGAGAAATGAAAAGATACACAATTGGAATAGTAAAGATACGCAAACGATGTAAAGATACACAGTTTGAAAGAAACACACTCCCTCACTTGCAAAACTCTCAAATTCAATAGAAACTCGCTTCAGAAAGCCTTACAGAAAGATACTCAAACGAGAAATGAAAAGATACACAATTGGAATAGTAAAGATACGCAAACGATGTAAAGATACACAATTGGAATAGTAAAGATACGCAAACGATGTAAAGATACTCAGTTTGAAAGAAACACACTCCCACACTTGCAAAACTCTCAAATTCAATCGAAACTCGCATCAGAAAGCCTTACAGAAAGATACTCAAACGAGAAATGAAAAGATACACAATTGGAATAGTAAAGATACGCAAACGATGTAAAGATACACAATTGGAATAGTAAAGATACGCAAACGATGTAAAGATACTCAGTTTGAAAGAAACACACTCCCACACTTGCAAAACTCTCAAATTCAATAGAAACTCGCATCAGAAAGCCTTACAGAAAGATACTCAAACGAGAAATGAAAAGATACACAATTGGAATAGTAAAGATACGCAAACGATGTAAAGATACACAATTGGAATAGTAAAGATACGCAAACTATGTAAAGATACTCAGTTTGAAAGAAACACACTCCCACACTTGCAAAACTCTCAAATTCAATAGAAACTCGCATCAGAAAGCCTTACAGAAAGATACTCAAACGAGAAATGAAAAGATACGCAATTGGAATAGTAAAGATACGCAAACGATGTAAAGATACACAATTGGAATAGTAAACATACGCAAACGATGTAAAGATACTCAGTTTGAAAGAAACACACTCCCACAATTGCAAAACTCTCAAATTCAATAGAAACTCGCATCAGAAAGCCTTACAGAAAGATACTCAAACGAGAAATGAAAAGATACGCAATTGGAATAGTAAAGATACGCAAACGATGTAAAGATACACAATTGGAATAGTAAACATACGCAAACGATGTAAAGATACTCAGTTTGAAAGAAACACACTCCCACACTTGCAAAACTCTCAAATTCAATAGAAACTCGCATCAGAAAGCCTTACAGAAAGATACTCAAACGAGAAATGAAAAGATACACAATTGGAATAGTAAAGATACTCAAAAGAGAAATGAAAAGATACACAATTGGAATAGTAAAGATACGCAAACGATGTAAAGATAGTCAGATTGAAAGAAACACACTCCCACACTTGCAAAACTCTCAAATTCAATAGAAACTCGCTTCAGAAAGCCTTACAGAAAGATACTCAAACGAGAAATGAAAAGATACACAATTGGAATAGTAAAGATACGCAAACTATGTAAAGATACTCAGTTTGAAAGAAACACACTCCCACTCTTGCAAAACTCTCAAATTCAATAGAAACTCGCATCAGAAAGCCTTACAGAAAGATACTCAAACGAGAAATGAAAAGATACACAATTGGAATAGTAAAGATACGCAAACGATGTAAAGATACACAATTGGAATAGTAAACATACGCAAACTATGTAAAGATACTCAGTTTGAAAGAAACACACTCCCACACTTGCAAAACTCTCAAATTCAATAGAAACTCGCATCAGAAAGCCTTACAGAAACATACTCAAACGAGAAATGAAAAGATACACAATTGGAATAGTAAAGATACGCAAACGATGTAAAGATACACAATTGGAATAGTAAAGATACGCAAACTATGTAAAGATACTCGGTTTGAAAGAAACACACTCCCACACTTGCAAAACTCTCAAATTCAATCGAAACTCGCATCAGAAAGCCTTACAGAAAGATACTCAAACGAGAAATGAAAAGATACACAATTGGAATAGTAAAGATACGCAAACGATGTAAAGATACACAATTGGAATAGTAAAGATACGCAAACGATGTAAAGATACTCAGTTTGAAAGAAACACACTCCCACACTTGCAAAACTCTCAAATTCAATAGAAACTCGCATCAGAAAGCCTTACAGAAAGATACTCAAACGAGAAATGAAAAGATACGCAATTGGAATAGTAAAGATACGCAAACGATGTAAAGATACACAATTGGAATAGTAAAGATAAGCAAACTATGTAAAGATACTCAGTTTGAAAGAAACACACTCCCACAGTTGCAAAACTCTCAAATTCAATCGAAACTCGCATCAGAAAGCCTTACAGAAAGATACTCAAACGAGAAATGAAAAGATACACAATTGGAATAGTAAAGATACGCAAACGATGTAAAGATACACAATTGGAATAGTAAACATACGCAAACTATGTAAAGATACTCAGTTTGAAAGAAACACACTCCCACACTTGCAAAACTCTCAAATTCAATCGAAACTCGCATCAGAAAGCCTTACAGAAACATACTCAAACGAGAAATGAAAAGATACACAATTGGAATAGTAAAGATACGCAAACGATGTAAATATACACAATTGGAATAGTAAACATACGCAAACGATGTAAAGATACTCAGTTTGAAAGAAACACACTCCCACAATTGCAAAACTCTCAAATTCAATAGAAACTCGCATCAGAAAGCCTTACAGAAAGATACTCAAACGAGAAATGAAAAGATACACAATTGGAATAGTAAAGATACGCAAACGATGTAAAGATACACAATTGGAATAGTAAAGATACGCAAACGATGTAAAGATACTCAGTTTGAAAGAAACACACTCCCACACTTGCAAAACTCTCAAATTCAATAGAAACTCGCATCAGAAAGCCTTACAGAAAGATACTCAAACGAGAAATGAAAAGATACGCAATTGGAATAGTAAAGATACGCAAACGATGTAAAGATACACAATTGGAATAGTAAAGATACGCAAACTATGTAAAGATACTCAGTTTGAAAGAAACACACTCCCACACTTGCAAAACTCTCAAATTCAATAGAAACTCACATCAGAAAGCCTTACAGAAAGATACTCAAACGAGAAATGAAAAGATACACAATTGGAATAGTAAAGATACGCAAACGATGTAAAGATACACAATTGGAATAGTAAAGATACGCAAACGATGTAAAAATACTCAGTTTGAAAGAAACACACTCCCACACTGGCAAAACTCTCAAATTCGATAGAAACTCGCATCAGAAAGCCTTACAGAAAGATACTCAAACGAGAAATGAAAAGATACTTAATTGGAATTGTAAAGATACGCAAACGATGTAAAGATACACAATTGGAATAGTAAAGATACGCAAACGATGTAAAGATACTCAGTTTGAAAGAAACACACTCCCACACTTGCAAAACTCTCAAATTCAATAGAAACTCGCATCAGAAGCCTTACAGAAAGATACTCAAACGAGAAATGAAAAGATACACAATTGGAATAGTAAAGATACGCAAACGATGTAAAGATACACAATTGGAATAGTAAACATACGCAAACGATGTAAAGATACTCAGTTTGAAAGAAACACACTCCCACACTTGCAAAACTCTCAAATTCAATAGAAACTCGCATCAGAAAGCCTTACAGAAAGATACTCAAACGAGAAATGAAAAGATACACAATTGGAATAGTAAAGATACTTAAACGATGTAAAGATACACAATTGGAATAGTAAAGATACGCAAACGATGTAAAGATACTCAGTTTGAAAGAAACACACTCCCACACTTGCAAAACTCTCAAATACAATAGAAACTCGCATCAGAAGCCTTACAGAAAGATACTCAAACGAGAAATGAAAAGATACACAATTGGAATAGTAAAGATACGCAAACGATGTAAAGATACACAATTGGAATAGTAAAGATACGCAAACGATGTAAAGATACTTAGTTTGAAAGAAACACAATCCCACAATTGCAAAACTCTCAAATTCAATAGAAACTCGCATCAGAAAGCCTTACAGAACGATACTCAAACGAGTAATGAAAAGATACACAATTGGAATAGTAAAGATACGCAAACGATGTAAAGATACACAATTGGAATAGTAAAGATACGCAAACTATGTAAAGATACTCAGTTTGAAAGAAACACACTCCCACACTTGCAAAACTCTCAAATTCAATAGAAACTCGCATCAGAAAGCCTTACAGAAAGATACTCAAACGAGAAATGAAAAGATACACAATTGGAATAGTAAAGATACGCAAACGATGTAAAGATACACAATTGGAATAGTAAAGATACGCAAACGATGTAAAGATACTCAGTTTGAAAGAAACACACTCCCACACTTGCAAAACTCTCAAATTCAATAGAAACTCGCATCAGAAAGCCTTACAGAAAGATACTCAAACGAGAAATGAAAAGATACACAATTGGAATAGTAAAGATACGCAAACGATGTAAAGATACACAATTGGAATAGTAAAGATACGCAAACGATGTAAAGATACTCAGTTTGAAAGAAACACACTCCCACACTTGCAAAACTCTCAAATTCAATAGAAACTCGCATCAGAAAGCCTTACAGAAAGATACTCAAACGAGAAATGAAAAGATACTTAATTGGAATAGTAAAGATACGCAAACGATGTAAAGATACACAATTGGAATAGTAAACATACGCAAACGATGTAAAGATACTCAGTTTGAAAGAAACACACTCCCACACTTGCAAAACTCTCAAATTCAATAGAAACTCGCATCAGAAAGCCTTACAGAAAGATACTCAAACGAGAAATGAAAAGATACACAATTGGAATAGTAAAGATACGCAAACGAGAAATGAAAAGATACACAATTGGAATAGTAAAGATACGCAAACGATGTAAAGATACTCAGTTTGAAAGAAACACACTCCCACACTTGCAAAACTCTCAAATTCAATAGAAACTCGCATCAGAAAGCCTTACAGAAAGATACTCAAACGAGAAATGAAAAGATACACAATTGGAATAGTAAAGATACGCAAACGATGTAAAGATACACAATTGGAATAGTAAAGATACGCAAACGATGTAAAGATACTCAGTTTGAAAGAAACACACTCCCACACTTGCAAAACTCTCAAATTCAATAGAAACTCGCATCAGAAAGCCTTACAGAAAGATACTCAAACGAGAAATGAAAAGATACTTAATTGGAATAGTAAAGATACGCAAACGATGTAAAGATACACAATTGGAATAGTAAACATACGCAAACGATGTAAAGATACTCAGTTTGAAAGAAACACACTCCCACACTTGCAAAACTCTCAAATTCAATAGAAACTCGCATCAGAAAGCCTTACAGAAAGATACTCAAACGAGAAATGAAAAGATACACAATTGGAATAGTAAAGATACTCAAACGAGAAATGAAAATATACACAATTGGAATAGTAAAGATACGCAAACGATGTAAAGATACTCAGTTTGAAAGAAACACACTCCCACACTTGCAAAACTCTCAAATTCAATAGAAACTCGCATCAGAAAGCCTTACAGAAAGATACTCAAACGAGAAATGAAAAGATACTTAATTGGAATAGTAAAGATACGCAAACGATGTAAAGATACACAATTGGAATAGTAAAGATATGGAAACGATTTAAAGATACTCAGTTTGAAAGAAACACACTCCCACACTTGCAAAACTCTCAAATACAATAGAAACTCGCATCAGAAGCCTTACAGAAAGATACTCAAACGAGAAATGAAAAGATACACAATTGGAATAGTAAAGATACGCAAACGATGTAAAGATACACAATTGGAATAGTAAAGATACGCAAACGATGTAAAGATACTCAGTTTGAAAGAAACACACACCCACAATTGCAAAACTCTCAAATTCAATAGAAACTCGCATCAGAAAGCCTTACAGAAAGATACTCAAACGAGTAATGAAAAGATACACAATTGGAATAGTAAAGATACGCAAACGATGTAAAGATACACAATTGGAATAGTAAAGATACGCAAACTATGTAAAGATACTCAGTTTGAAAGAAACACACTCCCACACTTGCAAAACTCTCAAATTCAATAGAAACTCGCATCAGAAAGCCTTACAGAAAGATACTCAAACGAGAAATGAAAAGATACACAATTGGAATAGTAAAGATACGCAAACGATGTAAAGATACACAATTGGAATAGTAAAGATACGCAAACGATGTAAAGATACTCAGTTTGAAAGAAACACACTCCCACAATTGCAAAACTCTCAAATTCAATAGAAACTCGCATCCGAAAGCCTTACAGAAAGATACTCAAACGAGTAATGAAAAGATACACAATTGGAATAGTAAAGATACGCAAACGATGTAAAGATACACAATTGGAATAGTAAAGATACGCAAACTATGTAAAGATACTCAGTTTGAAAGAAACACACTCCCACACTTGCAAAACTCTCAAATTCAATAGAAACTCGCATCAGAAAGCCTTACAGAAAGATACTCAAACGAGAAATGAAAAGATACACAATTGGAATAGTAAAGATACGCAAACGATGTAAAGATACACAATTGGAATAGTAAAGATACGCAAACGATGTAAAGATACTCAGTTTGAAAGAAACACACTCCCACACTTGCAAAACTCTCAAATTCAATAGAAACTCGCATCAGAAAGCCTTACAGAAAGATACTCAAACGAGAAATGAAAAGATACACAATTGGAATAGTAAAGATACGCAAACGATGTAAAGATACACAATTGGAATAGTAAAGATACGCAAACGATGTAAAGATACTCAGTTTGAAAGAAACACACTCCCACACTTGCAAAACTCTCAAATTCAATAGAAACTCGCATCAGAAAGCCTTACAGAAAGATACTCAAACGAGTAATGAAAAGATACACAATTGGAATAGTAAAGATACGCAAACGATGTAAAGATACACAATTGGAATAGTAAAGATACGCAAACTATGTAAAGATACTCAGTTTGAAAGAAACACACTCCCACACTTGCAAAACTCTCAAATTCAATAGAAACTCGCATCAGAAAGCCTTACAGAAAGATACTCAAACGAGAAATGAAAAGATACACAATTGGAATAGTAAAGATACGCAAACGATGTAAAGATACACAATTGGAATAGTAAAGATACGCAAACGATGTAAAGATACTCAGTTTGAAAGAAACACACTCCCACACTTGCAAAACTCTCAAATTCAATAGAAACTCGCATCAGAAAGCCTTACAGAAAGATACTCAAACGAGAAATGAAAAGATACTTAATTGGAATTGTAAAGATACGCAAACGATGTAAAGATACACAATTGCAATAGTAAAGATACGCAAACGATGTAAAGATACTCAGTTTGAAAGAAACACACTCCCACACTTGCAAAACTCTCAAATTCAATAGAAACTCGCATCAGAAGCCTTACAGAAAGATACTCAAACGAGAAATGAAAAGATACACAATTGGAATAGTAAAGATACGCAAACGATGTAAAGATACACAATTGGAATAGTAAACATACGCAAACGATGTAAAGATACTCAGTTTGAAAGAAACACACTCCCACACTTGCAAAACTCTCAAATTCAATAGAAACTCGCATCAGAAAGCCTTACAGAAAGATACTCAAACGAGAAATGAAAAGATACACAATTGGAATAGTAAAGATACTCAAACGAGAAATGAAAAGATACACAATTGGAATAGTAAAGATACGCAAACGATGTAAAGATACTCAGTTTGAAAGAAACACACTCCCACACTTGCAAAACTCTCAAATTCAATAGAAACTCGCATCAGAAAGCCTTACAGAAAGATACTCAAACGAGAAATGAAAAGATACACAATTGGAATAGTAAAGATACGCAAACGATGTAAAGATACACAATTGGAATAGTAAAGATACGCAAACGATGTAAAGATACTCAGTTTGAAAGAAACACAGTCCCACAATTGCAAAACTCTCAAATTCAATAGAAAGTCCCATCAGAAAGCCTTACAGAAAGATATTCAAACGAGTAATGAAAAGATACACAATTGGAATAGTAAAGATACGCAAACGATGTAAAGATACACAATTGGAATAGTAAAGATACGCAAACTATGTAAAGATACTCAGTTTGAAAGAAACACACTCCCACACTTGCAAAACTCTCAAATTCAATAGAAACTCGCATCAGAAAGCCTTACAGAAAGATACTCAAACGAGAAATGAAAAGATACACAATTGGAATAGTAAAGATACGCAAACGATGTAAAGATACACAATTGGAATAGTAAAGATACGCAAACGATGTAAAGATACTCAGTTTGAAAGAAACACACTCCCACACTTGCAAAACTCTCAAATTCAATAGAAACTCGCATCAGAAGCCTTACAGAAAGATACTCAAACGAGAAATGAAAAGATACACAATTGGAATAGTAAAGATACGCAAACGATGTAAAGATACACAATTGGAATAGTAAAGATACGCAAACGATGTAAAGATACTCAGTTTGAAAGAAACACACTCCCACAATTGCAAAACTCTCAAATTTAATAGAAACTCGCATCAGAAAGCCTTACAGAAAGATACTCAAACGAGTAATGAAAAGATACACAATTGGAATAGTAAAGATACGCAAACGATGTAAAGATACACAATTGGAATAGTAAAGATACGCAAACTATGTAAAGATACTCAGTTTGAAAGAAACACACTCCCACACTTGCAAAACTCTCAAATTCAATAGAAACTCGCATCAGAAAGCCTTACAGAAAGATACTCGAACGAGAAATGAAAAGATACACAATTGGAATAGTAAAGATACGCAAACGATGTAAAGATACACAATTGGAATAGTAAAGATACGCAAACGATGTAAAGATACTCAGTTTGAAAGAAACACACTCCCACACTTGCAAAACTCTCAAATTCAATAGAAACTCGCATCAGAAAGCCTTACAGAAAGATACTCAAACGAGAAATGAAAAGATACACAATTGGAATAGTAAAGATACGCAAACGATGTAAAGATACACAATTGGAATAGTAAAGATACGCAAACGATGTAAAGATACTCAGTTTGAAAGAAACACACTCCCACAATTGCAAAACTCTCAAATTCAATAGAAACTCGCATCAGAAAGCCTTACAGAAAGATACTCAAACGAGTAATGAAAAGATACACAATTGGAATAGTAAAGATACGCAAACGATGTAAAGATACACAATTGGAATAGTAAAGATACGCAAACTATGTAAAGATACTCAGTTTGAAAGAAACACACTCCCACACTTGCAAAACTCTCAAATTCAATAGAAACTCGCATCAGAAAGCCTTACAGAAAGATACTCAAACGAGAAATGAAAAGATACACAATTGGAATAGTAAAGATACGCAAACGATGTAAAGATACACAATTGGAATAGTAAAGATACGCAAACGATGTAAAGATACTCAGTTTGAAAGAAACACACTCCCACACTTGCAAAACTCTCAAATTCAATAGAAACTCGCATCAGAAGCCTTACAGAAAGATACTCAAACGAGAAATGAAAAGATACACAATTGGAATAGTAAAGATACGCAAACGATGTAAAGATACACAATTGGAATAGTAAAGATACGCAAACGATGTAAAGATACTCAGTTTGAAAGAAACACACTCCCACAATTGCAAAACTCTCAAATTCAATAGAAACTCGCATCAGAAAGCCTTACAGAAAGATACTCAAACGAGTAATGAAAAGATACACAATTGGAATAGTAAAGATACGCAAACGATGTAAAGATACACAATTGGAATAGTAAAGATACGCAAACTATGTAAAGATACTCAGTTTGAAAGAAACACACTCCCACACTTGCAAAACTCTCAAATTCAATAGAAACTCGCATCAGAAAGCCTTACAGAAAGATACTCAAACGAGAAATGAAAAGATACACAATTGGAATAGTAAAGATACGCAAACGATGTAAAGATACTCAGTTGGAATAGTAAAGATACGCAAACGATGTAAATATACTCAGTTTGAAAGAAACACACTCCCACACTTGCAAAACTCTCAAATTCAATAGAAACTCGCATCAGAAAGCCTTACAGAAAGATACTCAAACGAGAAATGAAAAGATACTTAATTGGAATAGTAAAGATACGCAAACGATGTAAAGATACACAATTGGAATAGTAAAGATACGCAAACGATTTAAAGATACTCAGTTTGAAAGAAACACACTCCCACACTTGCAAAACTCTCAAATTCAATAGAAACTCGCATCAGAAGCCTTACAGAAAGATACTCAAACGAGAAATGAAAAGATACACAATTGGAATAGTAAAGATACGCAAACGATGTAAAGATACACAATTGGAATAGTAAACATACGCAAACGATGTAAAGATACTCAGTTTGAAAGAAACACACTCCCACACTTGCAAAACTCTCAAATTCAATAGAAACTCGCATCAGAAAGCCTTACAGAAAGATACTCAAACGAGAAATGAAAAGATACACAATTGGAATAGTAAAGATACTCAAACGAGAAATGAAAAGATACACAATTGGAATAGTAAAGATACGCAAACGATGTAAAGATACTCAGTTTGAAAGAAACACACTCCCACAATTGCAAAACTCTCAAATTCAATAGAAACTCGCATCAGAAAGCCTTACAGAAAGATACTCAAACGAGTAATGAAAAGATACACAATTGGAATAGTAAAGATACGCAAACGATGTAAAGATACACAATTGGAATAGTAAAGATACGCAAACTATGTAAAGATACTCAGTTTGAAAGAAACACACTCCCACAATTGCAAAACTCTCAAATTCAATAGAAACTCGCATCAGAAAGCCTTACAGAAAGATACTCAAACGAGAAATGAAAAGATACACAATTGGAATAGTAAAGATACGCAAACGATGTAAAGATACTCAATTGGAATAGTAAAGATACGCAAACGATGTAAATATACTCAGTTTGAAAGAAACACACTCCCACACTTGCAAAACTCTCAAATTCAATAGAAACTCGCATCAGAAAGCCTTACAGAAAGATACTCAAACGAGAAATGAAAAGATACTTAATTGGAATTGTAAAGATACGCAAACGATGTAAAGATACACAATTGGAATAGTAAAGATACGCAAACTATGTAAAGATACTCAGTTTGAAAGAAACACACTCCCACAATTGCAAAACTCTCAAATTCAATAGAAACTCGCATCAGAAAGCCTTACAGAAAGATACTCAAACGAGAAATGAAAAGATACACAATTGGAATAGTAAAGATACTCAAACGAGAAATGAAAAGATACACAATTGGAATAGTAAAGATACGCAAACGATGTAAAGATACTCAGATTGAAAGAAACACACTCCCACACTTGCAAAACTCTCAAATTCAATAGAAACTCGCATCAGAAAGCCTTACAGAAAGATACTCAAACGAGAAATGAAAAGATACACAATTGGAATAGTAAAGATACTCAAACGAGAAATGTAAAGATACACAATTGGAATAGTAAAGATACGCAAACTATGTAAAGATACTCAGTTTGAAAGAAACACACTCCCACACTTGCAAAACTCTCAAATTCAATAGAAACTCGCATCAGAAAGCCTTACAGAAAGATACTCAAACGAGAAATGAAAAGATACTTAATTGGAATAGTAAAGATACGCAAACGATGTAAAGATACACAATTGGAATAGTAAAGATACGCAAACGATGTAAAGATACTCAGTTTGAAAGAAACACACTCCCACACTTGCAAACCTCTCAAATTCAATAGAAACTCGCATCAGAAGCCTTACAGAAAGATACTCAAACGAGAAATGAAAAGATACACAATTGGAATAGTAAAGATACTCAAACGAGAAATGTAAAGATACACAATTGGAATAGTAAAGATACGCAAACTATGTAAAGATACTCAGTTTGAAAGAAACACACTCCCACACTTGCAAAACTCTCAAATTCAATAGAAACTCGCATCAGAAAGCCTTACAGAAAGATACTCAAACGAGAAATGAAAAGATACTTAATTGGAATAGTAAAGATACGCAAACGATGTAAAGATACACAATTGGAATAGTAAAGATACGCAAACGATTTAAAGATACTCAGTTTGAAAGAAACACACTCCCACACTTGCAAAACTCTCAAATTCAATAGAAACTCGCATCAGAAGCCTTACAGAAAGATACTCAAACGAGAAATGAAAAGATACACAATTGGAATAGTAAAGATACGCAAACGATGTAAAGATACACAATTGGAATAGTAAACATACGCAAACGATGTAAAGATACTCAGTTTGAAAGAAACACACTCCCACACTTGCAAAACTCTCAAATTCAATAGAAACTCGCATCAGAAAGCCTTACAGAAAGATACTCAAACGAGAAATGAAAAGATACACAATTGGAATAATAAAGATACTCAAACGAGAAATGTAAAGATACACAATTGGAATAGTAAAGATACGCAAACTATGTAAAGATACTCAGTTTGAAAGAAACACACTCCCACACTTGCAAAACTCTCAAATTCAATAGAAACTCGCATCAGAAAGCCTTACAGAAAGATACTCAAACGAGTAATGAAAAGATACACAATTGGAATAGTAAAGATACGCAAACGATGTAAAGATACACAATTGGAATAGTAAAGATACGCAAACTATGTAAAGATACTCAGTTTGAAAGAAACACACTCCCACAATTGCAAAACTCTCAAATTCAATAGAAACTCGCATCAGAAAGCCTTACAGAAAGATACTCAAACGAGAAATGAAAAGATACACAATTGGAATAGTAAAGATACGCAAACGATGTAAAGATACTCAATTGGAATAGTAAAGATACGCAAACGATGTAAATATACTCAGTTTGAAAGAAACACACTCCCACACTTGCAAAACTCTCAAATTCAATAGAAACTCGCATCAGAAAGCCTTACAGAAAGATACTCAAACGAGAAATGAAAAGATACACAATTGGAATAGTAAAGATACGCAAACGATGTAAAGATACACAATTGGAATAGTAAACATACGCAAACGATGTAAAGATACTCAGTTTGAAAGAAACACACTCCCACACTTGCAAAACTCTCAAATTCAATAGAAACTCGCATCAGAAAGCCTTACAGAAAGATACTCAAACGAGAAATGAAAAGATACTTAATTGGAATAGTAAAGATACGCAAACGATGTAAAGATACACAATTGGAATAGTAAAGATACGCAAACGATTTAAAGATACTCAGTTTGAAAGAAACACACTCCCACACTTGCAAAACTGTCAAATTCAATAGAAACTCGCATCAGAAGCCTTACAGAAAGATACTCAAACGAGAAATGAAAAGATACACAATTGGAATAGTAAAGATACGCAAACGATGTAAAGATACACAATTGGAATAGTAAACATACGCAAACGATGTAAAGATACTCAGTTTGAAAGAAACACACTCCCACACTTGCAAAACTCTCAAATACAATAGAAACTCGCATCAGAAGCCTTACAGAAAGATACTCAAACGAGAAATGAAAAGATACACAATTGGAATAGTAAAGATACGCAAACGATGTAAAGATACTCAGATTGAAAGAAACACACTCTCACACTTGCAAAACTCTCAAATTCAATAGAAACTCGCATCAGAAGCCTTACAGAAAGATACTCAAACGAGAAATGAAAAGATACACAATTGGAATAGTAAAGATACGCAAACGATGTAAAGATACACAATTGGAATAGTAAACATACGCAAACTATGTAAAGATACTCAGTTTGAAAGAAACACACTCCCACACTTGCAAAACTCTCAAATTCAATAGAAACTCGCATCAGAAAGCCTTACAGAAAGATACTCAAACGAGAAATGAAAAGATACTTAATTGGAATAGTAAAGATACGCAAACGATGTAAAGATACACAATTGGAATAGTAAAGATACGCAAACGATTTAAAGATACTCAGTTTGAAAGAAACACACTCCCACACTTGCAAAACTCTCAAATTCAATAGAAACTCGCATCAGAAAGCCTTACAGAAAGATATTCAAACGAGAAATGAAAAGATACTTAATTGGAATAGTAAAGATACGCAAACGATGTAAAGATACACAATTGGAATAGTAAACATACGCAAACGATGTATAGATACTCAGTTTGAAAGAAACACACTCCCACACTTGCAAAACTCTCAAATTCAATAGAAACTCGCATCAGAAAGCCTTACAGAAAGATACTCAAACGAGAAATGAAAAGATACACAATTGGAATAGTAAAGATACTCAAACGAGAAATGAAAAGATACACAATTGGAATAGTAAAGATACGCAAACGATGTAAAGATACTCAGATTGAAAGAAACACACTCCCACACTTGCAAAACTCTCAAATTCAATAGAAACTCGCATCAGAAGCCTTACAGAAAGATACTCAAACGAGAAATGAAAAGATACACAATTGGAATAGTAAAGATACGCAAACGATGTAAAGATACACAATTGGAATAGTAAACATACGCAAACGATGTAAAGATACTCAGTTTGAATGAAACACACTCCCACACTTGCAAACCTCTCAAATTCAATAGAAACTCGCATCAGAAGCCTTACAGAAAGATACTCAAACGAGAAATGAAAAGATAAACAATTGGAATAGTAAAGATACGCAAACGATGTAAAGATACACAATTGGAATATTAAAGATACGCAAACTATGTAAAGATACTCAGTTTGAAAGAAACACACTCCCACACTTGCAAAACTCTCAAATTCAATAGAAACTCGCATCAGAAAGCCTTACAGAAAGATACTCAAACGAGAAATGAAAAGATACACAATTGGAATAGTAAAGATACGCAAACGATGTAAAGATACACAATTGGAATAGTAAACATACGCAAACGATGTATAGATACTCAGTTTGAAAGAAACACAATCCCACACTTGCAAAACTCTCAAATTCAATAGAAACTCGCATCAGAAAGCCTTACAGAAAAATACTCAAACGAGAAATGAAAAGATACACAATTGGAATAGTAAAGATACTCAAACGAGAAATGAAAAGATACACAATTGGAATAGTAAAGATACGCAAACGATGTAAAGATACTCAGATTGAAAGAAACACACTCCCACACTTGCAAAACTCTCAAATTCAATAGAAACTCGCATCAGAAGCCTTACAGAAAGATACTCAAACGAGAAATGAAAAGATACACAATTGGAATAGTAAAGATACGCAAACGATGTAAAGATACTCAGTTTGAAAGAAACACACTCCCACAATTGCAAAACTCTCAAATTCAATAGAAACTCGCATCAGAAAGCCTTACAGAAAGATACTCAAACGAGTAATGAAAAGATACACAATTGGAATAGTAAAGATACGCAAACGATGTAAAGATACACAATTGGAATAGTAAAGATACGCAAACTATATAAAGATACTCAGTTTGAAAGAAACACACTCCCACACTTGCAAAACTCTCAAATTCAATAGAAACTCGCATCAGAAAGCCTTACAGAAAGATACTCAAACGAGAAATGAAAAGATACACAATTGGAATAGTAAAGATACGCAAACGATGTAAAGATACACAATTGGAATAGTAAAGATACGCAAACGATGTAAAGATACTCAGTTTGAAAGAAACACACTCCCACACTTGCAAAACTCTCAAATTCAATAGAAACTCGCATCAGAAAGCCTTACAGAAAGATACTCAAACGAGAAATGAAAAGATACACAATTGGAATAGTAAAGATACGCAAACGATGTAAAGATACACAATTGGAATAGTAAAGATACGCAAACGATGTAAAGATACTCAGTTTGAAAGAAACACACTCCCACAATTGCAAAACTCTCAAATTCAATAGAAACTCGCATCAGAAAGCCTTACAGAAAGATACTCAAACGAGTAATGAAAAGATACACAATTGGAATAGTAAAGATACGCAAACGATGTAAAGATACACAATTGGAATAGTAAAGATACGCAAACTATGTAAAGATACTCAGTTTGAAAGAAACACACTCCCACACTTGCAAAACTCTCAAATTCAATAGAAACTCGCATCAGAAAGCCTTACAGAAAGATACTCAAACGAGAAATGAAAAGATACTTAATTGGAATAGTAAAGATACGCAAACGATGTAAAGATACACAATTGGAATAGTAAAGATACGCAAACGATTTAAAGATACTCAGTTTGAAAGAAACACACTCCCACACTTGCAAAACTCTCAAATTCAATAGAAACTCGCATCAGAAGCCTTACAGAAAGATACTCAAACGAGAAATGAAAAGATACACAATTGGAATAGTAAAGATACGCAAACGATGTAAAGATACACAATTGGAATAGTAAAGATACGCAAACGATGTAAAGATACTCAGTTTGAAAGAAACACACTCCCACACTTGCAAAACTCTCAAATTCAATAGAAACTCGCATCAGAAAGCCTTACAAAAAGATACTCAAACGAGAAATGAAAAGATACTTAATTGGAATTGTAAAGATACGCAAACGATGTAAAGATACACAATTGGAATAGTAAAGATACGCAAACGATGTAAAGATACTCAGTTTGAAAGAAACACACTCCCACACTTGCAAAACTCTCAAATTCAATAGAAACTCGCATTAGAAGCCTTACAGAAAGATACTCAAACGAGAAATGAAAAGATACACAATTGGAATAGTAAAGATACTCAAACGAGAAATGAAAAGATACACAATTGGAATAGTAAAGATACGCAAACGATGTAAAGATACTCAGTTTGAAAGAAACACACTCCCACACTGGCAAAACTCTCAAATACAATCGAAACTCGCATCAGAAGCCTTATAGAAAGATACTCAAACGAGAAATGAAAAGATACACAATTGGAATAGTAAAGATACGCAAACGATGTAAAGATACACAATTGGAATAGTAAAGATACGCAAACGATGTAAAGATACTCAGTTTGAAAGAAACACACTCCCACACTTGCAAAACTCTCAAATTCAATATAAACTCGCATCAGAAAGCCTTACAAAAAGAAACTCAAACGAGAAATGAAAAGATACTTAATTGGAATTGTAAAGATACGCAAACGATGTAAAGATACACAATTGGAATAGTAAAGATACGCAAACGATGTAAAGATACTCAGTTTGAAAGAAACACACTCCCACACTTGCAAAACTCTCAAATTCAATAGAAACTCGCATCAGAAGCCTTACAGAAAGATACTCAAACGAGAAATGAAAGGATACACAATTGGAATAGTAAAGATACTCAAACGAGAAATGAAAAGATACACAATTGGAATAGTAAAGATACGCAAACGATGTAAAGATACTCAGTTTGAAAGAAACACACTCCCACACTGGCAAAACTCTCAAATACAATCGAAACTCGCATCAGAAGCCTTATAGAAAGATACTCAAACGAGAAATGAAAAGATACACAATTGGAATAGTAAAGATACGCAAACGATGTAAAGATACACAATTGGAATAGTAAAGATACGCAAACGATGTAAAGATACTCAGTTTGAAAGAAACACACTCCCACAATTGCAAAACTCTCAAATTCAATAGAAACTCGCATCAGAAAGCCTTACAGAAAGATACTCAAACGAGAAATGAAAAGATACACAATTGGAATAGTAAAGATACGCAAACGATGTAAAGATACATAATTGGAATAGTAAAGATACGCAAACGATGTAAAGATACTCAGTTTGAAAGAAACACACTCCCACAATTGCAAAACTCTCAAATTCAATAGAAACTCGCATCAGAAAGCCTTACAGAAAGATACTCAAACGAGAAATGAAAAGATACACAATTGGAATAGTAAAGATACGCAAACGATGTAAAGATACATAATTGGAATAGTAAAGATACGCAAACTATGTAAAGATACTCAGTTTGAAAGAAACACACTCCCACACTTGCAAAACTCTCAAATTCAATAGAAACTCGCATCAGAAAGCCTTACAGAAAGATACTCAAACGAGAAATGAAAAGATACACAATTGGAATAGTAAAGATACGCAAACGATGTAAAGATACACAATTGGAATAGTAAAGATACGCAAACGATGTAAAGATACTCAGTTTGAAAGAAACACACTCCCACATTTGCAAAACTCTCAAATACAATAGAAACTCGCATCAGAAGCCTTACAGAAAGATACTCAAACGAGAAATCAAAAGATACACAATTGGAATAGTAAAGATACGCAAACGATGTAAAGATACACAATTGGAATAGTAAAGATACGCAAACGATGTAAAGATACTCAGTTTGAAAGAAACACACTCCCACATTTGCAAAACTCTCAAATACAATAGAAACTCGCATCAGAAGCCTTACAGAAAGATACTCAAACGAGAAATGAAAAGATACACAATTGGAATAGTAAAGATACGCAAACGATGTAAAGATACTCAGTTTGAAAGAAACAGACTCCCACAATTGCAAAACTCTCAAATTCAATAGAAACTCGCATCAGAAAGCCTTACAGAAAGATACTCAAACGAGAAATGAAAAGATACACAATTGGAATAGTAAAGATACGCAAACGATGTAAAGATACACAATTGGAATAGTAAAGATACGCAAACTATGTAAAGATACTCAGTTTGAAAGAAACACACTCCCACACTTGCAAAACTCTCAAATTCAATAGAAACTCGCATGAGAAAGCCTTACAGAAACATACTCAAACGAGAAATGAAAAGATACACAATTGGAATAGTAAAGATACGCAAACGATGTAAAGATACACAATTGGAATAGTAAAGATACGCAAACGATGTAAAGATACTCAGTTTGCAAGAAACACACTCCCACACTTGCAAAACTCTCAAATTCAATAGAAACTCGCATCAGAAAGCCTTACAAAAAGATACTCAAACGAGAAATGAAAAGATACTTAATTGGAATTGTAAAGATACGCAAACGATGTAAAGATACACAATTGGAATAGTAAAGATACGCAAACGATGTAAAGATACTCAGTTTGAAAGAAACACACTCCCACACTTGCAAAACTCTCAAATTCAATAGAAACTCGCATCAGAAGCCTTACAGAAAGATACTCAAACGAGAAATGAAAAGATACACAATTGGAATAGTAAGGATACTCAAACGAGAAATGAAAAGATACACAATTGGAATAGTAAAGATACGCAAACGATGTAAAGATACTCAGTTTGAAAGAAACACACTCCCACACTGGCAAAACTCTCAAATACAATCGAAACTCGCATCAGAAGCCTTATAGAAAGATACTCAAACGAGAAATGAAAAGATACACAATTGGAATAGTAAAGATACGCAAACGATGTAAAGATACACAATTGGAATAGTAAAGATACGCAAACGATGTAAAGATACTCAGTTTGAAAGAAACACACTCCCACAATTGCAAAACTCTCAAATTCAATAGAAACTCGCATCAGAAAGCCTTACAGAAAGATACTCAAACGAGAAATGAAAAGATACACAATTGGAATAGTAAAGATACGCAAACGATGTAAAGATACATAATTGGAATAGTAAAGATACGCAAACTATGTAAAGATACTCAGTTTGAAAGAAACACACTCCCACACTTGCAAAACTCTCAAATTCAATAGAAACTCGCATCAGAAAGCCTTACAGAAAGATACTCAAACGAGAAATGAAAAGATACACAATTGGAATAGTAAAGATACGCAAACGATGTAAAGATACACAATTGGAATAGTAAAGATACGCAAACGATGTAAAGATACTCAGTTTGAAAGAAACACACTCCCACATTTGCAAAACTCTCAAATACAATAGAAACTCGCATCAGAAGCCTTACAGAAAGATACTCAAACGAGAAATGAAAAGATACACAATTGGAATAGTAAAGATACGCAAACGATGTAAAGATACACAATTGGAATAGTAAAGATACGCAAACGATGTAAAGATACTCAGTTTGAAAGAAACACACTCCCACATTTGCAAAACTCTCAAATACAATAGAAACTCGCATCAGAAGCCATACAGAAAGATACTGAAACGAGAAATGAAAAGATACACAATTGGAATAGTAAAGATACGCAAACGATGTAAAGATACATAATTGGAATAGTAAAGATACGCAAACTATGTAAAGATACTCAGTTTGAAAGAAACACACTCCCACACTTGCAAAACTCTCAAATTCAATAGAAATTCGCATCAGAAAGCCTTACAGAAAGATACTCAAACGAGAAATGAAAAGATACACAATTGGAATAGTAAAGATACGCAAACGATGTAAAGATACTCAGTTTGAAAGAAACACACTCCCACACTTGCAAAACTCTCAAATTCAATAGAAACTCGCATCAGAAAGCATTACAGAAACATACTCAAACGAGAAATGAAAAGATACACAATTGGAATAGTAAAGATACGCAAACAATGTAAAGATACTCAGTTTGAAAGAAACACACTCCCACACTTGCAAACCTCTCAAATTCAATAGAAACTCGCATCAGAAAGCCTTACAGAAAGATACTGAAACGAGAAATAAAAAGATACACAATTGGAATAGTAAAGATACGCAAACGATGTAAAGATACTCAGTTTGAAAGAAACACACTCCCACACTTGCAAACTTCTCAAATTCAATAGAAACTCGCATCAGAAAGCCATACAGAAAGATACTGAAACGAGAAATGAAAAGATACACAATTGGAATAGTAAAGATACGCAAACGATGTAAAGATACTCAGTTTGAAAGAAACAGACTCCCACAATTGCAAAACTCTCAAATTCAATAGAAACTCGCATCAGAAAGCCTTACAGAAAGATACTCAAACGAGAAATGAAAAGATACACAATTGGAATAGTAAAGATACGCAAACGATGTAAAGATACACAATTGGAATAGTAAAGATACGCAAACTATGTAAAGATACTCAGTTTGAAAGAAACACACTCCCACACTTGCAAAACTCTCAAATACAATAGAAACTCGCATCAGAAAGCCTTACAGAAAGATACTCAAACGTGAAATGAAAAGATACTCAATTGGAATTGTAAAGATACGCAAACGATGTAAAGATACACAATTAGAATAGTAAGGATACGCAAACGATGTAAAGATACTAAGTTTGAAAGAAACACACTCCCACACTTGCAAAACTCTCAAATACAATAGAAACTCGCATCAGAAGCCTTACAGAAAGATACTCAAACGAGAAATGAAAAGATACACAATTGGAATAGTAAAGATACGCAAACGATGTAAAGATACACAATTGGAATAGTAAAGATACGCAAACGATGTAAAGATACTCAGTTTGAAAGAAACACACTCCCACAATTGCAAAACTCTCAAATTCAATAGAAACTCGCATCAGAAAGCCTTACAGAAAGATACTCAAACGAGAAATGAAAAGATACACAATTGGAATAGTAAAGATACGCAAACGATGTAAAAATACACAATTGGTATAGTAAAGATACGCAAACTATGTAAAGATACTCAGTTTGAAAGAAACACACTCCCACACTTGCAAAACTCTCAAATTCAATAGAAACTCGCATCAGAAAGCCTTACAGAAACATACTCAAACAAGAAATGAAAAGATACACAATTGGAATAGTAAAGATACGCAAACGATTTAAAGATACACAATTGGAATAGTAAAGATACGCAAACTATGTAAAGATACTCAGTTTGAAAGAAACACACTCCCACACTTGCAAAACTATCAAATTCAATAGAAACTCGCATCAGAAAGCCTTACAGAAAGATACTCAAACGAGAAATGAAAAGATACACAATTGGAATAGTAAAGATACGCAAACGATGTAAAGATACACAATTGGAATAGTAAAGATACGCAAACGATGTAAAGATACTCAGTTTGAAAGAAACACACTCCCACACTTGCAAAACTCTCAAATTCAATAGAAACTCGCATCAGAAAGCCTTACAGAAAGATACTCAAACGAGAAATGAAAAGATACACAATTGGAATAGTAAAGATACGCAAACGATGTAAAGATACACAATTGGAATAGTAAAGATACGCAAACTATGTAAAGATACTCAGTTTGAAAGAAACACACTCCCACACTTGCAAAACTCTCAAATACAATAGAAACTCGCATCAGAAAGCCTTACAGAAAGATACTCAAACGTGAAATGAAAAGATACTCAATTGGAATTGTAAAGATACGCAAACGATGTAAAGATACACAATTAGAATAGTAAGGATACGCAAACGATGTAAAGATACTCAGTTTGAAAGAAACACACTCCCACACTTGCAAAACTCTCAAATACAATAGAAACTCGCATCAGAAGCCTTACAGAAAGATACTCAAACGAGAAATGAAAAGATACACAATTGGAATAGTAAAGATACGCAAACGATGTAAAGATACACAATTGGAATAGTAAAGATACGCAAACGATGTAAAGATACTCAGTTTGAAAGAAACACACTCCCACAATTGCAAAACTCTCAAATTCAATAGAAACTCGCATCAGAAAGCCTTACAGAAAGATACTCAAACGAGAAATGAAAAGATACACAATTGGAATAGTAAAGATACGCAAACGATGTAAAAATACACAATTGGTATAGTAAAGATACGCAAACTATGTAAAGATACTCAGTTTGAAAGAAACACACTCCCACACTTGCAAAACTCTCAAATTCAATAGAAACTCGCATCAGAAAGCCTTACAGAAACATACTCAAACAAGAAATGAAAAGATACACAATTGGAATAGTAAAGATACGCAAACGATTTAAAGATACACAATTGGAATAGTAAAGATACGCAAACTATGTAAAGATACTCAGTTTGAAAGAAACACACTCCCACACTTGCAAAACTCTCAAATTCAATAGAAACTCGCATCAGAAAGCCTTACAGAAAGATACTCAAACGAGAAATGAAAAGATACACAATTGGAATAGTAAAGATACGCAAACGATGTAAAGATACACAATTGGAATAGTAAAGATACGCAAACGATGTAAAGATACTCAGTTTGAAAGAAACACACTCCCACACTTGCAAAACTCTCAAATTCAATAGAAACTCGCATCAGAAAGCCTTACAGAAAGATACTCAAACGAGAAATGAAAAGATACACAATTGGAATAGTAAAGATACGCAAACGATGTAAAGATACACAATTGGAATAGTAAAGATACGCAAACTATGTAAAGATACTCAGTTTGAAAGAAACACACTCCCACACTTGCAAAACTCTCAAATACAATAGAAACTCGCATCAGAAAGCCTTACAGAAAGATACTCAAACGTGAAATGAAAAGATACTCAATTGGAATTGTAAAGATACGCAAACGATGTAAAGATACACAATTGGAATAGTAAGGATACGCAAACGATGTAAAGATACTCAGTTTGAAAGAAACACACTCCCACACTTGCAAAACTCTCAAATACAATAGAAACTCGCATCAGAAGCCTTACAGAAAGATACTCAAACGAGAAATGAAAAGATACACAATTGGAATAGTAAAGATACGCAAACGATGTAAAGATACACAATTGGAATAGTAAAGATACGCAAACGATGTAAAGATACTCAGTTTGAAAGAAACACACTCCCACAATTGCAAAACTCTCAAATTCAATAGAAACTCGCATCAGAAAGCCTTACAGAAAGATACTCAAACGAGAAATGAAAAGATACACAATTGGAATAGTAAAGATACGCAAACGATGTAAAAATACACAATTGGTATAGTAAAGATACGCAAACTATGTAAAGATACTCAGTTTGAAAGAAACACACTCCCACACTTGCAAAACTCTCAAATTCAATAGAAACTCGCATCAGAAAGCCTTACAGAAACATACTCAAACAAGAAATGAAAAGATACACAATTGGAATAGTAAAGATACGCAAACGATTTAAAGATACACAATTGGAATAGTAAAGATACGCAAACTATGTAAAGATACTCAGTTTGAAAGAAACACACTCCCACACTTGCAAAACTCTCAAATTCAATAGAAACACGCATCAGAAAGCCTTACAGAAAGATACTCAAACGAGAAATGAAAAGATACACAATTGGAATAGTAAAGATACGCAAACGATGTAAAGATACACAATTGGAATAGTAAAGATACGCAAACGATGTAAAGATACTCAGTTTGAAAGAAACACACTCCCACACTTGCAAAACTCTCAAATTCAATAGAAACTCGCATCAGAAAGCCTTACAAAAAGATACTCAAACGAGAAATGAAAAGATACTTAATTGGAATTGTAAAGATACGCAAACGATGTAAAGATACACAATTGGAATAGTAAAGATACGCAAACGATGTAAAGATACTCAGTTTGAAAGAAACACACTCCCACACTTGCAAAACTCTCAAATTCAATAGAAACTCGCATCAGAAGCCTTACAGAAAGATACTCAAACGAGAAATGAAAAGATACACAATTGGAATAGTAAAGATACTCAAACGAGAAATGAAAAGATACACAATTAGAATAGTAAAGATACGCAAACGATGTAAAGATACTCAGTTTGAAAGAAACACACTCCCACACTGGCAAAACTCTCAAATACAATCGAAACTCGCATCAGAAGCCTTATAGAAAGATACTCAAACGAGAAATGAAAAGATACACAATTGGAATAGTAAAGATACGCAAACGATGTAAAGATACACAATTGGAATAGTAAAGATACGCAAACGATGTAAAGATACTCAGTTTGAAAGAAACACACTCCCACAATTGCAAAACTCTCAAATTCAATAGAAACTCGCATCAGAAAGCCTTACAGAAAGATACTCAAACGAGAAATGAAAAGATACACAATTGGAATAGTAAAGATACGCAAACGATGTAAAGATACACAATTGGAATAGTAAAGATACGCAAACGATGTAAAGATACTCAGTTTGAAAGAAACACACTCCCACATTTGCAAAACTCTCAAATACAATAGAAACTCGCATCAGAAGCCTTACAGAAAGATACTCAAACGAGAAATGAAAAGATACACAATTGGAATAGTAAAGATACGCAAACGATGTAAAGATACACAATTGGAATAGTAAAGATACGCAAACGATGTAAAGATACTCAGTTTGAAAGAAACACACTCCCACATTTGCAAAACTCTCAAATACAATAGAAACTCGCATCAGAAGCCTTACAGAAAGATACTCAAACGAGAAATGAAAAGATACACAATTGGAATAGTAAAGATACGCAAACGATGTAAAGATACTCAGTTTGAAAGAAACAGACTCCCACAATTGCAAAACTCTCAAATTCAATAGAAACTCGCATCAGAAAGCCTTACAGAAAGATACTCAAACGAGAAATGAAAAGATACACAATTGGAATAGTAAAGATACGCAAACGATGTAAAGATACACAATTGGAATAGTAAAGATACGCAAACTATGTAAAGATACTCAGTTTGAAAGAAACACACTCCCACACTTGCAAAACTCTCAAATTCAATAGAAACTCGCATGAGAAAGCCTTACAGAAACATACTCAAACGAGAAATGAAAAGATACACAATTGGAATAGTAAAGATACGCAAACGATGTAAAGATACACAATTGGAATAGTAAAGATACGCAAACGATGTAAAGATACTCAGTTTGAAAGAAACACACTCCCACACTTGCAAAACTCTCAAATTCAATAGAAACTCGCATCAGAAAGCCTTACAAAAAGATACTCAAACGAGAAATGAAAAGATACTTAATTGGAATTGTAAAGATACGCAAACGATGTAAAGATACACAATTGGAATAGTAAAGATACGCAAACGATGTAAAGATACTCAGTTTGAAAGAAACACACTCCCACACTTGCAAAACTCTCAAATTCAATAGAAACTCGCATCAGAAGCCTTACAGAAAGATACTCAAACGAGAAATGAAAAGATACACAATTGGAATAGTAAAGATACTCAAACGAGAAATGAAAAGATACACAATTGGGATAGTAAAGATACGCAAACGATGTAAAGATACTCAGTTTGAAAGAAACACACTCCCACACTGGCAAAACTCTCAAATACAATCGAAACTCGCATCAGAAGCCTTATAGAAAGATACTCAAACGAGAAATGAAAAGATACACAATTGGAATAGTAAAGATACGCAAACGATGTAAAGATACACAATTGGAATAGTAAAGATACGCAAACGATGTAAAGATACTCAGTTTGAAAGAAACACACTCCCACAATTGCAAAACTCTCAAATTCAATAGAAACTCGCATCAGAAAGCCTTACAGAAAGATACTCAAACGAGAAATGAAAAGATACACAATTGGAATAGTAAAGATACGCAAACGATGTAAAGATACTCAGTTTGAAAGAAACACACTCCCACAATTGCAAAACTCTCAAATTCAATAGAAACTCGCATCAGAAAGCATTACAGAAACATACTCAAACGAGAAATGAAAAGATACACAATTGGAATAGTAAAGATATGCAAACAATGTAAAGATACACAATTGGAATAGTAAAGATACGCAAACTATGTAAAGATACTCAGTTTGAAAGAAACACACTCCCACACTTGCAAAACTCTCAAATACAATAGAAACTCGCATCAGAAGCCTTACAGAAAGATACTCAAACGAGAAATGAAAAGATACACAATTGGAATAGTAAAGATACGCAAACGATATAAAGATACACATTTGGAATAGTAAAGATACGCAAACTATGTAAAGATACTCAGTTTGAAAGAAACACAATTGGAATAGTAAAGATACGCAAACGATGTAAAGATACATAATTGGAATAGTAAAGATACGCAAACTATGTAAAGATACTCAGTTTGAAAGAAACACACTCCCACACTTGCAAAACTCTCAAATTCAATAGAAACTCGCATCAGAAAGCCTTACAGAAAGATACTCAAACGAGAAATGAAAAGATACACAATTGGAATAGTAAAGATACGCAAACGATGTAAAGATACACAATTGGAATAGTAAAGATACGCAAACGATGTAAAGATACTCAGTTTGAAAGAAACACACTCCCACACTTGCAAAACTCTCAAATACAATAGAAACTCGCATCAGAAGCCTTACAGAAAGATACTCAAACGAGAAATGAAAAGATACACAATTGGAATAGTAAAGATACGCAAACGATGTAAAGATACACAATTGGAATAGTAAAGATACGCAAACGATGTAAAGATACTCAGTTTGAAAGAAACACACTCCCACATTTGCAAAACTCTCAAATACAATAGAAACTCGCATCAGAAGCCTTACAGAAAGATACTCAAACGAGAAATGAAAAGATACACAATTGGAATAGTAAAGATACGCAAACGATGTAAAGATACATAATTGGAATAGTAAAGATACGCAAACTATGTAAAGATACTCAGTTTGAAAGAAACACACTCCCACACTTGCAAAACTCTCAAATTCAATAGAAATTCGCATCAGAAAGCCTTACAGAAAGATACTCAAACGAGAAATGAAAAGATACACAATTGGAATAGTAAAGATACGCAAACGATGTAAAGATACTCAGTTTGAAAGAAACACACTCCCACACTTGCAAAACTCTGAAATACAATTGAAACTCGCATCAGAAGCCTTACAGAAAGATACTCAAACGAGAAATGAAAAGATACACAATTGGAATAATTAAGATACGCAAACGATGTAGAGATACACAATTGGAATAGTAAAGATACGCAAACGATGTAAAGATACTCAGTTTGAAAGAAACACACTCCCACAATTGCAAAACTCTCAAATTCAATAGAAACTCGCATCAGAAAGCCTTACAGAAAGATACTCAAACGAGAAATGAAAAGATACACAATTGGAATAGTAAAGATACGCAAACGATATAAAGATACACAATTGGAATAGTAAAGATACGCAAACTATGTAAAGATACTCAGTTTGAAAGAAACACACTCCCACACTTGCAAAACTCTCAAATTCAATAGAAACTCGCATCAGAAAGCCTTACAGAAAGATACTCAAATGAGAAATGAAAAGATACTCAATTAGAATTGTAGAGATACGCAAACGATGTAAAGATACAGAATTGGAATGGTAAACATACGCAAACGATGTAAAGATACTCAGTTTGAAAGAAACACACTCCCACACTTGCAAAACTCTCAAATACAATAAAAAGTCGCATCAGAAAGCCTTACAGAAAGATACTCAAACGAGAATTGAAAAGATACACAATTGGAATAGTAAAGATACGCAAACGATGTAAAGATACACAATTGGAATAGTAAAGATACGCAAACTATGTAAAGATACTCAGTTTGAAAGAAACACACTCCCACAATTGCAAAACTCTCAAATTCAATAGAAACTCGCATCAGAAAGCCTTACAGAAAGATACTCAAACGAGAAATGAAAAGATACACAATTGGAATAGTAAAGATACGCAAACGATGTAAAGATACTCAGTTTGAAAGAAACACACTCCCACACTTGCAAAACTCTCAAATACAATAGAAACTCGCATCAGAAGCCTTACAAAAAGATACTCAAACGAGAAATGAAAAGATACACAATTGGAATAGTAAAGATACGCAAACGATGTAAAGATACACAATTGGAATAGTAAAGATACGCAAACGATGTAAAGATACTCAGTTTGAAAGAAACACACTCCCACACTTGCAAAACTCTCAAATTCAATAGAAACTCGCATCAGAAAGCCTTACAGAAAGATACTCAAACGAGAAATGAAAAGATACACAATTGGAATAGTAAAGATACGCAAACGATGTAAAGATACTCAGTTTGAAAGAAACACACTCCCACAATTGCAAAACTCTCAAATTCAATAGAAGCTCGCATCAGAAAGCATTACAGAAACATACTCAAACGAGAAATGAAAAGATACACAATTGGAATAGTAAAGATACGCAAACAATGTAAAGATACACAATCCGAATAGTAAAGATACGCAAACTATGTAAAGATACTCAGTTTGAAAGAAACACACTCCCACACTTGCAAAACTCTCAAATACAATAGAAACTCGCATCAGAAGCCTTACAGAAAGATACTCAAACGAGAAATGAAAAGATACACAATTGGAATAGTAAAGATACGCAAACGATATAAAGATACACAATTGGAATAGTAAAGATACGCAAACTATGTAAAGATACTCAGTTTGAAAGAAACACACTCCCACACTTGCAAAACTCTCAAATACAATAGAAACTCGCATCAGAAGCCTTACAGAAAGATACTCAAACGAGAAATGAAAAGATACACAATTGGAATAGTAAAGATACGCAAACGATGTAAAGATACTCAGTTTGAAAGAAACACACTCCCACACTTGCAAAACTCTCAAATACAATAGAAACTCGCATCAGAAGCCTTACAGAAAGATACTCAAACGAGAAATGAAATGATACACAATTGGAATAGTAAAGATACGCAAACGATATAAAGATACACATTTGGAATAGTAAAGATACGCAAACTATGTAAAGATACTCAGTTTGAAAGAAACACAATTGGAATAGTAAAGATACGCAAACGAAGTAAAGATACACAATTGGAATATTAAAGATACGCAAACGATGTAAAGATACTCAGTTTGAAAGAAACACACTCCCACACTTGCAAAACTCTCAAATACAATAGAAACTCGCATCAGAAGCCTTACAGAAAGATACTCAAACGAGAAATGAAAAGATACACAATTGGAATTGTAGAGATACGCAAACGATGTAGAGATACACAATTGGAATAGTAAAGATACGCAAACGATGTAAAGATACTCAGTTTGAAAGAAACACACTCCCACAATTGCAAAACTCTCAAATTCAATAGAAACTCGCATCAGAAAGCCTTACAGAAAGATACTCAAACGAGAAATGAAAAGATACTCAATTGGAATTGTAGAGATACGCAAACGATGTAAAGATACACAATTGGAATAGTAAAGATACGCAAACGATGTAAAGATACTCAGTTTGAAAGAAACACACTCCCACACTTGCAAAACTATCAAATTCAATAGAAACTCGCATCAGAAAGCCTTACAGAAAGATACTCAAACGAGAAATGAAAAGATATTCAATTGGAATTGTAGAGATACGGAAACGATGTAAAGATACACAATTGGAATAGTAAAGATACGCAAACGATGTAAAGATACTCAGTTTGAAAGAAACACACTCCCACACTTGCAAAACTCTCAAATACAATAGAAACTCGCATCAGAAGCCTTACAGAAAGATACTCAAACGAGAAATGAAAAGATACACAATTGGAATAATAATGATACGCAAACGATGTAAAGATACTCAGTTTGAAAGAAACACACTCCCACACTTGCAAAACTTTCAAATACAATAGAAACTCGCATCAGAAGCCTTACAGAAAGATACTCAAACGAGAAATGAAAAGATACTCAATTGGAATTGTAGAGATACGCAAACGATGTAAAGATACACAATTGGAATAGTAAAGATACGCAAACGATGTAAAGATACTCAGTTTGAAAGAAACACACTCCCACACTTGCAAAACTCTCAAATACAATAGAAACTCGCATCAGAAGCCTTACAGAAAGATACTCAAACGAGAAATGAAAAGATACACAATTGGAATAGTAAAGATACGCAAACGATATAAAGATACACAATTGGAATAGTAAATATACGTAAACTATGTAAAGATACTCAGTTTGAAAGAAACACACTCCCACACTTGCAAAACTCTCAAATACAATAGAAACTCGCATCAGAAGCCTTACAGAAAGATACTCAAACGAGAAATGAAAAGATACACAATTAGAATAGTAAAGATACGCAAACGATATAAAGATACACAATTGGAATAGTAAAGATATGCAAACTATGTAAAGATACTCAGTTTGAAAGAAACACACTCCCACAATTGCAAAACTCTCAAATTCAATAGAAACTCGCATCAGAAAGCCTTACAGAAAGATACTCAAACGAGAAATGAAAAGATACACAATTGGAATAATAATGATACGCAAACGATGTAAAGATACTCAGTTTGAAAGAAACACACTCCCACACTTGCAAACCTCTCAAATTCAATAGAAACCCGCATCAGAAAGCCTTACAGAAAGATACTCAAACGAGAAATGAAAAGATACTCAATTGGAATTGTAGAGATACGCAAACGATGTAGAGATACACAATTGGAATAGTAAAGATACGCAAACGATGTAAAGATACTCAGTTTGAAAGAAACACACTCCCACAATTGCAAAACTCTCAAATTCAATAGAAACTCGCATCAGAAAGCCTTACAGAAAGATACTCAAACGAGAAATGAAAAGATACTCAATTGGAATTGTAGAGATACGCAAACGATGTAAAGATACACAATTGGAATAGTAAAGATACGCAAACGATGTAAAGATACTCAGTTTGAAAGAAACACACTCCCACACTTGCAAAACTATCAAATTCAATAGAAACTCGCATCAGAAAGCCTTACAGAAAGATACTCAAACGAGAAATGAAAAGATACTCAATTGGAATTGTAGAGATACGGAAACGATGTAAAGATACACAATTGGAATAGTAAAGATACGCAAACGATGTAAAGATACTCAGTTTGAAAGAAACACACTCCCACACTTGCAAAACTCTCAAATACAATAGAAACTCGCATCAGAAGCCTTACAGAAAGATACTCAAACGAGAAATGAAAAGATACTCAATTGGAATTGTAGAGATACGCAAACGATGTAAAGATACACAATTGGAATAGTAAAGATACGCAAACGATGTAAAGATACTCAGTTTGAAAGAAACACACTCCCACACTTGCAAAACTCTCAAATTCAATAGAAACTCGCATCAGAAAGCCTTACAGAAAGATACTCAAACGAGAAATGAAAAGATACTCAATTGGAATTGTAGAGATACGCAAACGATGTAGAGATACACAATTGGAATAGTAAAGATACGCAAACGATGTAAAGATACTCAGTTTGAAAGAAACACACTCCCACAATTGCAAAACTCTCAAATTCAATAGAAACTCGCATCAGAAAGCCTTACAGAAAGATACTCAAACGAGAAATGAAAAGATACTCAATTGGAATTGTAGAGATACGCAAACGATGTAAAGATACACAATTGGAATAGTAAAGATACGCAAACGATGTAAAGATACTCAGTTTGAAAGAAACACACTCCCACACTTGCAAAACTATCAAATTCAATAGAAACTCGCATCAGAAAGCCTTACAGAAAGATACTCAAACGAGAAATGAAAAGATACTCAATTGGAATTGTAGAGATACGGAAACGATGTAAAGATACACAATTGGAATAGTAAAGATACGCAAACGATGTAAAGATACTCAGTTTGAAAGAAACACACTCCCACACTTGCAAAACTCTCAAATACAATAGAAACTCGCATCAGAAGCCTTACAGAAAGATACTCAAACGAGAAATGAAAAGATACTCAATTGGAATTGTAGAGATACGCAAACGATGTAAAGATACACAATTGGAATAGTAAAGATACGCAAACGATGTAAAGATACTCAGTTTGAAAGAAACACACTCCCACACTTGCAAAACTCTCAAATACAATAGAAACTCGCATCAGAAGCCTTACAGAAAGATACTCAAACGAGAAATGAAAAGATACTCAATTGGAATTGTAGAGATACGGAAACGATGTAAAGATACACAATTGGAATAGTAAAGATACGCAAACGATGTAAAGATACTCAGTTTGAAAGAAACACACTCCCACACTTGCAAAACTCTCAAATACAATAGAAACTCGCATCAGAAGCCTTACAGAAAGATACTCAAACGAGAAATGAAAAGATACACAATTGGAATAATAATGATACGCAAACGATGTAAAGATACTCAGTTTGAAAGAAACACACTCCCACACTTGCAAAACTTTCAAATACAATAGAAACTCGCATCAGAAGCCTTACAGAAAGATACTCAAACGAGAAATGAAAAGATACTCAATTGGAATTGTAGAGATACGCAAACGATGTAAAGATACACAATTGGAATAGTAAAGATACGCAAACGATGTAAAGATACTCAGTTTGAAAGAAACACACTCCCACACTTGCAAAACTCTCAAATACAATAGAAACTCGCATCAGAAGCCTTACAGAAAGATACTCAAACGAGAAATGAAAAGATACACAATTGGAATAGTAAAGATACGCAAACGATATAAAGATACACAATTGGAATAGTAAAGATACGTAAACTATGTAAAGATACTCAGTTTGAAAGAAACACACTCCCACACTTGCAAAACTCTCAAATACAATAGAAACTCGCATCAGAAGCCTTACAGAAAGATACTCAAACGAGAAATGAAAAGATACACAATTAGAATAGTAAAGATACGCAAACGATATAAAGATACACAATTGGAATAGTAAAGATACGCAAACTATGTAAAGATACTCAGTTTGAAAGAAACACACTCCCACAATTGCAAAACTCTCAAATTCAATAGAAACTCGCATCAGAAAGCCTTACAGAAAGATACTCAAACGAGAAATGAAAAGATACACAATTGGAATAATAATGATACGCAAACGATGTAAAGATACTCAGTTTGAAAGAAACACACTCCCACACTTGCAAACCTCTCAAATTCAATAGAAACCCGCATCAGAAAGCCTTACAGAAAGATACTCAAACGAGAAATGAAAAGATACTCAATTGGAATTGTAGAGATACGCAAACGATGTAGAGATACACAATTGGAATAGTAAAGATACGCAAACGATGTAAAGATACTCAGTTTGAAAGAAACACACTCCCACAATTGCAAAACTCTCAAATTCAATAGAAACTCGCATCAGAAAGCCTTACAGAAAGATACTCAAACGAGAAATGAAAAGATACTCAATTGGAATTGTAGAGATACGCAAACGATGTAAAGATACACAATTGGAATAGTAAAGATACGCAAACGATGTAAAGATACTCAGTTTGAAAGAAACACACTCCCACACTTGCAAAACTATCAAATTCAATAGAAACTCGCATCAGAAAGCCTTACAGAAAGATACTCAAACGAGAAATGAAAAGATACTCAATTGGAATTGTAGAGATACGGAAACGATGTAAAGATACACAATTGGAATAGTAAAGATACGCAAACGATGTAAAGATACTCAGTTTGAAAGAAACACACTCCCACACTTGCAAAACTCTCAAATACAATAGAAACTCGCATCAGAAGCCTTACAGAAAGATACTCAAACGAGAAATGAAAAGATACTCAATTGGAATTGTAGAGATACGCAAACGATGTAAAGATACACAATTGGAATAGTAAAGATACGCAAACGATGTAAAGATACTCAGTTTGAAAGAAACACACTCCCACACTTGCAAAACTCTCAAATACAATAGAAACTCGCATCAGAAGCCTTACAGAAAGATACTCAAACGAGAAATGAAAAGATACTCAATTGGAATTGTAGAGATACGGAAACGATGTAAAGATACACAATTGGAATAGTAAAGATACGCAAACGATGTAAAGATACTCAGTTTGAAAGAAACACACTCCCACACTTGCAAAACTCTCAAATACAATAGAAACTCGCATCAGAAGCCTTACAGAAAGATACTCAAACGAGAAATGAAAAGATACACAATTGGAATAATAATGATACGCAAACGATGTAAAGATACTCAGTTTGAAAGAAACACACTCCCACACTTGCAAACCTCTCAAATTCAATAGAAACCCGCATCAGAAAGCCTTACAGAAAGATACTCAAACGAGAAATGAAAAGATACTCAATTGGAATTGTAGAGATACGCAAACGATGTAGAGATACACAATTGGAATAGTAAAGATACGCAAACGATGTAAAGATACTCAGTTTGAAAGAAACACACTCCCACAATTGCAAAACTCTCAAATTCAATAGAAACTCGCATCAGAAAGCCTTACAGAAAGATACTCAAACGAGAAATGAAAAGATACACAATTGGAATAGTAAAGATACGGAAACGATGTAAAGATACACAATTGGAATAGTAAAGATACGCAAACGATGTAAAGATACTCAGTTTGAAAGAAACACACTCCCACAATTGCAAAACTCTCAAATTCAATAGAAACTCGCATCAGAAAGCCTTACAGAAAGATACTCAAACGAGAAATGAAAAGATACACAATTGGAATAATAATGATACGCAAACGATGTAAAGATACTCAGTTTGAAAGAAACACACTCCCACACTTGCAAAACTCTCAAATACAATAGAAACTCGCATCAGAAGCCATACAGAAAGATACTCAAACGAGAAATGAAAAGATACTCAATTGGAATTGTAGAGATACGCAAACGATGTAAAGATACACAATTGGAATAGTAAAGATACGCAAACGATGTAAAGATACTCAGTTTGAAAGAAACACACTCCCACACTTGCAAAACTCTCAAATACAATAGAAACTCGCATCAGAAGCCTTACAGAAAGATACTCAAACGAGAAATGAAATGATACACAATTGGAATAGTAAAGATACGCAAACGATATAAAGATACACATTTGGAATAGTAAAGATACGCAAACGATGTAAAGATACTCAGTTTGAAAGAAACACACTCCCACACTTGCAAAACTCTCAAATACAATAGAAACTCGCATCAGAAGCCTTACAGAAAGATACTCAAACGAGAAATGAAAAGATACTCAATTGGAATTGTAGAGATACGGAAACGATGTAAAGATACACAATTGGAATAGTAAAGATACGCAAACGATGTAAAGATACTCAGTTTGAAAGAAACACACTCCCACACTTGCAAAACTCTCAAATACAATAGAAACTCGCATCAGAAGCCTTACAGAAAGATACTCAAACGAGAAATGAAAAGATACTCAATTGGAATTGTAGAGATACGCAAACGATGTAAAGATACACAATTGGAATAGTAAAGATACGCAAACGATGTAAAGATACTCAGTTTGAAAGAAACACACTCCCACACTTGCAAAACTCTCAAATACAATAGAAACTCGCATCAGAAGCCTTACAGAAAGATACTCAAACGAGAAATGAAAAGATACTCAATTGGAATTGTAGAGATACGGAAACGATGTAAAGATACACAATTGGAATAGTAAAGATACGCAAACGATGTAAAGATACTCAGTTTGAAAGAAACACACTCCCACACTTGCAAAACTCTCAAATACAATAGAAACTCGCATCAGAAGCCTTACAGAAAGATACTCAAACGAGAAATGAAAAGGTACACAATTGGAATAATAATGATACGCAAACGATGTAAAGATACTCAGTTTGAAAGAAACACACTCCCACACTTGCAAACCTCTCAAATTCAATAGAAACCCGCATCAGAAAGCCTTACAGAAAGATACTCAAACGAGAAATGAAAAGATACTCAATTGGAATTGTAGAGATACGCAAACGATGTAGAGATACACAATTGGAATAGTAAAGATACGCAAACGATGTAAAGATACTCAGTTTGAAAGAAACACACTCCCACAATTGCAAAACTCTCAAATTCAATAGAAACTCGCATCAGAAAGCCTTACAGAAAGATACTCAAACGAGAAATGAAAAGATACACAATTGGAATAGTAAAGATACGGAAACGATGTAAAGATACACAATTGGAATAGTAAAGATACGCAAACGATGTAAAGATACTCAGTTTGAAAGAAACACACTCCCACAATTGCAAAACTCTCAAATTCAATAGAAACTCGCATCAGAAAGCCTTACAGAAAGATACTCAAACGAGAAATGAAAAGATACACAATTGGAATAATAATGATACGCAAACGATGTAAAGATACTCAGTTTGAAAGAAACACACTCCCACACTTGCAAAACTCTCAAATACAATAGAAACTCGCATCAGAAGCCATACAGAAAGATACTCAAACGAGAAATGAAAAGATACTCAATTGGAATTGTAGAGATACGCAAACGATGTAAAGATACACAATTGGAATAGTAAAGATACGCAAACGATGTAAAGATACTCAGTTTGAAAGAAACACACTCCCACACTTGCAAAACTCTCAAATACAATAGAAACTCGCATCAGAAGCCTTACAGAAAGATACTCAAACGAGAAATGAAATGATACACAATTGGAATAGTAAAGATACGCAAACGATATAAAGATACACAATTGGAATAGTAAAGATACGCAAACTATGTAAAGATACTCAGTTTGAAAGAAACACACTCCCACAATTGCAAAACTCTCAAATTCAATAGAAACTCGCATCAGAAAGCCTTACAGAAAGATACTCAAACGAGAAATGAAAAGATACACAATTGGAATAATAATGATACGCAAACGATGTAAAGATACTCAGTTTGAAAGAAACACACTCCCACACTTGCAAACCTCTCAAATTCAATAGAAACCCGCATCAGAAAGCCTTACAGAAAGATACTCAAACGAGAAATGAAAAGATACTCAATTGGAATTGTAGAGATACGCAAACGATGTAGAGATACACAATTGGAATAGTAAAGATACGCAAACGATGTAAAGATACTCAGTTTGAAAGAAACACACTCCCACAATTGCAAAACTCTCAAATTCAATAGAAACTCGCATCAGAAAGCCTTACAGAAAGATACTCAAACGAGAAATGAAAAGATACTCAATTGGAATTGTAGAGATACGCAAACGATGTAAAGATACACAATTGGAATAGTAAAGATACGCAAACGATGTAAAGATACTCAGTTTGAAAGAAACACACTCCCACACTTGCAAAACTATCAAATTCAATAGAAACTCGCATCAGAAAGCCTTACAGAAAGATACTCAAACGAGAAATGAAAAGATACTCAATTGGAATTGTAGAGATACGGAAACGATGTAAAGATACACAATTGGAATAGTAAAGATACGCAAACGATGTAAAGATACTCAGTTTGAAAGAAACACACTCCCACACTTGCAAAACTCTCAAATACAATAGAAACTCGCATCAGAAGCCTTACAGAAAGATACTCAAACGAGAAATGAAAAGATACTCAATTGGAATTGTAGAGATACGCAAACGATGTAAAGATACACAATTGGAATAGTAAAGATACGCAAACGATGTAAAGATACTCAGTTTGAAAGAAACACACTCCCACACTTGCAAAACTCTCAAATACAATAGAAACTCGCATCAGAAGCCTTACAGAAAGATACTCAAACGAGAAATGAAAAGATACTCAATTGGAATTGTAGAGATACGGAAACGATGTAAAGATACACAATTGGAATAGTAAAGATACGCAAACGATGTAAAGATACTCAGTTTGAAAGAAACACACTCCCACACTTGCAAAACTCTCAAATACAATAGAAACTCGCATCAGAAGCCTTACAGAAAGATACTCAAACGAGAAATGAAAAGATACACAATTGGAATAATAATGATACGCAAACGATGTAAAGATACTCAGTTTGAAAGAAACACACTCCCACACTTGCAAACCTCTCAAATTCAATAGAAACCCGCATCAGAAAGCCTTACAGAAAGATACTCAAACGAGAAATGAAAAGATACTCAATTGGAATTGTAGAGATACGCAAACGATGTAGAGATACACAATTGGAATAGTAAAGATACGCAAACGATGTAAAGATACTCAGTTTGAAAGAAACACACTCCCACAATTGCAAAACTCTCAAATTCAATAGAAACTCGCATCAGAAAGCCTTACAGAAAGATACTCAAACGAGAAATAAAAGATACACAATTGGAATAGTAAAGATACGGAAACGATGTAAAGATACACAATTGGAATAGTAAAGATACGCAAACGATGTAAAGATACTCAGTTTGAAAGAAACACACTCCCACAATTGCAAAACTCTCAAATTCAATAGAAACTCGCATCAGAAAGCCTTACAGAAAGATACTCAAACGAGAAATGAAAAGATACACAATTGGAATAATAATGATACGCAAACGATGTAAAGATACTCAGTTTGAAAGAAACACACTCCCACACTTGCAAAACTCTCAAATACAATAGAAACTCGCATCAGAAGCCATACAGAAAGATACTCAAACGAGAAATGAAAAGATACTCAATTGGAATTGTAGAGATACGCAAACGATGTAAAGATACACAATTGGAATAGTAAAGATACGCAAACGATGTAAAGATACTCAGTTTGAAAGAAACACACTCCCACACTTGCAAAACTCTCAAATACAATAGAAACTCGCATCAGAAGCCTTACAGAAAGATACTCAAACGAGAAATGAAATGATACACAATTGGAATAGTAAAGATACGCAAACGATATAAAGATACACATTTGGAATAGTAAAGATACGCAAACTATGTAAAGATACTCAGTTTGAAAGAAACACACTCCCACACTTGCAAAACTCTCAAATACAATAGAAACTCGCATCAGAAGCCTTACAGAAAGATACTCAAACGAGAAATGAAAAGATACACAATTAGAAAAGTAAAGATACGCAAACGATATAAAGATACACAATTGGAATAGTAAAGATACGCAAACTATGTAAAGATACTCAGTTTGAAAGAAACACACTCCCACAATTGCAAAACTCTCAAATTCAATAGAAACTCGCATCAGAAAGCCTTACAGAAAGATACTCAAACGAGAAATGAAAAGATACACAATTGGAATAGTAAAGATACGCAAACGATGTAAAGATACTCAGTTTGAAAGAAACACACTCCCACACTTGCAAAACTCTCAAATACAATAGAAACTCGCATCAGAAGCCTTACAGAAAGATACTCAAACGAGAAATGAAAAGATACACAATTGGAATAGTAAAGATACGGAAACGATGTACAGATACACAATTGGAATAGTAAAGATACGCAAACGATGTAAAGATACTCAGTTTGAAAGAAACACACTCCCACACTTGCAAAACTCTCAAATTCAATAGAAACTCGCATCAGAAAGCCTTACAGAAAGATACTCAAACGAGAAATGAAAAGATACACAATTGGAATAGTAAAGATACGCAAACGATGTAAAGATACTCAGTTTGAAAGAAACACACTCCCACAATTGCAAAACTCTCAAATTCAATAGAAACTCGCATCAGAAAGCATTACAGAAACATACTCAAACGAGAAATGAAAAGATACACAATTGGAATAGTAAAGATACGCAAACAATGTAAAGATACACAATTGGAATAGTAAAGATACGCAAACTATGTAAAGATACTCAGTTTGAAAGAAACACACTCCCACACTTGCAAAACTCTCAAATTCAATAGAAACTCGCATCAGAAGCCATACAGAAAGATACTCAAACGAGAAATGAAAAGATACTCAATTGGAATTGTAGAGATACGCAAACGATGTAAAGATACATAATTGGAATAGTAAAGATACGCAAACGATGTAAAGATACTCAGTTTGAAAGAAACACACTCCCACACTTGCAAAACTCTCAAATACAATAGAAACTCGCATCAGAAGCCTTACAGAAAGATACTCAAACGAGAAATGAAAAGATACACAATTGGAATAGTAAAGATACGCAAACGATATAAAGATACACAATTGGAATAGTAAAGATACGCAAACTATGTAAAGATACTCAGTTTGAAAGAAACACACTCCCACACTTGCAAAACTCTCAAATACAATAGAAACTCGCATCAGAAGCCTTACAGAAAGATACTCAAACGAGAAATGAAAAGATACACAATTAGAATAGTAAAGATACGCAAACGATATAAAGATACACAATTGGAATTGTAAAGATACGCAAACTATGTAAAGATACTCAGTTTGAAAGAAACACACTCCCACACTTGCAAAACTCTCAAATTCAATAGAAACTTGCATCACAAAGCCTTACAGAAAGATACTCAAACGAGAAATGAAAAGATACACAATTGGAATAGTAAAGATACGCAAACGATGTAAAGATACTCAGTTTGAAAGAAACACACTCCCACAATTGCAAAACTCTCAAATTCAATAGAAACTCGCATCAGAAAGCATTACAGAAACATACTCAAACGAGAAATGAAAAGATACACAATTGGAATAGTAAAGATACGCAAACAATGTAAAGATACACAATTGGAATAGTAAAGATACGCAAACTATGTAAAGATACTCAGTTTGAAAGAAACACACTCCCACACTTGCAAAACTCTCAAATACAATAGAAACTCGCATCAGAAGCCATACAGAAAGATACTCAAACGAGAAATGAAAAGATACTCAATTGGAATTGTAGAGATACGCAAACGATGTAAAGATACACAATTGGAATAGTAAAGATACGCAAACGATGTAAAGATACTCAGTTTGAAAGAAACACACTCCCACACTTGCAAACCTCTCAAATTCAATAGAAACCCGCATCAGAAAGCCTTACAGAAAGATACTCAAACGAGAAATGAAAAGATACTCAATTGGAATTGTAGAGATACGCAAACGATGTAGAGATACACAATTGGAATAGTAAAGATACGCAAACGATGTAAAGATACTCAGTTTGAAAGAAACACACTCCCACAATTGCAAAACTCTCAAATTCAATAGAAACTCGCATCAGAAAGCCTTACAGAAAGATACTCAAACGAGAAATGAAAAGATACACAATTGGAATAGTAAAGATACGGAAACGATGTAAAGATACACAATTGGAATAGTAAAGATACGCAAACGATGTAAAGATACTCAGTTTGAAAGAAACACACTCCCACAATTGCAAAACTCTCAAATTCAATAGAAACTCGCATCAGAAAGCCTTACAGAAAGATACTCAAACGAGAAATGAAAAGATACACAATTGGAATAATAATGATACGCAAACGATGTAAAGATACTCAGTTTGAAAGAAACACACTCCCACACTTGCAAAACTCTCAAATACAATAGAAACTCGCATCAGAAGCCATACAGAAAGATACTCAAACGAGAAATGAAAAGATACTCAATTGGAATTGTAGAGATACGCAAACGATGTAAAGATACACAATTGGAATAGTAAAGATACGCAAACGATGTAAAGATACTCAGTTTGAAAGAAACACACTCCCACACTTGCAAAACTCTCAAATACAATAGAAACTCGCATCAGAAGCCTTACAGAAAGATACTCAAACGAGAAATGAAATGATACACAATTGGAATAGTAAAGATACGCAAACGATATAAAGATACACATTTGGAATAGTAAAGATACGCAAACTATGTAAAGATACTCAGTTTGAAAGAAACACACTCCCACACTTGCAAAACTCTCAAATACAATAGAAACTCGCATCAGAAGCCTTACAGAAAGATACTCAAACGAGAAATGAAAAGATACACAATTAGAAAAGTAAAGATACGCAAACGATATAAAGATACACAATTGGAATAGTAAAGATACGCAAACTATGTAAAGATACTCAGTTTGAAAGAAACACACTCCCACAATTGCAAAACTCTCAAATTCAATAGAAACTCGCATCAGAAAGCCTTACAGAAAGATACTCAAACGAGAAATGAAAAGATACACAATTGGAATAGTAAAGATACGCAAACGATGTAAAGATACTCAGTTTGAAAGAAACACACTCCCACACTTGCAAAACTCTCAAATACAATAGAAACTCGCATCAGAAGCCTTACAGAAAGATACTCAAACGAGAAATGAAAAGATACACAATTGGAATAGTAAAGATACGGAAACGATGTACAGATACACAATTGGAATAGTAAAGATACGCAAACGATGTAAAGATACTCAGTTTGAAAGAAACACACTCCCACACTTGCAAAACTCTCAAATTCAATAGAAACTCGCATCAGAAAGCCTTACAGAAAGATACTCAAACGAGAAATGAAAAGATACACAATTGGAATAGTAAAGATACGCAAACGATGTAAAGATACTCAGTTTGAAAGAAACACACTCCCACAATTGCAAAACTCTCAAATTCAATAGAAACTCGCATCAGAAAGCATTACAGAAACATACTCAAACGAGAAATGAAAAGATACACAATTGGAATAGTAAAGATACGCAAACAATGTAAAGATACACAATTGGAATAGTAAAGATACGCAAACTATGTAAAGATACTCAGTTTGAAAGAAACACACTCCCACACTTGCAAAACTCTCAAATTCAATAGAAACTCGCATCAGAAGCCATACAGAAAGATACTCAAACGAGAAATGAAAAGATACTCAATTGGAATTGTAGAGATACGCAAACGATGTAAAGATACATAATTGGAATAGTAAAGATACGCAAACGATGTAAAGATACTCAGTTTGAAAGAAACACACTCCCACACTTGCAAAACTCTCAAATACAATAGAAACTCGCATCAGAAGCCTTACAGAAAGATACTCAAACGAGAAATGAAAAGATACACAATTGGAATAGTAAAGATACGCAAACGATATAAAGATACACAATTGGAATAGTAAAGATACGCAAACTATGTAAAGATTCTCAGTTTGAAAGAAACACACTCCCACAATTGCAAAACTCTCAAATTCAATAGAAACTCGCATCAGAAAGCCTTACAGAAAGATACTCAAACGAGAAATGAAAAGATACACAATTGGAATAGTAAAGATACGCAAACGATGTAAAGATACTCAGTTTGAAAGAAACACACTCCCACACTTGCAAAACTCTCAAATACAATAGAAACTCGCATCAGAAGCCTTACAGAAAGATACTCAAACGAGAAATGAAAAGATACACAATTGGAATAGTAAAGATACGGAAACGATGTACAGATACACAATTGGAATAGTAAAGATACGCAAACGATGTAAAGATACTCAGTTTGAAAGAAACACACTCCCACACTTGCAAAACTCTCAAATTCAATAGAAACTCGCATCAGAAAGCCTTACAGAAAGATACTCAAACGAGAAATGAAAAGATACACAATTGGAATAGTAAAGATACGCAAACGATGTAAAGATACTCAGTTTGAAAGAAACACACTCCCACAATTGCAAAACTCTCAAATTCAATAGAAACTCGCATCAGAAAGCATTACAGAAACATACTCAAACGAGAAATGAAAAGATACACAATTGGAATAGTAAAGATACGCAAACAATGTAAAGATACACAATTGGAATAGTAAAGATACGCAAACTATGTAAAGATACTCAGTTTGAAAGAAACACACTCCCACACTTGCAAAACTCTCAAATTCAATAGAAACTCGCATCAGAAAGCCTTACAGAAAGATACTCAAACGAGAAATGAAAAGATACACAATTGGAATAGTAAAGATACGCAAACGATATAAAGATACACAATTGGAATAGTAAAGATACGCAAACTATGTAAAGATACTCAGTTTGAAAGAAACACACTCCCACACATGCAAAACTATCAAATTCAATAGAAACTCGCATCAGAAAGCCTTACAGAAAGATACTCAAACGAGAAATGAAAAGATACTCAATTGTAATTGTAGAGATACGGAAACGATGTAAAGATACACAATTGGAATAGTAAAGATACGCAAACGATGTAAAGATACTCAGTTTGAAAGAAACACACTCCCACACTTGCAAAACTCTCAAATTCAATAGAAACTCGCATCAGAAAGCCTTACAGAAAGATACTCAAACGAGAAATGAAAAGATACACAATTGGAATAGTAAAGATACGCAAACGATGTAAAGATACTCAGTTTGAAAGAAACACACTCCCACAATTGCAAAACTCTCAAATTCAATAGAAACTTGCATCAGAAAGCATTACAGAAACATACTCAAACGAGAAATGAAAAGATACACAATTGGAATAGTAAAGATACGCAAACAATGTAAAGATACACAATTGGAATAGTAAAGATACGCAAACTATGTAAAGATACTCAGTTTGAAAGAAACACACTCCCACACTTGCAAAACTCTCAAATTCAATAGAAACTCGCATCAGAAAGCCTTACAGAAAGATACTCAAACGAGAAATGAAAAGATACACAATTGGAATAGTAAAGATACGCAAACGATGTAAAGATACACAATTGGAATAGTAAAGATACGCAACCGATGTAAAGATACTCAGCTTGAAAGAAACACACTCCCACACTTGCAAAACTCTCAAATACAATAGAAACTCGCATCAGAAGCCTTACAGAAAGATACTCAAACGAGAAATGAAAAGATACACAATTGGAATAGTAAAGATACGCAAACGATGTAAAGATACACAATTGGAATAGTAAAGATACGCAAACGATGTAAAGATACTCAGTTTGAAAGAAACACACTCCCACACTTGCAAAACTCTCAAATACAATAGAAACTCGCATCAGAAGCCTTACAGAAAGATACTCAAACGAGAAATGAAAAGATACACAATTGGAATAGTAAAGATACGCAAACGATATAAAGATACACAATTGGAATAGTAAAGATACGCAAACTATGTAAAGATACTCAGTTTAAAAGAAACACACTCCCACACTTGCAAAACTCTCAAATTCAATAGAAACTCGCATCAGAAAGCCTTACAGAAAGATACTCAAACGAGAAATGAAAAGATACTCAATTGGAATTGTAGAGATACGCAAACGATGTAGAGATACACAATTGGAATAGTAAAGATACGCAAACGATGTAAAGATACTCAGTTTGAAAGAAACACACTCCCACAATTGCAAAACTCTCAAATTCAATAGAAACTCGCATCAGAAGCCTTACAGAAAGATACTCAAACGAGAAATGAAAAGATACACAATTGGAATAGTAAAGATACGCAAACGATATAAAGATACACAATTGGAATAGTAAAGATACGCAAACTATGTAAAGATACTCAGTTTGAAAGAAACACACTCCCACACTTGCAAAACTCTCAAATTCAATAGAAACTCGCATCAGAAAGCCTTACAGAAAGGTACTCAAACGAGAAATGAAAAGATACTCAATTGGAATTGTAGAGATACGGAAACGATGTAAAGATACACAATTGGAATAGTAAAGATACGCAAACGATGTAAAGATACTCAGTTTGAAAGAAACACACTCCCACACTTGCAAAACTCTCAAATACAATAGAAACTCGCATCAGAAGCCTTACAGAAAGATACTCAAACGAGAAATGAAAAGATACTCAATTGGAATTGTAGAGATACGCAAACGATGTAAAGATACACAATTGGAATAGTAAAGATACGCAAACGATGTAAAGATACTCAGTTTGAAAGAAACACACTCCCACACTTGCAAAACTCTCAAATACAATAGAAACTCGCATCAGAAGCCTTACAGAAAGATACTCAAACGAGAAATGAAAAGATACACAATTGGAATAGTAAAGATACGCAAACGATATAAAGATACACAATTGGAATAGTAAAGATACGCAAACTATGTAAAGATACTCAGTTTGAAAGAAACACACTCCCACACTTGCAAAACTCTCAAATACAATAGAAACTCGCATCAGAAGCCTTACAGAAAGATACTCAAACGAGAAATGAAAAGATACACAATTAGAATAGTAAAGATACGCAAACGATATAAAGATACACAATTGGAATAGTAAAGATACTAAAACTATGTAAAGATACTCAGTTTGAAAGAAACACACTCCCGCAATTGCAAAACTCTCAAATTCAATAGAAACTCGCATCAGAAAGCCTTACAGAAAGATACTCAAACGAGAAATGAAAAGATACACAATTGGAATAGTAAAGATACGCAAACGATGTAAAGATACTCAGTTTGAAAGAAACACACTCCCACAATTGCAAAACTCTCAAATTCAATAGAAACTCGCATCAGAAAGCGTTACAGAAACATACTCAAACGAGAAATGAAAAGATACACAATTGGAATAGTAAAGATACGCAAACAATGTAAAGATACACAATTGGAATAGTAAAGATACGCAAACTATGTAAAGATACTCAGTTTGAAAGAAACACACTCCCACACTTGCAAAACTCTCAAATTCAATAGAAACTCGCATCAGAAAGCCTTACAGAAAGATACTCAAACGAGAAATGAAAAGATACACAATTGGAATAGTAAAGATACGCAAACGATATAAAGATACACAATTGGAATAGTAAAGATACGCAAACTATGTAAAGATACTCAGTTTGAAAGAAACACACTCCCACACTTGCAAAACTATCAAATTCAATAGAAACTCGCATCAGAAAGCCTTACAGAAAGATACTCAAACGAGAAATGAAAAGATACTCAATTGGAATTGTAGAGATACGGAAACGATGTAAAGATACACAATTTGAATAGTAAAGATACGCAAACGATGTAAAGATACTCAGTTTGAAAGAAACACACTCCCACACTTGCAAAACTCTCAAATACAATAGAAACTCGCATCAGAAGCCTTACAGAAAGATACTCAAACGAGAAATGAAAAGATACACAATTGGAATAGTAAAGATACGCAAACGATGTAAAGATACTCAGTTTGAAAGAAACACACTCCCACAATTGCAAAACTCTCAAATTCAATAGAAACTCGCATCAGAAAGCCTTACAGAAAGATACTCAAACGAGAAATGAAAAGATACACAATTGGAATAGTAAAGATACGCAAACGATATAAAGATACACAATTGGAATAGTAAAGATACGCAAACTATGTAAAGATACTCAGTTTGAAAGAAACACACTCCCACACTTGCAAAACTCTCAAATTCAATAGAAACTCGCATCAGAAAGCCTTACAGAAAGATACTAAAACGAGAAATGAAAAGATACTCAATTAGAATTGTAGAGATACGCAAACGATGTAAAGATACAGAATTGGAATGGTAAACATACGCAAACGATGTAAAGATACTCAGTTTGAAAGAAACACACTCCCACACTTGCAAAACTCTCAAATACAATAAAAAGTCGCATCAGAAGCCTTTGATCGGTTCGATTACTCGAGATCAATATTAACCCTGTAAGCATCGTTAGTAGTATAAAGCAAGAGGGTATCGTTCACAAACCGGGGATCCAACCAGGGTAAAGAATCACAAACATTTAACAACGAATTCATACGAGTTTAAAAGAGTTTGATATATAGGATCGGGTTGAAAGATAAAAACAGAAAATAAAACCTAAACTAATATATACATGTGATCAACCAAACAACACATAAACATCACCAAACAAATCGTCACAAGTAGCTTCAAAATCATAATCTCATCCTATGCAAACACCGAGCCTTAGCGGACAAGTATTGAGTGAACAAACAACAACCTAATACCGAACTAGGTTACTTAGCGCATCCCTAACTCGAAACATGGCCTGGTAATCCTATCTTAGCGCTTAGAAATTACAAGGTAACATGTCATTCTCAATCTTACCACTTCATTGATTCATCTCTTATCTAATTACTTAGCGCATCTTAGATAACAACGAATCATGGTTAATTCCTAGTGATTACTAACAAGTCAAGCATGTCACTTACTTTAACAAGTTAACAAAAACACTTAAGAATCCTATATGCAAAACTAACTTAGCGCCTTGAATCACATATAGTTAACGCACAAGAAAGAGAATCATTAAATCATTGAATTATAAACTCACGACATCTACATAGAAATCATAGAAAACAAAATCAGAACTACTTTATAACATCTTGCAAAATCGTAAACTACATAAGAGTATTCCACAAATTCGGAACTAGCCAAAAACATAAACACAACATCACATAAAGAATCCAAACCGAAAACATAAGTGAAGAAGTAACGAGTTACACTTTGTAAATCTCCTGAGAGGTATCAAAACAAGGCAGCACGGCTTCAACTTGAATGGCAATCCTAGGCGTAGCGCTTTGGATCGAATGTAATGAAGGGAAGATGGTGTTTTCGCCTTGAATGGCTTTGAGGATGATGAGTAGTGTTTAAGGCAGAGCTTTGGCAAGTCTTGTGAGCAAGGTTGATCCTCATTTTATGTGGAAATGAGGTGCTATATATAGAGGAAGAAACCCAAGGGAAGATGGCCACAAAGTCCACAAAGTTGAAACCAAATTGGTTGAGGTTTCCTAGATTCGGCAGATCTGACCTTTGTCCCTTGTTGTGGCCATAACTTTCTCTAGAAAATAGATATTGAGATGATTCCAACTGGTAATTTCAACTAGACTTCCGTGGCTTTTCATCCATATATCATGCACTTTATCAATCATTCTGAGCTGTCCAGGGGAGCTCGTCAAAGTTGGATGATCTGCAGTGCCAGAATTATGATTTATATAAGGATTGCATATCTTTTGCATTAATTGCATATCTTCTTCCTCCTTTAATGCTGATTTCTTTTGCACAAATTTCTTCCTTTGAATTAGGGAGGCAGCAAAAGTCTTAATTGTTGCAGCCATGTTTGATTTTTCTTACCTCTCCTCATTAAATTTGCTGCATGCCTTCTTTGACTTTCTTGCCTCTTCTCATTAAATTTGCTGCATGCCTTCTTTGACATTCTTTGGTGCAGGGATTTATGGAGATTCTGATCATATTTGTGCTCTATATGCAGGAGAAACAAGGTCCCAAGTTTCCCTCATAGCCCTTGGATCAAAAGCAAATCAATGGCTGAGATAATTCCGTCGAGTTCACTGGACCTCCGATCAATGATTCGGTCATATCTCCCTGTAGGAATAAGATATTGATTTGATTTCAAATCCTACAGAAACTAGACTCAAAATCCTTTTTATCCATATAAGGTACGTCTTCTAAAACGATCGGAGCTATCCATGGGAGCCCGTCGAAGTTGGACTATGAATCTTGACAGCATTTTGATTTCTTGCATGGATTGGGCTTTTAAGTGTATTTTCTTCTCTTTCCTTGTGGAACTAGGATTGCTTTCCTTCTCCAACATGGATTTGTATTTCCTAATAAGAATAAGTATGTTAGAAACAAAGAAATACAAAAGGATGAATCCTACTCGAACAAGGAATCATATCTCAACAAGGATTATTAACACTTAGCACGATTTCATCATCAATTCATTCATAATTGACATAAGCTCTACCTAGACACTTATTCATACAAAAGAAACTAAAACATACTAAATAAGAGGTAACAAAGAGTAAGAATAGGGCATAATCACATTAAGAACGTCACACTTTGTGCTCCTATCAACAACCCCACACTTGAACTTTGCTAGTCCCTTAGCAAATAATAAAAAGGGAAACAAAAACATAAAACAAAAATCAAAACAACTAAACTAATGACTCAACTATAATGCCTTCAACATTTTGTCTCAGAGATCTTCAAACTCATAGCATCAAGAATAACAATTAATCGAAATAGATAGAATGAATTCAATGGTTAATAACATGAGATCTCACATAACAAGTAAGACATGGCAGAAACATAGGTGATTGTAAGCTCAACATGTTCAAAACAAGTTCAAATTCAACTCACAAGGGATATGCACTCCAAATATTTTCTCTCAAGAACATGGCATATGCTTAAAAGCTTTTCACACATAAGAGTTATGAGCACATAGTGAATTCGAAAACCTCATGAAAGATACCAATCATATGCACAAATGAACCAAAACCATATGCTTACTCATGAAACAAACTCCACAGATCAAGAGCTACTCATTTTAAGAATCATGTGGATCTTTATAAAAGGTAGGCTTAGGCTCGGTAAGGATATCATTTTTCAGGTAAAAGGAATCACAAAGGTCATCCTCAAGACTTAGCAGAGTAATAATCATCCACCTTATGTCGCCATACTTCATAAAACAAGGGCCAATTTTATCATGTTGGACCCATTCTTCACTCTAAACATTGTGAAAACGAACAAAGGCTAAAGTACAACATTATTGAGCCTTCAAAAAATAAATCACAACTCCAAATTCACATCAAACGTAGCTATGCCGTAACTTCTTTGTATTTTTTTTATTCAAGCCGTGCTCATGTATTTTTCTCTTTTTCTTCTCACGGCATCTTTCTATTTTTTTTTTCATTCATTTCACTCTTTTCATACGGCATAAATACATACATAGCATAACCCCACACTTGAATCGAATCATCACTCCATATTAACATCAAATATCAGCTCTGCCAAGCCGCGAGAACAAGGTAGAGATATAACTATACTAAGCAAGGATATTAACATGTTGGTGATGAATAAAAGGTTTAACGTAGGCTCAAATGGGTTAATACTAAGGTGTCCCAAGCAGGGTACAAATAAGGCATACGGCTTTTTGGTTTAAGTGGTGGAATCCTAAAAATATCCAACAATCATTTTCAAAATCAGAGTATATTATGACATAAAGCTTCGAAAGTTTCACAAAGTAAGTTCTAGCATTCTCTAGTTCATTGCAATTCTATGGCATATGAATTGATCAAAATAGATGTAATGAGGTTATATAGCCAAGAAACGATAGATTTAACCCTCCAAACAAAGGCACATATATGGCTCGAAACTCACATAGGTTACATGAATTCAAACAAGTAAGGAACATGTTCATTTTGTACCTAAGTTTCAAAATCCTCATCTACTACATGTTCGTACAAAATCTACACATTGATTAACCATCAAATTGCTATTAAGTTCAATTCAATATCATGATCATCTATCAACCAATCATCCAAAGATCAACTCATCATAGACAGTTAAAGGCATACCTAGGACTCAAAACAAAAACAAAAACAAAAACAAAACAAAACAAAACAAAACAAAAAAAAATTTATTTTTATTTTTCTGATTTTATGACACTAACATGTAAACCTTCCCCCACACTCGAATCATGCATTGTCCTCAATGAATGTCAAAAATAAATAATGCAATGAAAAACAAAGCATAGAAGAAAGAAACAAAGACACAAAAATATAAAGAAGAGAAAAATATGAGAAAAGCTCCCCCATGGCGCGGTCCAACAGCCTGCATTCCGTGCTCATTTTCGTTGACTTAAACAGCCGGAATGGACAAGTGGCCCGAATGAAAGTTGAAGATAACACAACAATCTTTCAATTCATGTATGGTACGACTGCCCAGTTTGACCTGAAGTGCTCCATGTTTTGCCGTTTCCGGACTGCAACTGCACAAGTTCTGAATCTCTGACACGACCTTGCTGCCTTCAAATTGCAACTGGGAATGATGTAGACCTCTAAATCTAGTTCTGTAAAACGATACAGAAACTAGACTCAAAGACCTTTGTTTCCATATAAAGCACATATTCCAACTCCATGTGAGCTGGGAGATACAGTCTGCCGAAGTCAACGGACTGTTTCTGCCAGATTCTGTTGAACGAAAATGTTTTGCTCCTCTTCACGTTTTCTCGAAGACTAACCTACACACGCACAAAACAAATCAAAAAGAACAAAAACAATAACCAAATAAAGAGTAAAGAGTAAAGAATCAAAATTGGGTTGCCTCCCAACAAGCGCTTAAATTTAAAGTCTAATAGCTTAGACCGAGTTTTCCTTTCAATCATTTTGTAGGTGACACATTATGGGGTTTCTCCTCCGCCATTTTGTTGTCCAACCTTGTAGTATATTCTCGAGCTCATTGCTGGTCACTTCACTATAAATCTGTAGAATCTTAATTAAAATCTTTAGTGAAAGTGGGAACCTACCGAACATAACATAGGACATGAGATCCTTAAGAGACTATGTTCCTCTAGCCATATGATATTTTGTGGAATTAAAAATGCAACATGAATGAGATGCAAAATGAATGCAATGCATAATGAATGCAATTAGAATGAGATCATTAAGATGCAATGCAAAAGTTAGAGAATAACAATTAGGAAGTCATTGTATATACAAGTCACAAACATGTCAAAAGTGATTTAAATATAATAAGTACATGGTAAGGGGACAAAAGAAACGAAAACTAGCTTAACAACCAATCCAACATATTGTCAAATCTTATGTTTAAGTTCGTTTTAATTTCTCAACTTAAAAACCTAATAAAGTACGCACAATTACAATTATTATATGTCAATTTTTTTTTACAAGTTACTTTTCAATAGATTTCATGCTTTAACATCCTTAAGTTGTTATTCAAACAATTAAATCATCGATTGATTCTAAGTTGTAAACCAAAGTGGACGTGCGGCCTAAGTATGGATGTCTAGACACAAGATCAAGTCTTTGTTTCAGAAGGCCGTATAGCTCAATTAGAGATAGTGAACATGGTAGGACTCATTTGTTGAACTACGGAGAGCGAACTCCCTATCGACTCCATCACCGAGATGTATGTCAGTCAATAGTTCTCTGAGATCCAATTTTGGTCCCATGCACCAGGGTAATAAAAGAGGGTGCCCCTTACTCAGCTAGACTGAAACTTGGGTGTTAGACAAATCTCTAAGTGTTAATAAAAGCCGCCCTCAACCTCATGCAAAAACTTTGGAAGAAAACATGAGGGGTTAAGGTTAATATTAACAAAAGGGACTTTACCTATTCCGTTCGATTTACAACCTACAACAATCATTCACTCAATCACCAAAACAACAACCTAAGATATATTTACTATATGTTTACAAAAAGAAAAAAAATATATATATATATATACAAATTTACAATATGAACAATGAATTCGAAATTAAAAGATTAGAGATCCATAAAGATGGATCCCCGGCAACGGCGCCATTTGATCGGTTCGATTACTCGAGATCAATATTAACCCTGTAAGCATCGTTAGTAGTATAAAGCAAGAGGGTATCGTTCACAAACCGGGGATCCAACCAGGGTAAAGAATCACAAACATTTAACAACGAATTCATACGAGTTTAAAAGAGTTTGATATATAGTATCGGGTTGAAAGATAAAAACAGAAAATAAAACCTAAACTAATATATACATGTGATCAACCAAACAACACATAAACATCACCAAACAAATCGTCACAAGTAGCTTCAAAATCATAATCTCATCCTATGCAAACACCGAGCCTTAGCGGACAAGTATTGAGTGAACAAACAACAACCTAATACCGAACTAGGTTACTTAGCGCATCCCTAACTCGAAACATGGCCTGGTAATCCTATCTTAGCGCTTAGAAATTACAAGGTAACATGTCATTCTCAATCTTACCACTTCATTGATTCATCTCTTATCTAATTACTTAGCGCATCTTAGATAACAACGAATCATGGTTAATTCCTAGTGATTACTAACAAGTCAAGCATGTCACTTACTTTAACAAGTTAACAAAAACACTTAAGAATCCTATATGCAAAACTAACTTAGCGCCTTGAATCACATATAGTTAACGCACAAGAAAGAGAATCATTAAATCATTGAATTATAAACTCACGACATCTACATAGAAATCATAGAAAACAAAATCAGAACTACTTTATAACATCTTGCAAAATCGTAAACTACATAAGAGTATTCCACAAATTCGGAACTAGCCAAAAACATAAACACAACATCACATAAAGAATCCAAACCGAAAACATAAGTGAAGAAGTAACGAGTTACACTTTGTAAATCTCCTGAGAGGTATCAAAACAAGGCAGCACGGCTTCAACTTGAATGGCAATCCTAGGCGTAGCGCTTTGGATCGAATGTAATGAAGGGAAGATGGTGTTTTCGCCTTGAATGGCTTTGAGGATGATGAGTAGTGTTTAAGGCAGAGCTTTGGCAAGTCTTGTGAGCAAGGTTGATCCTCATTTTATGTGGAAATGAGGTGCTATATATAGAGGAAGAAACCCAAGGGAGGATGGCCACAAAGTCCACAAAGTTGAAACCAAATTGGTTGAGGTTTCCTAGATTCGGCAGATCTGACCTTTGTCCCTTGTTGTGGCCATAACTTTCTCTAGAAAATAGATATTGAGATGATTCCAACTGGTAATTTCAACTAGACTTCCGTGGCTTTTCATCCATATATCATGCACTTTATCAATCATTCTGAGCTGTCCAGGGGAGCTCGTCAAAGTTGGATGATCTGCAGTGCCAGAATTATGATTTATATAAGGATTGCATATCTTTTGCATTAATTGCATATATTCTTCCTCCTTTAATGCTGATTTCTTTTGCACAAATTTCTTCCTTTGAATTAGGGAGGCAGCAAAAGTCTTAATTGTTGCAGCCATGTTTGATTTTTCTTACCTCTCCTCATTAAATTTGCTGCATGCCTTCTTTGACTTTCTTGCCTCTTCTCATTAAATTTGCTGCATGCCTTCTTTGACATTCTTTGGTGCAGGGATTTATGGAGATTCTGATCATATTTGTGCTCTATATGCAGGAGAAACAAGGTCCCAAGTTTCCCTCATAGCCCTTGGATCAAAAGCAAATCAATGGCTGAGATAATTCCGTCGAGTTCACTGGACCTCCGATCAATGATTCGGTCATATCTCCCTGTAGGAATAAGATATTGATTTGATTTCAAATCCTACAGAAACTAGACTCAAAATCATTTTTATCCATATAAGGTACGTCTTCTAACACGATCGGAGCTATCCATGGGAGCCCGTCGAAGTTGGACTATGAATCTTGACAGCATTTTGATTTCTTGCATGGATTGGGCTTTTAAGTGTATTTTCTTCTCTTTCCTTGTGGAACTAGGATTGCTTTCCTTCTCCAACATGGATTTGTATTTCCTAATAAGAATAAGTATGTTAGAAACAAAGAAATACAAAAGGATGAATCCTACTCGAACAAGGAATCATATCTCAACAAGGATTATTAACACTTAGCACGATTTCATCATCAATTCATTCATAATTGACATAAGCTCTACCTAGACACTTATTCATACAAAAGAAACTAAAACATACTAAATAAGAGGTAACAAAGAGTAAGAATAGGGCATAATCACATTAAGAACGTCACACTTTGTGCTCCTATCAGCCTTACAGAAAGATACTCAAACGAGAAATGAAAAGATACACAATTGGAATAGTAAAGATACGCAAACGATGTAGAGATACTCAGTTTGAAAGAAACACACTCCCACAATTGCAAAACTCTCAAATTCAATAGAAACTCGCATCAGAAAGCCTTACAGAAAGATACTCAAACGAGAAATGAAAAGATACACAATTGGAATAGTAAAGATACGCAAACGATGTAAAGATACACAATTGGAATAGTAAAGATACGCAAACGAAGTAAAGATACACAATTGGAATAGTAAAGATACGGAAACGATGTAAAGATACGCAATTGGAATAGTAAAGATACGCAAACGATGTAAAGATAGTCAGTTTGAAAGAAACACACTCCCACAATTGCAAAACTCTCAAATTCAATAGAAACTCGCATCAGAAAGCCTTACAGAAAGATACTCAAACGAGAAATGAAAAGATACACAATTGGAATAGTAAAGATACGCAAACGATGTAAAGATACACAATTGGAATAGTAAAGATACGCAAACGAAGTAAAGATACACAATTGGAATAGTAAAGATACGGTAACGATGTAAAGATACGCAATTGGAATAGTAAAGATACGCAAACGATGTAAAGATACTCAGTTTGAAAGAAACACACTCCCACACTTGCAAAACTCTCAAATTCAATAGAAACTCGCATCAGAAAGCCTTACAGAAAGATACTGAAACGAGAAATGAAAAGATACACAATTGGAATAGTAAAGATACGCAAACGATGTAAAGATACTCAGTTTGAAAGAAACACACTCCCACAATTGCAAAACTCTCAAATTCAATAGAAACTCGCATCAGAAAGCATTACAGAAACATACTCAAACGAGAAATGAAAAGATACACAATTGGAATAGTAAAGATACGCAAACAATGTAAAGATACACAATTGGAATAGTAAAGATACGCAAACTATGTAAAGATACTCAGTTTGAAAGAAACACACTCCCACACTTGCAAAACTCTCAAATTCAATAGAAACTCGCATCAGAAAGCATTACAGAAACATACTCAAACGAGAAATGAAAAGATACACAATTGGAATAGTAAAGATACGCAAACAATGTAAAGATACCCAATTGGAATAGTAAAGATACGCAAACTATGTAAAGATACTCAGTTTGAAAGAAACACACTCCCACACTTGCAAAACTCTCAAATTCAATAGAAACTCGCATCAGAAAGCCTTACAGAAAGATACTCAAACGAGAAATGAAAAGATACACAATTGGAATAGTAAAGATACGCAAACGATATAAAGATACACAATTGGAATAGTAAAGATACGCAAACTATGTAAAGATACTCAGTTTGAAAGAAACACACTCCCACACTTGCAAAACTCTCAAATTCAATAGAAACTCGCATCAGAAAGCCTTACAGAAAGATACTCAAACGAGAAATGAAAAGATACTCAATTGGAATTGTAGAGATACGCAAACGATGTAAAGATACACAATTGGAATAGTAAAGATACGCAAACGATGTAAAGATACACAATTGGAATAGTAAAGATACGCAAACTATGTAAAGATACTCAGTTTGAAAGAAACACACTCCCACACTTGCAAAACTCTCAAATACAATAGAAACTCGCATCAGAAGCCTTACAGAAAGATACTCAAACGAGAAATGAAAAGATACACAATTGGAATAGTAAAGATACGCAAACGATGTAAAGATACTCAGTTTGAAAGAAACACACTCCCACAATTGCAAAACTCTCAAATTCAATAGAAACTCGCATCAGAAAGCCTTACAGAAAGATACTCAAACGAGAAATGAAAAGATACACAATTGGAATAGTAAAGATACGCAAACGATATAAAGATACACAATTGGAATAGTAAAGATACGCAAACTATGTAAAGATACTCAGTTTGAAAGAAACACACTCCCACACTTGCAAAACTCTCAAATTCAATAGAAACTCGCATCAGAAAGCCTTACAGAAAGATACTCAAACGAGAATTGAAAAGATACACAATTGGAATAGTAAAGATACGCAAACGATGTAAAGATACTCAGTTTGAAAGAAACACACTCCCACACTTGCAAAACTCTCAAATACAATAGAAACTCGCATCAGAAGCCTTACAGAAAGATACTCAAACGAGAAATGAAAAGATACACAATTGGAATAGTAAAGATACGCAAACGATGTAAAGATACACAATTGGAATAGTAAAGATACGCAAACGATGTAAAGATACTCAGTTTGAAAGAAACACACTCCCACAAATGCAAAACTCTCAAATTCAATAGAAACTCGCATCAGAAAGCCTTACAGAAAGATACTCAAACGAGAAATGAAAAGATACACAATTGGAATAGTAAAGATACGCAAACGATGTAAAGATACTCAGTTTGAAAGAAACACACTCCCACACTTGCAAAACTCTCAAATACAATAGAAACTCGCATCAGAAGCCTTACAGAAAGATACTCAAACGAGAAATGAAAAGATACACAATTGGAATAGTAAAGATACGGAAACGATGTAAAGATACACAATTGGAATAGTAAAGATACGCAAACGATGTAAAGATACTCAGTTTGAAAGAAACACACTCCCACACTTGCAAAACTCTCAAATACAATAGAAACTCGCATCAGAAGCCTTACAGAAAGATACTCAAACGAGAAATGAAAAGATACACAATTGGAATAGTAAAGATACGCAAACGATATAAAGATACACAATTGGAATCGTAAAGCTACGCAAACTATGTAAAGATACTCAGTTTGAAAGAAACACACTCCCACACTTGCAAAACTCTCAAATTCAATAGAAACTCGCATCAGAAAGCCTTACAGAAAGATACTCAAACGAGAAATGAAAAGATACACAATTGGAATAGTAAAGATACGCAAACGATGTAAAGATACACAATTGGAATAGTAAAGATACGCAAACGAAGTAAAGATACACAATTGGAATAGTAAAGATACGCAAACTATGTAAAGATACTCAATTGGAATAGTAAAGATACGCAAACGATGTAAAGATACTCAGTTTGAAAGAAACACACTCCCACACTTGCAAAACTCTCAAATTCAATAGAAACTCGCATCAGAAAGCCTTACAGAAAGATACTGAAACGAGAAATGAAAAGATACACAATTGGAATAGTAAAGATACGCAAACGATGTAAAGATACTCAGTTTGAAAGAAACACACTCCCACAATTGCAAAACTCTCAAATTCAATAGAAACTCGCATCAGAAAGCATTACAGAAACATACTCAAACGAGAAATGAAAAGATACACAATTGGAATAGTAAAGATACGCAAACAATGTAATGATACACAATTGGAATAGTAAAGATACGCAAACTATGTAAAGATACTCAGTTTGAAAGAAACACACTCCCACACTTGCAAAACTCTCAAATTCAGTAGAAACTCGCATCAGAAAGCATTACAGAAACATACTCAAACGAGAAATGAAAAGATACACAATTGGAATAGTAAAGATACGCAAACAATGTAAAGATACCCAATTGGAATAGTAAAGATACGCAAACTATGTAAAGATACTCAGTTTGAAAGAAACACACTCCCACACTTGCAAAACTCTCAAATTCAATAGAAACTCGCATCAGAAAGCCTTACAGAAAGATACTCAAACGAGAAATGAAAAGATACACAATTGGAATAGTAAAGATACGCAAACGATATAAAGATACACAATTGGAATAGTAAAGATACGCAAACTATGTAAAGATACTCAGTTTGAAAGAAACACACTCCCACACTTGCAAAACTCTCAAATTCAATAGAAACTCGCATCAGAAAGCCTTACAGAAAGATACTCAAACGAGAAATGAAAAGATACTCAATTGGAATTGTAGAGATACGCCAACGATGTAAAGATACACAATTGGAATAGTAAAGATACGCAAACGATGTAAAGATACACAATTGGAATAGTAAAGATACGCAAACTATGTAAAGATACTCAGTTTGAAAGAAACACACTCCCACACTTGCAAAACTCTCAAATACAATAGAAACTCGCATCAGAAGCCTTACAGAAAGATACTCAAACGAGAAATGAAAAGATACACAATTGGAATAGTAAAGATACGCAAACGATGTAAAGATACTCAGTTTGAAAGAAACACACTCCCACAATTGCAAAACTCTCAAATTCAATAGAAACTCGCATCAGAAAGCCTTACAGAAAGATACTCAAACGAGAAATGAAAAGATACACAATTGGAATAGTAAAGATACGCAAACGATATAAAGATACACAATTGGAATAGTAAAGATACGCAAACTATGTAAAGATACTCAGTTTGAAAGAAACACACTCCCACACTTGCAAAACTCTCAAATTCAATAGAAACTCGCATCAGAAAGCCTTACAGAAAGATACTCAAACGAGAATTGAAAAGATACACAATTGGAATAGTAAAGATACGCAAACGATGTAAAGATACTCAGTTTGAAAGAAACACACTCCCACACTTGCAAAACTCTCAAATACAATAGAAACTCGCATCAGAAGCCTTACAGAAAGATACTCAAACGAGAAATGAAAAGATACACAATTGGAATAGTAAAGATACGCAAACGATGTAAAGATACACAATTGGAATAGTAAAGATACGCAAACGATGTAAAGATACTCAGTTTGAAAGAAACACACTCCCACAATTGCAAAACTCTCAAATTCAATAGAAACTCGCATCAGAAAGCCTTACAGAAAGATACTCAAACGAGAAATGAAAAGATACACAATTGGAATAGTAAAGATACGCAAACGATGTAAAGATACTCAGTTTGAAAGAAACACACTCCCACACTTGCAAAACTCTCAAATACAATAGAAACTCGCATCAGAAGCCTTACAGAAAGATACTCAAACGAGAAATGAAAAGATACACAATTGGAATAGTAAAGATACGGAAACGATGTAAAGATACACAATTGGAATAGTAAAGATACGCAAACGATGTAAAGATACTCAGTTTGAAAGAAACACACTCCCACACTTGCAAAACTCTCAAATACAATAGAAACTCGCATCAGAAGCCTTACAGAAAGATACTCAAACGAGAAATGAAAAGATACACAATTGGAATAGTAAAGATACGCAAACGATATAAAGATACACAATTGGAATCGTAAAGCTACGCAAACTATGTAAAGATACTCAGTTTGAAAGAAACACACTCCCACACTTGCAAAACTCTCAAATTCAATAGAAACTCGCATCAGAAAGCCTTACAGAAAGATACTCAAACGAGAAATGAAAAGATACTCAATTGGAATTGTAGAGATACGCAAACGATGTAAAGATACACAATTGGAATAGTAAAGATACGCAAACGATGTAAAGATACACAATTGGAATAGTAAAGATACGCAAACTATGTAAAGATACTCAGTTTGAAAGAAACACACTCCCACACTTGCAAAACTCTCAAATACAATAGAAACTCGCATCAGAAGCCTTACAGAAAGATACTCAAACGAGAAATGAAAAGATACACAATTGGAATAGTAAAGATACGCAAACGATGTAAAGATACTCAGTTTGAAAGAAACACACTCCCACAATTGCAAAACTCTCAAATTCAATAGAAACTCGCATCAGAAAGCCTTACAGAAAGATACTCAAACGAGAAATGAAAAGATACACAATTGGAATAGTAAAGATACGCAAACGATATAAAGATACACAATTGGAATAGTAAAGATACGCAAACTATGTAAAGATACTCAGTTTGAAAGAAACACACTCCCACAATTGCAAAACTCTCAAATTCAATAGAAACTCGCATCAGAAAGCCTTACAGAAAGATACTCAAACGAGAAATGAAAAGATACACAATTGGAATAGTAAAGATACGCAAACGATGTAAAGATACTCAGTTTGAAAGAAACACACTCCCACACTTGCAAAACTCTCAAATACGATAGAAACTCGCATCAGAAAGCCTTACAGAAAGATACTCAAACGAGAAATGAAAAGATACACAATTGGAATAGTAAAGATACGCAAACGATGTAAAGATACACAATTGGAATAGTAAAGATACGCAAACGATGTAAAGACACTCAGTTTGAAAGAAACACACTCCCACACTTGCAAAACTCTCAAATTCAATAGAAACTCGCATCAGAAAGCCTTACAGAAAGATACTCAAACGAGAAATGAAAAGATACACAATTGGAATAGTAAAGATACGCAAACGATGTAAAGATACACAATTGGAATTGTAAAGATACGCAAACGATGTAAAGATACTCAGTTTGAAAGAAACACACTCCCACACTTGCAAAACTCTCAAATTCAATCGAAACTCGCATCAGAAAGCCTTACGGAAAGATACTTAAACGAGAATTGAAAAGATACACAATTGGAATAGTAAAGATACGCAAACGATGTAAAGATACTCAGTTTGAAAGAAACACACTCCCACACTTGCAAAACTCTCAAATACAATAGAAACTCGCATCAGAAGCCTTACAGAAAGATACTCAAACGAGAAATGAAAAGATACACAATTGGAATAGTAAAGATACGCAAACGATGTAAAGATACACAATTGGAATAGTAAAGATACGCAAACGATGTAAAGATACTCAGTTTGAAAGAAACACACTCCCACAATTGCAAAACTCTCAAATTCAATAGAAACTCGCATCAGAAAGCCTTACAGAAAGATACTCAAACGAGAAATGAAAAGATACACAATTGGAATAGTAAAGATACGCAAACGATGTAAAGATACTCAGTTTGAAAGAAACACACTCCCACACTTGCAAAACTCTCAAATACAATAGAAACTCGCATCAGAAGCCTTACAGAAAGATACTCAAACGAGAAATGAAAAGATACACAATTGGAATAGTAAAGATACGGAAACGATGTAAAGATACACAATTGGAATAGTAAAGATACGCAAACGATGTAAAGATACTCAGTTTGAAAGAAACACACTCCCACACTTGCAAAACTCTCAAATACAATAGAAACTCGCATCAGAAGCCTTACAGAAAGATACTCAAACGAGAAATGAAAAGATACACAATTGGAATAGTAAAGATACGCAAACGATATAAAGATACACAATTGGAATCGTAAAGCTACGCAAACTATGTAAAGATACTCAGTTTGAAAGAAACACACTCCCACACTTGCAAAACTCTCAAATTTAATAGAAACTCGCATCAGAAAGCCTTACAGAAAGATACTCAAACGAGAAATGAAAAGATACTCAATTGGAATTGTAGAGATACGCAAACGATGTAAAGATACACAATTGGAATAGTAAAGATACGCAAACGATGTAAAGATACACAATTGGAATAGTAAAGATACGCAAACTATGTAAAGATACTCAGTTTGAAAGAAACACACTCCCACACTTGCAAAACTCTCAAATACAATAGAAACTCGCATCAGAAGCCTTACAGAAAGATACTCAAACGAGAAATGAAAAGATACACAATTGGAATAGTAAAGATACGCAAACGATGTAAAGATACTCAGTTTGAAAGAAACACACTCCCACAATTGCAAAACTCTCAAATTCAATAGAAACTCGCATCAGAAAGCCTTACAGAAAGATACTCAAACGAGAAATGAAAAGATACACAATTGGAATAGTAAAGATACGCAAACGATATAAAGATACACAATTGGAATAGTAAAGATACGCAAACTATGTAAAGATACTCAGTTTGAAAGAAACACACTCCCACAATTGCAAAACTCTCAAATTCAATAGAAACTCGCATCAGAAAGCCTTACAGAAAGATACTCAAACGAGAAATGAAAAGATACACAATTGGAATAGTAAAGATACGCAAACGATGTAAAGATACTCAGTTTGAAAGAAACACACTCCCACACTTGCAAAACTCTCAAATACGATAGAAACTCGCATCAGAAAGCCTTACAGAAAGATACTCAAACGAGAAATGAAAAGATACACAATTGGAATAGTAAAGATACGCAAACGATGTAAAGATACACAATTGGAATAGTAAAGATACGCAAACGATGTAAAGACACTCAGTTTGAAAGAAACACACTCCCACACTTGCAAAACTCTCAAATTCAATAGAAACTCGCATCAGAAAGCCTTACAGAAAGATACTCAAACGAGAAATGAAAAGATACACAATTGGAATAGTAAAGATACGCAAACGATGTAAAGATACACAATTGGAATTGTAAAGATACGCAAACGATGTAAAGATACTCAGTTTGAAAGAAACACACTCCCACACTTGCAAAACTCTCAAATTCAATCGAAACTCGCATCAGAAAGCCTTACGGAAAGATACTTAAACGAGAAATGAAAAGATACACAATTGGAATAGTAAAGATACGCAAACGATATAAAGATACACAATTGGAATAGTAAAGATACGCAAACTATGTAAAGATACTCAGTTTGAAAGAAACACACTCCCACACTTGCAAAACTCTCAAATTCAATAGAAACTCGCATCAGAAGCCTTACAGAAAGATACTCAAACGAGAAATGAAAAGATACACAATTGGAATAGTAAAGATACGCAAATGATGTAAAGATACACAATTGGAATAGTAAAGATACGCAAACGATGTAAAGATACTCAGTTTGAAAGAAACACACTCCCACACTTGCAAAACTCTCAAATTCAATAGAAACTCGCATCAGAAAGCCTTACAGAAAGATATTCAAACGAGAAATGAAAAGATACACAATTGGAATAGTAAAGATACGGAAACGATGTAAAGATACACAATTGGAATACTAAAGATACGCAAACGATGTAAAGATACTCAGTTTGAAAGAAACACACACCCACACTTGCAAAACTCTCAAATTCAATAGAAACTCCCATCAGAAAGCATTACAGAAACATACTCAAACGAGAAATGAAAAGATACACAATTGGAATAGTAAAGATACGCAAACAATGTAAAGATACACAATTGGAATAGTAAAGATACGCAAACTATGTAAAGATACTCAGTTTGAAAGAAACACACTCCCACACTTGCAAAACTCTCAAATTCAATAGAAACTCGCATCAGAAAGCATTACAGAAACATACTCAAACGAGAAATGAAAAGATACACAATTGGAATAGTAAAGATACGCAAACAATGTAAAGATACACAATTGGAATAGTAAAGATACGCAAACTATGTAAAGATACTCAGTTTGAAAGAAACACACTCCCACACTTGCAAAACTCTCAAATTCAATAGAAACTCGCATCAGAAAGCCTTACAGAAAGATACTCAAACGAGAAATGAAAAGATACACAATTGGAATAGTAAAGATACGCAAACGATATAAAGATACACAATTGGAATAGTAAAGATACGCAAACTATGTAAAGATACTCAGTTTGAAAGAAACACACTCCCACACTTGCAAAACTCTCAAATTCAATAGAAACTCGCATCAGAAAGCCTTACAGAAAGATACTCAAACGAGAAATGAAAAGATACTCAATTGGAATTGTAGAGATACGCAAACGATGTAAAGATACACAATTGGAATAGTAAAGATACGCAAACGATGTAAAGATACACAATTGGAATAGTAAAGATACGCAAACTATGTAAAGATACTCAGTTTGAAAGAAACACACTCCCACACTTGCAAAACTCTCAAATACAATAGAAACTCGCATCAGAAGCCTTACAGAAAGATACTCAAACGAGAAATGAAAAGATACACAATTGGAATAGTAAAGATACGCAAACGATGTAAAGATACTCAGTTTGAAAGAAACACACTCCCACAATTGCAAAACTCTCAAATTCAATAGAAACTCGCATCAGAAAGCCTTACAGAAAGATACTCAAACGAGAAATGAAAAGATAAACAATTGGAATAGTAAAGATACGCAAACGATATAAAGATACACAATTGGAATAGTAAAGATACGCAAACTATGTAAAGATACTCAGTTTGAAAGAAACACACTCCCACAATTGCAAAACTCTCAAATTCAATAGAAACTCGCATCAGAAAGCCTTACAGAAAGATACTCAAACGAGAAATGAAAAGATACACAATTGGAATAGTAAAGATACGCAAACGATGTAAAGATACTCAGTTTGAAAGAAACACACTCCCACACTTGCAAAACTCTCAAATACGATAGAAACTCGCATCAGAAAGCCTTACAGAAAGATACTCAAACGAGAAATGAAAAGATACACAATTGGAATAGTAAAGATACGCAAACGATGTAAAGATACACAATTGGAATAGTAAAGATACGCAAACGATGTAAAGACACTCAGTTTGAAAGAAACACACTCCCACACTTGCAAAACTCTCAAATTCAATAGAAACTCGCATCAGAAAGCCTTACAGAAAGATACTCAAACGAGAAATGAAAAGATACACAATTGGAATAGTAAAGATACGCAAACGATGTAAAGATACACAATTGGAATTGTAAAGATACGCAAACGATGTAAAGATACTCAGTTTGAAAGAAACACACTCCCACACTTGCAAAACTCTCAAATTCAATCGAAACTCGCATCAGAAAGCCTTACGGAAAGATACTTAAACGAGAAATGAAAAGATACACAATTGGAATAGTAAAGATACGCAAACGATATAAAGATACACAATTGGAATAGTAAAGATACGCAAACTATGTAAAGATACTCAGATTGAAAGAAACACACTCCCACACTTGCAAAACTCTCAAATTCAATAGAAACTCGCATCAGAAAGCCTTACAGAAAGATACTCAAACGAGAAATGAAAAGATACACAATTGGAATAGTAAAGATACGCAAACGATATAAAGATACACAATTGGAATAGTAAAGATACGCAAACTATGTAAAGATACTCAGTTTAAAAGAAACACACTCCCACACTTGCAAAACTCTCAAATTCGATAGAAACGCGTATCAGAAAGCCTTACAGAAAGATACTCAAACGAGAAATGAAAAGATACACAATTGGAATAGTAAAGATACGCAAACGATGTAAAGATACACAATTGGAATAGTAAAGATACGCAAACGATGTAAAGACACTCAGTTTGAAAGAAACACACTCCCACACTTGCAAAACTCTCAAATTCAATAGAAACTCGCATCAGAAAGCCTTACAGAAAGATACTCAAACGAGAAATGAAAAGATACACAATTGGAATAGTAAAGATACGCAAACGATGTAAAGATACACAATTTGAAAGAAACACACTCCCACACTTGCAAAACTCTCAAATACGATAGAAACTCGCATCAGAAAGCCTTACAGAAAGATACTCAAACGAGAAATGAAAAGATACACAATTGGAATAGTAAAGATACGCAAACGATGTAAAGATACACAATTGGAATAGTAAAGATACGCAAACGATGTAAAGACACTCAGTTTGAAAGAAACACACTCCCACACTTGCAAAACTCTCAAATTCAATAGAAACTCGCATCAGAAAGCCTTACAGAAAGATACTCAAACGAGAAATGAAAAGATACACAATTGGAATAGTAAAGATACGCAAACGATGTAAAGATACACAATTGGAATTGTAAAGATACGCAAACGATGTAAAGATACTCAGTTTGAAAGAAACACACTCCCACACTTGCAAAACTCTCAAATTCAATCGAAACTCGCATCAGAAAGCCTTACGGAAAGATACTTAAACGAGAAATGAAAAGATACACAATTGGAATAGTAAAGATACGCAAACGATATAAAGATACACAATTGGAATAGTAAAGATACGCAAACTATGTAAAGATACTCAGTTTGAAAGAAACACACTCCCACACTTGCAAAACTCTCAAATTCAATAGAAACTCGCATCAGAAAGCCTTACAGAAAGATACTCAAACGAGAAATGAAAAGATACACAATTGGAATAGTAAAGATACGCAAACGATATAAAGATACACAATTGGAATAGTAAAGATACGCAAACTATGTAAAGATACTCAGTTTAAAAGAAACACACTCCCACACTTGCAAAACTCTCAAATTCAATAGAAACTCGCATCAGAAAGCCTTACAGAAAGATACTCAAACGAGAAATGAAAAGATACACAATTGGAATAGTAAAGATACGCAAACGATGTAAAGATACACAATTGGAATAGTAAAGATACGCAAACGATGTAAAGACACTCAGTTTGAAAGAAACACACTCCCACACTTGCAAAACTCTCAAATTCAATAGAAACTCGCATCAGAAAGCCTTACAGAAAGATACTCAAACGAGAAATGAAAAGATACACAATTGGAATAGTAAAGATACGCAAACGATGTAAAGATACACAATTGGAATTGTAAAGATACGCAAACGATGTAAAGATACTCAGTTTGAAAGAAACACACTCCCACACTTGCAAAACTCTCAAATTCAATCGAAACTCGCATCAGAAAGCCTTACGGAAAGATACTTAAACGAGAAATGAAAAGATACACAATTGGAATAGTAAAGATACGCAAACGATATAAAGATACACAATTGGAATAGTAAAGATACGCAAACTATGTAAAGATACTCAGTTTGAAAGAAACACACTCCCACACTTGCAAAACTCTCAAATTCAATAGAAACTCGCATCAGAAAGCCTTACAGAAAGATACTCAAACGAGAAATGAAAAGATACACAATTGGAATAGTAAAGATACGCAAACGATATAAAGATACACAATTGGAATAGTAAAGATACGCAAACTATGTAAAGATACTCAGTTTAAAAGAAACACACTCCCACACTTGCAAAACTCTCAAATTCGATAGAAACGCGTATCAGAAAGCCTTACAGAAAGATACTCAAACGAGAAATGAAAAGATACACAATTGGAATAGTAAAGATACGCAAACGATGTAAAGATACACAATTGGAATAGTAAAGATACGCAAACGATGTAAAGACACTCAGTTTGAAAGAAACACACTCCCACACTTGCAAAACTCTCAAATTCAATAGAAACTCGCATCAGAAAGCCTTACAGAAAGATACTCAAACGAGAAATGAAAAGATACACAATTGGAATAGTAAAAATACGCAAACGATGTAAAGATACACAATTGGAATTGTAAAGATACGCAAACGATGTAAAGATACTCAGTTTGAAAGAAACACACTCCCACACTTGCAAAACTCTCAAATTCAATCGAAACTCGCATCAGAAAGCCTTACGGAAAGATACTCAAATGAGAAATGAAAAGATACACAATTGGAATAGTAAAGATACGCAAACGATATAAAGATACACAATTGGAATAGTAAAGATACGCAAACTATGTAAAGATACTCAGTTTGAAAGAAACACACTCCCACACTTGCAAAACTCTCAAATTCAATAGAAACTCGCATCAGAAAGCCTTACAGAAAGATACTCAAACGGGAAATGAAAAGATACTCAATTGGAATTGTAGAGATACGCAAACGATGTAAAGATACACAATTGGAATAGTAAAGATACGCAAACGATGTAAAGATACACAATTGGAATAGTAAAGATACGCAAACTATGTAAAGATACTCAGTTTGAAAGAAACACACTCCCACACTTGCAAAACTCTCAAATACAATAGAAACTCGCATCAGAAGCCTTACAGAAAGATACTCAAACGAGAAATGAAAAGATACACAATTGGAATAGTAAAGATACGCAAACGATGTAAAGATACTCAGTTTGAAAGAAACACACTCCCACAATTGCAAAACTCTCAAATTCAATAGAAACTCGCATCAGAAAGCCTTACAGAAAGATACTCAAACGAGAAATGAAAAGATACACAATTGGAATAGTAAAGATACGCAAACGATATAAAGATACACAATTGGAATAGTAAAGATACGCAAACTATGTAAAGATACTCAGTTTGAAAGAAACACACTCCCACACTTGCAAAACTCTCAAATTCAATAGAAACTCGCATCAGAAAGCCTCACAGAAAGATACTCAAACGAGAATTGAAAAGATACACAATTGGAATAGTAAAGATACGCAAACGATGTAAAGATACTCAGTTTGAAAGAAACACACTCCCACACTTGCAAAACTCTCAAATACAATAGAAACTCGCATCAGAAGCCTTACAGAAAGATACTCAAACGAGAAATGAAAAGATACACAATTGGAATAGTAAAGATACGCAAACGATGTAAAGATACACAATTGGAATAGTAAAGATACGCAAACGATGTAAAGATACTCAGTTTGAAAGAAACACACTCCCACAATTGCAAAACTCTCAAATTCAATAGAAACTCGCATCAGAAAGCCTTACAGAAAGATACTCAAACGAGAAATGAAAAGATACACAATTGGAATAGTAAAGATACGCAAACGATGTAAAGATACTCAGTTTGAAAGAAACACACTGCCACACTTGCAAAACTCTCAAATACAATAGAAACTCGCATCAGAAGCCTTACAGAAAGATACTCAAACGAGAAATGAAAAGATACACAATTGGAATAGTAAAGATACGGAAACGATGTAAAGATACACAATTGGAATAGTAAAGATACGCAAACGATGTAAAGATACTCAGTTTGAAAGAAACACACTCCCACACTTGCAAAACTCTCAAATTCAATAGAAACTCGCATCAGAAAGCCTTACAGAAAGATACTCAAACGGGAAATGAAAAGATACTCAATTGGAATTGTAGAGATACGCAAACGATGTAAAGATACACAATTGGAATAGTAAAGATACGCAAACGATGTAAAGATACACAATTGGAATAGTAAAGATACGCAAACTATGTAAAGATACTCAGTTTGAAAGAAACACACTCCCACACTTGCAAAACTCTCAAATACAATAGAAACTCGCATCAGAAGCCTTACAGAAAGATACTCAAACGAGAAATGAAAAGATACACAATTGGAATAGTAAAGATACGCAAACGATGTAAAGATACTCAGTTTGAAAGAAACACACTCCCACAATTGCAAAACTCTCAAATTCAATAGAAACTCGCATCAGAAAGCCTTACAGAAAGATACTCAAACGAGAAATGAAAAGATACACAATTGGAATAGTAAAGATACGCAAACGATATAAAGATACACAATTGGAATAGTAAAGATACGCAAACTATGTAAAGATACTCAGTTTGAAAGAAACACACTCCCACACTTGCAAAACTCTCAAATTCAATAGAAACTCGCATCAGAAAGCCTTACAGAAAGATACTCAAACGAGAATTGAAAAGATACACAATTGGAATAGTAAAGATACGCAAACGATGTAAAGATACTCAGTTTGAAAGAAACACACTCCCACACTTGCAAAACTCTCAAATACAATAGAAACTCGCATCAGAAGCCTTACAGAAAGATACTCAAACGAGAAATGAAAAGATACACAATTGGAATAGTAAAGATACGCAAACGATGTAAAGATACACAATTGGAATAGTAAAGATACGCAAACGATGTAAAGATACTCAGTTTGAAAGAAACACACTCCCACAATTGCAAAACTCTCAAATTCAATAGAAACTCGCATCAGAAAGCCTTACAGAAAGATACTCAAACGAGAAATGAAAAGATACACAATTGGAATAGTAAAGATACGCAAACGATGTAAAGATACTCAGTTTGAAAGAAACACACTGCCACACTTGCAAAACTCTCAAATACAATAGAAACTCGCATCAGAAGCCTTACAGAAAGATACTCAAACGAGAAATGAAAAGATACACAATTGGAATAGTAAAGATACGGAAACGATGTAAAGATACACAATTGGAATAGTAAAGATACGCAAACGATGTAAAGATACTCAGTTTGAAAGAAACACACTCCCACACTTGCAAAACTCTCAAATTCAATAGAAACTCGCATCAGAAAGCCTTACAGAAAGATACTCAAACGAGAAATGAAAAGATATACAATTGGAATAGTAAAGATACGCAAACGATGTAAAGATACACAATTGGAATAGTAAAGATACGCAAACGATGTAAAGATACTCAGTTTGAAAGAAACACACTCCCACACTTGCAAAACTCTCAAATACAATAGAAACTCGCATCAGAAGCCTTACTGAAAGATACTCAAACGAGAAATGAAAAGATACACAATTGGAATAGTAAAGATACGCAAACGATGTAAAGATACACAATTGGAATAGTAAAGATACGCCAACGATGTAAAGATACTCAGTTTGAAAGAAACACACTCCCACACTTGCAAAACTCTCAAATACAATAGAAACTCGCATCAGAAGCCTTACAGAAAGATACTCAAACGAGAAATGAAAAGATACACAATTGGAATAGTAAAGATACGGAAACGATGTAAAGATACACAATTGGAATACTAAAGATACGCAAACGATGTAAAGATACTCAGTTTGAAAGAAACACACTCCCACACTTGCAAAACTCTCAAATTCAATAGAAACTCGCATCAGAAAGCATTACAGAAACATACTCAAACGAGAAATGAAAAGATACACAATTGGAATAGTAAAGATACGCAAACGATGTAAAGATACACAATTGGAATAGTAAAGATACGCAAACGATGTAAAGTTACTCAGTTTGAAAGAAACACACTCCCTAACTTGCAAAACTCTCAAATACAATAGAAACTCGCATCAGAAAGCCTTACAGAAAGATACTCAAACGAGAAATGAAAAGATACACAATTGGAATAGTAAAGATACGCAAATGATGTAAAGATACACAATTGGAATAGTAAAGATGCGCAAACGATGTAAAGATACTCAGTTTGAAAGAAACACACTCCCACACTTGCAAAACTCTCAAATTCAATAGAAACTCGCATCAGAAAGCCTTACAGAAAGATATTCAAACGAGAAATGAAAAGATACACAATTGGAATAGTAAAGATACGGAAACGATGTAAAGATACACAATTGGAATACTAAAGATACGCAAACGATGTAAAGATACTCAGTTTGAAAGAAACACACTCCCACACTTGCAAAACTCTCAAATTCAATAGAAACTCCCATCAGAAAGCATTACAGAAACATACTCAAACGAGAAATGAAAAGATACACAATTGGAATAGTAAAGATACGCAAACAATGTAAAGATACACAATTGGAATAGTAAAGATACGCAAACTATGTAAAGATACTCAGTTTGAAAGAAACACACTCCCACACTTGCAAAACTCTCAAATTCAATAGAAACTCGCATCAGAAAGCGTTACAGAAACATACTCAAACGAGAAATGAAAAGATACACAATTGGAATAGTAAAGATACGCAAACAATGTAAAGATACACAATTGGAATAGTAAAGATACGCAAACTATGTAAAGATACTCAGTTTGAAAGAAACACACTCCCACACTTGCAAAACTCTCAAATTCAATAGAAACTCGCATCAGAAAGCCTTACAGAAAGATACTCAAACGAGAAATGAAAAGATACACAATTGGAATAGTAAAGATACGCAAACGATATAAAGATACACAATTGGAATAGTAAAGATACGCAAACTATGTAAAGATACTCAGTTTGAAAGAAACACACTCCCACACTTGCAAAACTCTCAAATTCAATAGAAACTCGCATCAGAAAGCCTTACAGAAAGATACTCAAACGAGAAATGAAAAGATACTCAATTGGAATTGTAGAGATACGCAAACGATGTAAAGATACACAATTGGAATAGTAAAGATACGCAAACGATGTAAAGATACACAATTGGAATAGTAAAGATACGCAAACTATGTAAAGATACTCAGTTTGAAAGAAACACACTCCCACACTTGCAAAACTCTCAAATACAATAGAAACTCGCATCAGAAAGCCTTACAGAAAGATACTCAAACGAGAAATGAAAAGATACACAATTGGAATAGTAAAGATACGCAAACGATATAAAGATACACAATTGGAATAGTAAAGATACGCAAACTATGTAAAGATACTCAGTTTAAAAGAAACACACTCCCACACTTGCAAAACTCTCAAATTCGATAGAAACTCGCATCAGAAAGCCTTACAGAAAGATACTCAAACGAGAAATGAAAAGATACACAATTGGAATAGTAAAGATACGCAAACGATGTAAAGATACACAATTGGAATAGTAAAGATACGCAAACGATGTAAAGACACTCAGTTTGAAAGAAACACACTCCCACACTTGCAAAACTCTCAAATTCAATAGAAACTCGCATCAGAAAGCCTTACAGAAAGATACTCAAACGAGAAATGAAAAGATACACAATTGGAATAGTAAAGATACGCAAACGATGTAAAGATACACAATTGGAATTGTAAAGATACGCAAACGATGTAAAAATACTCAGTTTGAAAGAAACACACTCCCATACTTGCAAAACTCTCAAATTCAATCGAAACTCGCATCAGAAAGCCTTACGGAAAGATACTCAAACGAGAAATGAAAAGATACACAATTGGAATAGTAAAGATACGCAAACGATATAAAGATACACAATTGGAATAGTAAAGATACGCAAACTATGTAAAGATACTCAGTTTGAAAGAAACACACTCCCACACTTGCAAAACTCTCAAATTCAATAGAAACTCGCATCAGAAAGCCTTACAGAAAGATACTCAAACGGGAAATGAAAAGATACTCAATTGGAATTGTAGAGATACGCAAACGATGTAAAGATACACAATTGGAATAGTAAAGATACGCAAACGATGTAAAGATACACAATTGGAATAGTAAAGATACGCAAACTATGTAAAGATACTCAGTTTGAAAGAAACACACTCCCACACTTGCAAAACTCTCAAATACAATAGAAACTCGCATCAGAAGCCTTACAGAAAGATACTCAAACGAGAAATGAAAAGATACACAATTGGAATAGTAAAGATACGCAAACGATGTAAAGATACTCAGTTTGAAAGAAACACACTCCCACAATTGCAAAACTCTCAAATTCAATAGAAACTCGCATCAGAAAGCCTTACAGAAAGATACTCAAACGAGAAATGAAAAGATACACAATTGGAATAGTAAAGATACGCAAACGATGTAAAGATACTCAGTTTGAAAGAAACACACTCCCACACTTGCAAAACTCTCAAATACAATAGAAACTCGCATCAGAAGCCTTACAGAAAGATACTCAAACGAGAAATGAAAAGATACACAATTGGAATAGTAAAGATACGCAAACGATGTAAAGATACTCAGTTTGAAAGAAACACACTCCCACACTTGCAAAAGTCTCAAATTCAATAGAAACTCGCATCAGAAAGCCTTACAGAAAGATACTCAAACGAGAAATGAAAAGATACTCAATTGGAATTGTAGAGATACGCAAACGATGTAAAGATACACAATTGGAATAGTAAAGATACGCAAACGATGTAAAGATACTCAGTATGAAAGAAACACACTCCCACACTTGCAAAACTCTCAAATTCAATAGAAACTCGCATCAGAAAGCCTTACAGAAAGATACTCAAACGAGAAATGAAAAGATACTCAATTGGAATAGTAAAGATACGCAAACGATGTAAAGATACAGAATTGGAATGGTAAACATACGCAAACGATGTAAAGATACTCAGTTTGAAAGAAACACACTCCCACACTTGCAAAACTCTCAAATACAATACAGAAAGATACTCAAACCAGAAATGAAAAGATACACAATTGGAATAGTAAAGATACGCAAACGACGTAAAGATACACAATTGGAATAGTAAAGATACGGAAACGATGTAAAGATACGCAATTGGAATAGTAAAGATATGCAAACGATGTAAAGATACTCAGTTTGAAAGAAACACACTCCCACACTTGCAAAACTCTCAAATTCAATAGAAACTCGCATCAGAAAGCCTTACAGAAAGATACTCAAACGAGAAATGAAAAGATACACAATTGGAATAGTAAAGATACGCAAACGATGTAAAGATACTCAGTTTGAAAGAAACACACTCCCACACTTGCAAAACTCTCAAATACAATAGAAACTCGCATCAGAAGCCTTACAGAAAGATACTCAAACGAGAAATGAAAAGATACACAATTGGAATAGTAAAGATACGCAAACGATGTAAAGATACACAATTGGAATAGTAAACATACGCAAACGATGTAAAGATACTCAGTTTGAAAGAAACACACTCCCACACTTGCAAAACTCTCAAATTCAATAGAAACTCGCATCAGAAAGCCTTACAGAAAGATACTCAAACGAGAAATGAAAAGATACACAATTGGAATAGTAAAGATACGCAAACGATGTAAAGATACACAATTGGAATAGTAAAGATACGCAAACGATGTAAAGATACTCAGTTTGAAAGAAACACATTCCCACACTTGCAAAACTCTCAAATACAATAGAAACTCGCATCAGAAGCCTTACAGAAAGATACTTAAACGAGAAATGAAAAGATACACAATTGGAATAGTAAAGATACGCAAACGATGTAAAGATACTCAGTTTGAAAGAAACACACTCCCACAATTGCAAAACTCTCAAATTCAATAGAAACTCGCATCAGAAAGCCTTACAGAAAGATACTCAAACGAGAAATGAAAAGATACACAATTGGAATAGTAAAGATACGCAAACGATATAAAGATACACAATTGGAATAGTAAAGATACGCAAACTATGTAAAGATACTCAGTTTGAAAGAAACACACTCCCACAATTGCAAAACTCTCAAATTCAATAGAAACTCGCATCAGAAAGCCTTACAGAAAGATACTCAAACGAGAAATGAAAAGATACACAATTGGAATAGTAAAGATACGCAAACGATGTAAAGATACTCAGTTTGAAAGAAACACACTCCCACACTTGCAAAACTCTCAAATACGATAGAAACTCGCATCAGAAAGCCTTACAGAAAGATACTCAAACGAGAAATGAAAAGATACACAATTGGAATAGTAAAGATACGCAAACGATGTAAAGATACACAATTGGAATAGTAAAGATACGCAAACGATGTAAAGACACTCAGTTTGAAAGAAACACACTCCCACACTTGCAAAACTCTCAAATTCAATAGAAACTCGCATCAGAAAGCCTTACAGAAAGATACTCAAACGAGAAATGAAAAGATACACAATTGGAATAGTAAAGATACGCAAAAGATGTAAAGATACACAATTGGAATTGTAAAGATACGCAAACGATGTAAAGATACTCAGTTTGAAAGAAACACACTCCCACACTTGCAAAACTCTCAAATTCAATCGAAACTCGCATCAGAAAGCCTTACGGAAAGATACTTAAACGAGAAATGAAAAGATACACAATTGGAATAGTAAAGATACGCAAACGATATAAAGATACACAATTGGAATAGTAAAGATACGCAAACTATGTAAAGATACTCAGTTTGAAAGAAACACACTCCCACACTTGCAAAACTCTCAAATTCAATAGAAACTCGCATCAGAAAGCCTTACAGAAAGATACTCAAACGAGAAATGAAAAGATACACAATTGGAATAGTAAAGATACGCAAACGATATAAAGATACACAATTGGAATAGTAAAGATACGCAAACTATGTAAAGATACTCAGTTTAAAAGAAACACACTCCCACACTTGCAAAACTCTCAAATTCGATAGAAACTCGCATCAGAAAGCCTTACAGAAAGATACTCAAACGAGAAATGAAAAGATACACAATTGGAATAGTAAAGATACGCAAATGATGTAAAGATACACAATTGGAATAGTAAAGATACGCAAACGATGTAAAGACACTCAGTTTGAAAGAAACACACTCCCACACTTGCAAAACTCTCAAATTCAATAGAAACTCGCATCAGAAAGCCTTACAGAAAGATACTCAAACGAGAAATGAAAAGATACACAATTGGAATAGTAAAGATACGCAAACGATGTAAAGATACACAATTGGAATTGTAAAGATACGCAAACGATGTAAAAATACTCAGTTTGAAAGAAACACACTCCCACACTTGCAAAACTCTCAAATTCAATCGAAACTCGCATCAGAAAGCCTTACGGAAAGATACTCAAACGAGAAATGAAAAGATACACAATTGGAATAGTAAAGATACGCAAACGATATAAAGATACACAATTGGAATAGTAAAGATACGCAAACTATGTAAAGATACTCAGTTTGAAAGAAACACACTCCCACACTTGCAAAACTCTCAAATTCAATAGAAACTCGCATCAGAAAGCCTTACAGAAAGATACTCAAACGGGAAATGAAAAGATACTCAATTGGAATTGTAGAGATACGCAAACGATGTAAAGATACACAATTGGAATAGTAAAGATACGCAAACGATGTAAAGATACACAATTGGAATAGTAAAGATACGCAAACTATGTAAAGATACTCAGTTTGAAAGAAACACACTCCCACACTTGCAAAACTCTCAAATACAATAGAAACTCGCATCAGAAGCCTTACAGAAAGATACTCAAACGAGAAATGAAAAGATACACAATTGGAATAGTAAAGATACGGAAACGATGTAAAGATACACAATTGGAATAGTAAAGATACGCAAACGATGTAAAGATACTCAGTTTGAAAGAAACACACTCCCACACTTGCAAAACTCTCAAATTCAATAGAAACTCGCATCAGAAAGCCTTACAGAAAGATACTCAAACGAGAAATGAAAAGATACACAATTGGAATAGTAAAGATACGCAAACGATGTAAAGATACACAATTGGAATAGTAAAGATACGCAAACGATGTAAAGATACTCAGTTTGAAAGAAACACACTCCCACACTTGCAAAACTCTCAAATACAATAGAAACTCGCATCAGAAGCCTTACTGAAAGATACTCAAACGAGAAATGAAAAGATACACAATTGGAATAGTAAAGATACGCAAACGATGTAAAGATACACAATTGGAATAGTAAAGATACGCCAACGATGTAAAGATACTCAGTTTGAAAGAAACACACTCCCACACTTGCAAAACTCTCAAATACAATAGAAACTCGCATCAGAAGCCTTACAGAAAGATACTCAAACGAGAAATGAAAAGATACACAATTGGAATAGTAAAGATACGGAAACGATGTAAAGATACACAATTGGAATACTAAAGATACGCAAACGATGTAAAGATACTCAGTTTGAAAGAAACACACTCCCACACTTGCAAAACTCTCAAATTCAATAGAAACTCGCATCAGAAAGCATTACAGAAACATACTCAAACGAGAAATGAAAAGATACACAATTGGAATAGTAAAGATACGCAAACGATGTAAAGATACACAATTGGAATAGTAAAGATACGCAAACGATGTAAAGTTACTCAGTTTGAAAGAAACACACTCCCTAACTTGCAAAACTCTCAAATACAATAGAAACTCGCATCAGAAAGCCTTACAGAAAGATACTCAAACGAGAAATGAAAAGATACACAATTGGAATAGTAAAGATACGCAAATGATGTAAAGATACACAATTGGAATAGTAAAGATGCGCAAACGATGTAAAGATACTCAGTTTGAAAGAAACACACTCCCACACTTGCAAAACTCTCAAATTCAATAGAAACTCGCATCAGAAAGCCTTACAGAAAGATACTCAAACGAGAAATGAAAAGATACACAATTGGAATAGTAAAGATACGCAAACGATGTAAAGATACACAATTGGAATAGTAAAGATACGCAAACGATGTAAAGTTACTCAGTTTGAAAGAAACACACTCCCTAACTTGCAAAACTCTCAAATACAATAGAAACTCGCATCAGAAAGCCTTACAGAAAGATACTCAAACGAGAAATGAAAAGATACACAATTGGAATAGTAAAGATACGCAAATGATGTAAAGATACACAATTGGAATAGTAAAGATGCGCAAACGATGTAAAGATACTCAGTTTGAAAGAAACACACTCCCACACTTGCAAAACTCTCAAATTCAATAGAAACTCGCATCAGAAAGCCTTACAGAAAGATATTCAAACGAGAAATGAAAAGATACACAATTGGATTAGTAAAGATACGGAAACGATGTAAAGATACACAATTGGAATACTAAAGATACGCAAACGATGTAAAGATACTCAGTTTGAAAGAAACACACTCCCACACTTGCAAAACTCTCAAATTCAATAGAAACTCCCATCAGAAAGCATTACAGAAACATACTCAAACGAGAAATGAAAAGATACACAATTGGAATAGTAAAGATACGCAAACAATGTAAAGATACACAATTGGAATAGTAAAGATACGCAAACTATGTAAAGATACTCAGTTTGAAAGAAACACACTCCCACACTTGCAAAACTCTCAAATTCAATAGAAACTCGCATCAGAAAGCGTTACAGAAACATACTCAAACGAGAAATGAAAAGATACACAATTGGAATAGTAAAGATACGCAAACAATGTAAAGATACACAATTGGAATAGTAAAGATACACAAACTATGTAAAGATACTCAGTTTGAAAGAAACACACTCCCACACTTGCAAAACTCTCAAATTCAATAGAAACTCGCATCAGAAAGCCTTACAGAAAGATACTCAAACGAGAAATGAAAAGATACACAATTGGAATAGTAAAGATACGCAAACGATATAAAGATACACAATTGGAATAGTAAAGATACGCAAACTATGTAAAGATACTCAGTTTGAAAGAAACACACTCCCACACTTGCAAAACTCTCAAATTCAATAGAAACTCGCATCAGAAAGCCTTACAGAAAGATACTCAAACGAGAAATGAAAAGATACTCAATTGGAATTGTAGAGATACGCAAACGATGTAAAGATACACAATTGGAATAGTAAAGATACGCAAACGATGTAAAGATACACAATTGGAATAGTAAAGATACGCAAACTATGTAAAGATACTCAGTTTGAAAGAAACACACTCCCACACTTGCAAAACTCTCAAATACAATAGAAACTGGCATCAGAAGCCTTACAGAAAGATACTCAAACGAGAAATGAAAAGATACACAATTGGAATAGTAAAGATACGCAAACGATGTAAAGATACTCAGTTTGAAAGAAACACACTCCTACAATTGCAAAACTCTCAAATTCAATAGAAACTCGCATCAGAAAGCCTTACAGAAAGATACTCAAACGAGAAATGAAAAGATACACAATTGGAATAGTAAAGATACGCAAACGATATAAAGATACACAATTGGAATAGTAAAGATACGCAAACTATGTAAAGATACTCAGTTTGAAAGAAACACACTCCCACAATTGCAAAACTCTCAAATTCAATAGAAACTCGCATCAGAAAGCCTTACAGAAAGATACTCAAACGAGAAATGAAAAGATACACAATTGGAATAGTAAAGATACGCAAACGATGTAAAGATACTCAGTTTGAAAGAAACACACTCCCACACTTGCAAAACTCTCAAATACGATAGAAACTCGCATCAGAAAGCCTTACAGAAAGATACTCAAACGAGAAATGAAAAGATACACAATTGGAATAGTAAAGATACGCAAACGATGTAAAGATACACAATTGGAATAGTAAAGATACGCAAACGATGTAAAGACACTCAGTTTGAAAGAAACACACTCCCACACTTGCAAAACTCTCAAATTCAATAGAAACTCGCATCAGAAAGCCTTACAGAAAGATACTCAAACGAGAAATGAAAAGATACACAATTGGAATAGTAAAGATACGCAAACGATGTAAAGATACTCAGTTTGAAAGAAACACACTCCCACACTTGCAAAACTCTCAAATACGATAGAAACTCGCATCAGAAAGCCTTACAGAAAGATACTCAAACGAGAAATGAAAAGATACACAATTGGAATAGTAAAGATACGCAAACGATGTAAAGATACTCAGTTTGAAAGAAACACACTCCCACAATTGCAAAACTCTCAAATTCAATAGAAACTCGCATCAGAAAGCCTTACAGAAAGATACTCAAACGAGAAATGAAAAGATACACAATTGGAATAGTAAAGATACGCAAACGATATAAAGATACACAATTGGAATAGTAAAGATACGCAAACTATGTAAAGATACTCAGTTTGAAAGAAACACACTCCCACAATTGCAAAACTCTCAAATTCAATAGAAACTCGCATCAGAAAGCCTTACAGAAAGATACTCAAACGAGAAATGAAAAGATACACAATTGGAATAGTAAAGATACGCAAACGATGTAAAGATACTCAGTTTGAAAGAAACACACTCCCACACTTGCAAAACTCTCAAATACGATAGAAACTCGCATCTGAAAGCCTTACAGAAAGATACTCAAACGAGAAATGAAAAGATACACAATTGGAATAGTAAAGATACGCAAACGATGTAAAGATACACAATTGGAATAGTAAAGATACGCAAACGATGTAAAGACACTCAGTTTGAAAGAAACACACTCCCACACTTGCAAAACTCTCAAATTCAATAGAAACTCGCATCAGAAAGCCTTACAGAAAGATACTCAAACGAGAAATGAAAAGATACACAATTGGAATAGTAAAGATACGCAAACGATGTAAAGATACACAATTGGAATTGTAAAGATACGCAAACGATGTAAAGATACTCAGTTTGAAAGAAACACACTCCCACACTTGCAAAACTCTCAAATTCAATCGAAACTCGCATCAGAAAGCCTTACGGAAAGATACTTAAACGAGAAATGAAAAGATACACAATTGGAATAGTAAAGATACGCAAACGATATAAAGATACACAATTGGAATAGTAAAGATACGCAAACTATGTAAAGATACTCAGTTTGAAAGAAACACACTCCCACACTTGCAAAACTCTCAAATTCAATAGAAACTCGCATCAGAAAGCCTTACAGAAAGATACTCAAACGAGAAATGAAAAGATACACAATTGGAATAGTAAAGATACGCAAACGATATAAAGATACACAATTGGAATAGTAAAGATACGCAAACTATGTAAAGATACTCAGTTTAAAAGAAACACACTCCCACACTTGCAAAACTCTCAAATTCGATAGAAACTCGCATCAGAAAGCCTTACAGAAAGATACTCAAACGAGAAATGAAAAGATACACAATTGGAATAGTAAAGATACGCAAACGATGTAAAGATACACAATTGGAATAGTAAAGATACGCAAACGATGTAAAGATACTCAGTTTGAAAGAAACACACTCCCACACTTGCAAAACTCTCAAATTCAATAGAAACTCGCATCAGAAAGCCTTACAGAAAGATACTCAAACGAGAAATGAAAAGATACACAATTGGAATAGTAAAGATACGCAAACGATGTAAAGATACACAATTGGAATTGTAAAGATACGCAAACGATGTAAAAATACTCAGTTTGAAAGAAACACACTCCCATACTTGCAAAACTCTCAAATTCAATCGAAACTCGCATCAGAAAGCCTTACGGAAAGATACTCAAACGAGAAATGAAAAGATACACAATTGGAATAGTAAAGATACGCAAACGATATAAAGATACACAATTGGAATAGTAAAGATACGCAAACTATGTAAAGATACTCAGTTTGAAAGAAACACACTCCCACACTTGCAAAACTCTCAAATTCAATAGAAACTCGCATCAGAAAGCCTTACAGAAAGATACTCAAACGGGAAATGAAAAGATACTCAATTGGAATTGTAGAGATACGCAAACGATGTAAAGATACACAATTGGAATAGTAAAGATACGCAAACGATGTAAAGATACACAATTGGAATAGTAAAGATACGCAAACTATGTAAAGATACTCAGTTTGAAAGAAACACACTCCCACACTTGCAAAACTCTCAAATACAATAGAAACTCGCATCAGAAGCCTTACAGAAAGATACTCAAACGAGAAATGAAAAGATACACAATTGGAATAGTAAAGATACGCAAACGATGTAAAGATACTCAGTTTGAAAGAAACACACTCCCACAAATGCAAAACTCTCAAATTCAATAGAAACTCGCATCAGAAAGCCTTACAGAAAGATACTCAAACGAGAAATGAAAAGATACACAATTGGAATAGTAAAGATACGCAAACGATGTAAAGATACTCAGTTTGAAAGAAACACACTCCCACACTTGCAAAACTCTCAAATACAATAGAAACTCGCATCAGAAGCCTTACAGAAAGATACTCAAACGAGAAATGAAAAGATACACAATTGGAATAGTAAAGATACGCAAACGATGTAAAGATACTCAGTTTGAAAGAAACACACTCCCACACTTGCAAAAGTCTCAAATTCAATAGAAACTCGCATCAGAAAGCTTTACAGAAAGATACTCAAACGAGAAATGAAAAGATACTCAATTGGAATTGTAGAGATACGCAAACGATGTAAAGATACACAATTGGAATAGTAAAGATACGCAAACGATGTAAAGATACTCAGTATGAAAGAAACACACTCCCACACTTGCAAAACTCTCAAATTCAATAGAAACTCGCATCAGAAAGCCTTACAGAAAGATACTCAAACGAGAAATGAAAAGATACTCAATTGGAATAGTAAAGATACGCAAACGATGTAAAGATACAGAATTGGAATGGTAAACATACGCAAACGATGTAAAGATACTCAGTTTGAAAGAAACACACTCCCACACTTGCAAAACTCTCAAATACAATACAGAAAGATACTCAAACCAGAAATGAAAAGATACACAATTGGAATAGTAAAGATACGCAAACGACGTAAAGATACACAATTGGAATAGTAAAGATACGGAAACGATGTAAAGATACGCAATTGGAATAGTAAAGATATGCAAACGATGTAAAGATACTCAGTTTGAAAGAAACACACTCCCACACTTGCAAAACTCTCAAATTCAATAGAAACTCGCATCAGAAAGCCTTACAGAAAGATACTCAAACGAGAAATGAAAAGATACACAATTGGAATAGTAAAGATACGCAAACGATGTAAAGATACTCAGTTTGAAAGAAACACACTCCCACACTTGCAAAACTCTCAAATTCAATAGAAACTCGCATCAGAAAGCCTTACAGAAAGATACTCAAACGAGAAATGAAAAGATACACAATTGGAATAGTAAAGATACGCAAACGATGTAAAGATACACAATTGGAATAGTAAAGATACGCAAACGATGTAAAGATACTCAGTTTGAAAGAAACACATTCCCACACTTGCAAAACTCTCAAATACAATAGAAACTCGCATCAGAAGCCTTACAGAAAGATACTTAAACGAGAAATGAAAAGATACACAATTGGAATAGTAAAGATACGCAAACGATGTAAAGATACTCAGTTTGAAAGAAACACACTCCCACAATTGCAAAACTCTCAAATTCAATAGAAACTCGCATCAGAAAGCCTTACAGAAAGATACTCAAACGAGAAATGAAAAGATACACAATTGGAATAGTAAAGATACGCAAACGATATAAAGATACACAATTGGAATAGTAAAGATACGCAAACTATGTAAAGATACTCAGTTTGAAAGAAACACACTCCCACAATTGCAAAACTCTCAAATTCAATAGAAACTCGCATCAGAAAGCCTTACAGAAAGATACTCAAACGAGAAATGAAAAGATACACAATTGGAATAGTAAAGATACGCAAACGATGTAAAGATACTCAGTTTGAAAGAAACACACTCCCACACTTGCAAAACTCTCAAATACGATAGAAACTCGCATCAGAAAGCCTTACAGAAAGATACTCAAACGAGAAATGAAAAGATACACAATTGGAATAGTAAAGATACGCAAACGATGTAAAGATACACAATTGGAATAGTAAAGATACGCAAACGATGTAAAGACACTCAGTTTGAAAGAAACACACTCCCACACTTGCAAAACTCTCAAATTCAATAGAAACTTGCATCACAAAGCCTTACAGAAAGATACTCAAACGAGAAATGAAAAGATACACAATTGGAATAGTAACGATACGCAAACGATATAAAGATACACAATTGGAATAGTAAAGATACGCAAACTATGTAAAGATACTCAGTTTAAAAGAAACACACTCCCACACTTGCAAAACTCTCAAATTCGATAGAAACTCGCATCAGAAAGCCTTACAGAAAGATACTCAAACGAGAAATGAAAAGATACACAATTGGAATAGTAAAGATACGCAAATGATGTAAAGATACACAATTGGAATAGTAAAGATACGCAAACGATGTAAAGACACTCAGTTTGAAAGAAACACACTCCCACACTTGCAAAACTCTCAAATTCAATAGAAACTCGCATCAGAAAGCCTTACAGAAAGATACTCAAACGAGAAATGAAAAGATACACAATTGGAATAGTAAAGATACGCAAACGATGTAAAGATACACAATTGGAATTGTAAAGATACGCAAACGATGTAAAAATACTCAGTTTGAAAGAAACACACTCCCACACTTGCAAAACTCTCAAATTCAATCGAAACTCGCATCAGAAAGCCTTACGGAAAGATACTCAAACGAGAAATGAAAAGATACACAATTGGAATAGTAAAGATACGCAAACGATATAAAGATACACAATTGGAATAGTAAAGATACGCAAACTATGTAAAGATACTCAGTTTGAAAGAAACACACTCGCACACTTGCAAAACTCTCAAATTCAATAGAAACTCGCATCAGAAAGCCTTACAGAAAGATACTCAAACGGGAAATGAAAAGATACTCAATTGGAATTGTAGAGATACGCAAACGATGTAAAGATACACAATTGGAATAGTAAAGATACGCAAACGATGTAAAGATACACAATTGGAATAGTAAAGATACGCAAACTATGTAAAGATACTCAGTTTGAAAGAAACACACTCCCACACTTGCAAAACTCTCAAATACAATAGAAACTCGCATCAGAAGCCTTACAGAAAGATACTCAAACGAGAAATGAAAAGATACACAATTGGAATAGTAAAGATACGCAAACGATGTAAAGATACTCAGTTTGAAAGAAACACACTCCCACAATTGCAAAACTCTCAAATTCAATAGAAACTCGCATCAGAAAGCCTTACAGAAAGATACTCAAACGAGAAATGAAAAGATACACAATTGGAATAGTAAAGATACGCAAACGATATAAAGATACACAATTGGAATACTAAAGATACGCAAACTATGTAAAGATACTCAGTTTGAAAGAAACACACTCCCACACTTGCAAAACTCTCAAATTCAATAGAAACTCGCATCAGAAAGCCTTACAGAAAGATACTCAAACGAGAATTGAAAAGATACACAATTGGAATAGTAAAGATACGCAAACGATGTAAAGATACTCAGTTTGAAAGAAACACACTCCCACACTTGCAAAACTCTCAAATACAATAGAAACTCGCGTCAGAAGCCTTACAGAAAGATACTCAAACGAGAAATGAAAAGATACACAATTGGAATAGTAAAGATACGCAAACGATGTAAAGATACACAATTGGAATAGTAAAGATACGCAAACGATGTAAAGATACTCAGTTTGAAAGAAACACACTCCCACAATTGCAAAACTCTCAAATTCAATAGAAACTCGCATCAGAAATCCTTACAGAAAGATACTCAAACGAGAAATGAAAAGATACACAATTGGAATAGTAAAGATACGCAAACGATGTAAAGATACTCAGTTTGAAAGAAACACACTCCCACACTTGCAAAACTCTCAAATACAATAGAGACTCGCATCAGAAGCCTTACAGAAAGATACTCAAACGAGAAATGAAAAGATACACAATTGGAATAGTAAAGATACGGAAACGATGTAAAGATACACAATTGGAATAGTAAAGATACGCAAACGATGTAAAGATACTCAGTTTGAAAGAAACACACTCCCACACTTGCAAAACTCTCAAATACAATAGAAACTCGCATCAGAAGCCTTACAGAAAGATACTCAAACGAGAAATGAAAAGATACACAATTGGAATAGTAAAGATACGCAAACGATGTAAAGATACTCAGTTTGAAAGAAACACACTCCCACAATTGCAAAACTCTCAAATTCAATAGAAACTCGCATCAGAAAGCCTTACAGAAAGATACTCAAACGAGAAATGAAAAGATACACAATTGGAATAGTAAAGATACGCAAACGATGTAAAGATACTCAGTTTGAAAGAAACACACTCCCACACTTGCAAAACTCTCAAATACAATAGAAACTCGCATCAGAAGCCTTACAGAAAGATACTCAAACGAGAAATGAAAAGATACACAATTGGAATAGTAAAGATACGCAAACGATGTAAAGATACTCAGTTTGAAAGAAACACACTCCCACACTTGCAAAAGTCTCAAATTCAATAGAAACTCGCATCAGAAAGCCTTACAGAAAGATACTCAAACGAGAAATGAAAAGATACTCAATTGGAATTGTAGAGATACGCAAACGATGTAAAGATACACAATTGGAATAGTAAAGATACGCAAACGATGTAAAGATACTCAGTATGAAAGAAACACACTCCCACACTTGCAAAACTCTCAAATTCAATAGAAACTCGCATCAGAAAGCCTTACAGAAAGATACTCAAACGAGAAATGAAAAGATACTCAATTGGAATAGTAAAGATACGCAAACGATGTAAAGATACAGAATTGGAATGGTAAACATACGCAAACGATGTAAAGATACTCAGTTTGAAAGAAACACACTCCCACACTTGCAAAACTCTCAAATACAATACAGAAAGATACTCAAACCAGAAATGAAAAGATACACAATTGGAATAGTAAAGATACGCAAACGACGTAAAGATACACAATTGGAATAGTAAAGATACGGAAACGATGTAAAGATACGCAATTGGAATAGTAAAGATATGCAAACGATGTAAAGATACTCAGTTTGAAAGAAACACACTCCCACACTTGCAAAACTCTCAAATTCAATAGAAACTCGCATCAGAAAGCCTTACAGAAAGATACTCAAACGAGAAATGAAAAGATACACAATTGGAATAGTAAAGATACGCAAACGATGTAAAGATACTCAGTTTGAAAGAAACACACTCCCACACTTGCAAAACTCTCAAATACAATAGAAACTCGCATCAGAAGCCTTACAGAAAGATACTCAAACGAGAAATGAAAAGATACACAATTGGAATAGTAAAGATACGCAAACGATGTAAAGATACACAATTGGAATAGTAATGATACGCAAACGATGTAAAGACACTCAGTTTGAAAGAAACACACTCCCACACTTGCAAAACTCTCAAATTCAATAGAAACTCGCATCAGAAAGCCTTACAGAAAGATACTCAAACGAGAAATGAAAAGATACACAATTGGAATAGTAAAGATACGCAAACGATGTAAAGATACACAATTGGAATTGTAAAGATACGCAAACGATGTAAAAATACTCAGTTTGAAAGAAACACACTCCCACACTTGCAAAACTCTCAAATTCAATCGAAACTCGCATCAGAAAGCCTTACGGAAAGATACTCAAACGAGAAATGAAAAGATACACAATTGGAATAGTAAAGATACGCAAACGATATAAAGATACACAATTGGAATAGTAAAGATACGCAAACTATGTAAAGATACTCAGTTTGAAAGAAACACACTCCCACACTTGCAAAACTCTCAAATTCAATAGAAACTCGCATCAGAAAGCCTTACAGAAAGATACTCAAACGGGAAATGAAAAGATACTCAATTGGAATTGTAGAGATACGCAAACGATGTAAAGATACACAATTGGAATAGTAAAGATACGCAAACGATGTAAAGATACACAATTGGAATAGTAAAGATACGCAAACTATGTAAAGATACTCAGTTTGAAAGAAACACACTCCCACACTTGCAAAACTCTCAAATACAATAGAAACTCGCATCAGAAGCCATACAGAAAGATACTCAAACGAGAAATGAAAAGATACACAATTGGAATAGTAAAGATACGCAAACGATGTAAAGATACTCAGTTTGAAAGAAACACACTCCCACAATTGCAAAACTCTCAAATTCAATAGAAACTCGCATCAGAAAGCCTTACAGAAAGATACTCAAACGAGAAATGAAAAGATACACAATTGGAATAGTAAAGATACGCAAACGATATAAAGATACACAATTGGAATACTAAAGATACGCAAACTATGTAAAGATACTCAGTTTGAAAGAAACACACTCCCACACTTGCAAAACTCTCAAATTCAATAGAAACTCGCATCAGAAAGCCTTACAGAAAGATACTCAAACGAGAATTGAAAAGATACACAATTGGAATAGTAAAGATACGCAAACGATGTAAAGATACTCAGTTTGAAAGAAACACACTCCCACACTTGCAAAACTCTCAAATACAATAGAAACTCGCGTCAGAAGCCTTAGAGAAAGATACTCAAACGAGAAATGAAAAGATACACAATTGGAATAGTAAAGATACGCAAACGATGTAAAGATACACAATTGGAATAGTAAAGATACGCAAACGATGTAAAGATACTCAGTTTGAAAGAAACACACTCCCACAATTGCAAAACTCTCAAATTCAATAGAAACTCGCATCAGAAAGCCTTACAGAAAGATACTCAAACGAGAAATGAAAAGATACACAATTGGAATAGTAAAGATACGCAAACGATGTAAAGATACTCAGTTTGAAAGAAACACACTCCCACACTTGCAAAACTCTCAAATACAATAGAGACTCGCATCAGAAGCCTTACAGAAAGATACTCAAACGAGAAATGAAAAGATACACAATTGGAATAGTAAAGATACGCAAACGATGTAAAGATACACAATTGGAATAGTAAAGATACGCAAACGATGTAAAGATACTCAGTTTGAAAGAAACACACTCCCACACTTGCAAAACTCTCAAATACAATAGAAACTCGCATCAGAAGCCTTACAGAAAGATACTCAAACGAGAAATGAAAAGATACACAATTGGAATAGTAAAGATACGCAAACGATGTAAAGATACTCAGTTTGAAAGAAACACACTCCCACAATTGCAAAACTCTCAAATTCAATAGAAACTCGCATCAGAAAGCCTTACAGAAAGATACTCAAACGAGAAATGAAAAGATACACAATTGGAATAGTAAAGATACGCAAACGATGTAAAGATACTCAGTTTGAAAGAAACACACTCCCACACTTGCAAAACTCTCAAATACAATAGAAACTCGCATCAGAAGCCTTACAGAAAGATACTCAAACGAGAAATGAAAAGATACACAATTGGAATAGTAAAGATACGCAAACGATGTAAAGATACTCAGTTTGAAAGAAACACACTCCCACACTTGCAAAAGTCTCAAATTCAATAGAAACTCGCATCAGAAGCCTTACAGAAAGATACTCAAACGAGAAATGAAAAGATACACAATTGGAATAGTAAAGATACGCAAACGATGTAAAGATACTCAGTTTGAAAGAAACACACTCCCACAATTGCAAAACTCTCAAATTCAATAGAAACTCGCATCAGAAAGCCTTACAGAAAGATACTCAAACGAGAAATGAAAAGATACACAATTGGAATAGTAAAGATACGCAAACGATATAAAGATACACAATTGGAATACTAAAGATACGCAAACTATGTAAAGATACTCAGTTTGAAAGAAACACACTCCCACACTTGCAAAACTCTCAAATTCAATAGAAACTCGCATCAGAAAGCCTTACAGAAAGATACTCAAACGAGAATTGAAAAGATACACAATTGGAATAGTAAAGATACGCAAACGATGTAAAGATACTCAGTTTGAAAGAAACACACTCCCACACTTGCAAAACTCTCAAATACAATAGAAACTCGCGTCAGAAGCCTTAGAGAAAGATACTCAAACGAGAAATGAAAAGATACACAATTGGAATAGTAAAGATACGCAAACGATGTAAAGATACACAATTGGAATAGTAAAGATACGCAAACGATGTAAAGATACTCAGTTTGAAAGAAACACACTCCCACAATTGCAAAACTCTCAAATTCAATAGAAACTCGCATCAGAAAGCCTTACAGAAAGATACTCAAACGAGAAATGAAAAGATACACAATTGGAATAGTAAAGATACGCAAACGATGTAAAGATACTCAGTTTGAAAGAAACACACTCCCACACTTGCAAAACTCTCAAATACAATAGAGACTCGCATCAGAAGCCTTACAGAAAGATACTCAAACGAGAAATGAAAAGATACACAATTGGAATAGTAAAGATACGGAAACGATGTAAAGATACACAATTGGAATAGTAAAGATACGCAAACGATGTAAAGATACTCAGTTTGAAAGAAACACACTCCCACACTTGCAAAACTCTCAAATACAATAGAAACTCGCATCAGAAGCCTTACAGAAAGATACTCAAACGAGAAATGAAAAGATACACAATTGGAATAGTAAAGATACGCAAACGATGTAAAGATACTCAGTTTGAAAGAAACACACTCCCACAATTGCAAAACTCTCAAATTCAATAGAAACTCGCATCAGAAAGCCTTACAGAAAGATACTCAAACGAGAAATGAAAAGATACACAATTGGAATAGTAAAGATACGCAAACGATGTAAAGATACTCAGTTTGAAAGAAACACACTCCCACACTTGCAAAACTCTCAAATACAATAGAAACTCGCATCAGAAGCCTTACAGAAAGATACTCAAACGAGAAATGAAAAGATACACAATTGGAATAGTAAAGATACGCAAACGATGTAAAGATACTCAGTTTGAAAGAAACACACTCCCACACTTGCAAAAGTCTCAAATTCAATAGAAACTCGCATCAGAAAGCCTTACAGAAAGATACTCAAACGAGAAATGAAAAGATACTCAATTGGAATTGTAGAGATACGCAAACGATGTAAAGATACACAATTGGAATAGTAAAGATACGCAAACGATGTAAAGATACTCAGTTTGAAAGAAACACACTCCCACACTTGCAAAACTCTCAAATACAATAGAAACTCGCGTCAGAAGCCTTACAGAAAGATACTCAAACGAGAAATGAAAAGATACACAATTGGAATAGTAAAGATACGCAAACGATGTAAAGATACACAATTGGAATAGTAAAGATACGCAAACGATGTAAAGATACTCAGTTTGAAAGAAACACACTCCCACAATTGCAAAACTCTCAAATTCAATAGAAACTCGCATCAGAAAGCCTTACAGAAAGATACTCAAACGAGAAATGAAAAGATACACAATTGGAATAGTAAAGATACGCAAACGATGTAAAGATACTCAGTTTGAAAGAAACACACTCCCACACTTGCAAAACTCTCAAATACAATAGAGACTCGCATCAGAAGCCTTACAGAAAGATACTCAAACGAGAAATGAAAAGATACACAATTGGAATAGTAAAGATACGGAAACGATGTAAAGATACACAATTGGAATAGTAAAGATACGCAAACGATGTAAAGATACTCAGTTTGAAAGAAACACACTCCCACACTTGCAAAACTCTCAAATACAATAGAAACTCGCATCAGAAGCCTTACAGAAAGATACTCAAACGAGAAATGAAAAGATACACAATTGGAATAGTAAAGATACGCAAACGATGTAAAGATACTCAGTTTGAAAGAAACACACTCCCACAATTGCAAAACTCTCAAATTCAATAGAAACTCGCATCAGAAAGCCTTACAGAAAGATACTCAAACGAGAAATGAAAAGATACACAATTGGAATAGTAAAGATACGCAAACGATGTAAAGATACTCAGTTTGAAAGAAACACACTCCCACACTTGCAAAACTCTCAAATACAATAGAAACTCGCATCAGAAGCCTTACAGAAAGATACTCAAACGAGAAATGAAAAGATACACAATTGGAATAGTAAAGATACGCAAACGATGTAAAGATACTCAGTTTGAAAGAAACACACTCCCACACTTGCAAAAGTCTCAAATTCAATAGAAACTCGCATCAGAAAGCCTTACAGAAAGATACTCAAACGAGAAATGAAAAGATACTCAATTGGAATTGTAGAGATACGCAAACGATGTAAAGATACACAATTGGAATAGTAAAGATACGCAAACGATGTAAAGATACTCAGTATGAAAGAAACACACTCCCACACTTGCAAAACTCTCAAATTCAATAGAAACTCGCATCAGAAAGCCTTACAGAAAGATACTCAAACGAGAAATGAAAAGATACTCAATTGGAATAGTAAAGATACGCAAACGATGTAAAGATACAGAATTGGAATGGTAAACATACGCAAACGATGTAAAGATACTCAGTTTGAAAGAAACACACTCCCACACTTGCAAAACTCTCAAATACAATACAGAAAGATACTCAAACCAGAAATGAAAAGATACACAATTGGAATAGTAAAGATACGCAAACGACGTAAAGATACACAATTGGAATAGTAAAGATACGGAAACGATGTAAAGATACGCAATTGGAATAGTAAAGATATGCAAACGATGTAAAGATACTCAGTTTGAAAGAAACACACTCCCACACTTGCAAAACTCTCAAATTCAATAGAAACTCGCATCAGAAAGCCTTACAGAAAGATACTCAAACGAGAAATGAAAAGATACACAATTGGAATAGTAAAGATACGCAAACGATGTAAAGATACTCAGTTTGAAAGAAACACACTCCCACACTTGCAAAACTCTCAAATACAATAGAAACTCGCATCAGAAGCCTTACAGAAAGATACTCAAACGAGAAATGAAAAGATACACAATTGGAATAGTAAAGATACGCAAACGATGTAAAGATACACAATTGGAATAGTAATGATACGCAAACGATGTAAAGACACTCAGTTTGAAAGAAACACACTCCCACACTTGCAAAACTCTCAAATTCAATAGAAACTCGCATCAGAAAGCCTTACAGAAAGATACTCAAACGAGAAATGAAAAGATACACAATTGGAATAGTAAAGATACGCAAACGATGTAAAGATACACAATTGGAATTGTAAAGATACGCAAACGATGTAAAAATACTCAGTTTGAAAGAAACACACTCCCACACTTGCAAAACTCTCAAATTCAATCGAAACTCGCATCAGAAAGCCTTACGGAAAGATACTCAAACGAGAAATGAAAAGATACACAATTGGAATAGTAAAGATACGCAAACGATTTAAAGATACACAATTGGAATAGTAAAGATACGCAAACTATGTAAAGATACTCAGTTTGAAAGAAACACACTCCCACACTTGCAAAACTCTCAAATTCAATAGAAACTCGCATCAGAAAGCCTTACAGAAAGATACTCAAACGGGAAATGAAAAGATACTCAATTGGAATTGTAGAGATACGCAAACGATGTAAAGATACACAATTGGAATAGTAAAGATACGCAAACGATGTAAAGATACACAATTGGAATAGTAAAGATACGCAAACTATGTAAAGATACTCAGTTTGAAAGAAACACACTCCCACACTTGCAAAACTCTCAAATACAATAGAAACTCGCATCAGAAGCCTTACAGAAAGATACTCAAACGAGAAATGAAAAGATACACAATTGGAATAGTAAAGATACGCAAACGATGTAAAGATACTCAGTTTGAAAGAAACACACTCCCACAATTGCAAAACTCTCAAATTCAATAGAAACTCGCATCAGAAAGCCTTACAGAAAGATACTCAAACGAGAAATGAAAAGATACACAATTGGAATAGTAAAGATACGCAAACGATATAAAGATACACAATTGGAATACTAAAGATACGCAAACTATGTAAAGATACTCAGTTTGAAAGAAACACACTCCCACACTTGCAAAACTCTCAAATTCAATAGAAACTCGCATCAGAAAGCCTTACAGAAAGATACTCAAACGAGAATTGAAAAGATACACAATTGGAATAGTAAAGATACGCAAACGATGTAAAGATACTCAGTTTGAAAGAAACACACTCCCACACTTGCAAAACTCTCAAATACAATAGAAACTCGCGTCAGAAGCCTTACAGAAAGATACTCAAACGAGAAATGAAAAGATACACAATTGGAATAGTAAAGATACGCAAACGATGTAAAGATACACAATTGGAATAGTAAAGATACGCAAACGATGTAAAGATACTCAGTTTGAAAGAAACACACTCCCACAATTGCAAAACTCTCAAATTCAATAGAAACTCGCATCAGAAAGCCTTACAGAAAGATACTCAAACGAGAAATGAAAAGATACACAATTGGAATAGTAAAGATACGCAAACGATGTAAAGATACTCAGTTTGAAAGAAACACACTCCCACACTTGCAAAACTCTCAAATACAATAGAGACTCGCATCAGAAGCCTTACAGAAAGATACTCAAACGAGAAATGAAAAGATACACAATTGGAATAGTAAAGATACGGAAACGATGTAAAGATACACAATTGGAATAGTAAAGATACGCAAACGATGTAAAGATACTCAGTTTGAAAGAAACACACTCCCACACTTGCAAAACTCTCAAATACAATAGAAACTCGCATCAGAAGCCTTACAGAAAGATACTCAAACGAGAAATGAAAAGATACACAATTGGAATAGTAAAGATACGCAAACGATGTAAAGATACTCAGTTTGAAAGAAACACACTCCCACAATTGCAAAACTCTCAAATTCAATAGAAACTCGCATCAGAAAGCCTTACAGAAAGATACTCAAACGAGAAATGAAAAGATACACAATTGGAATAGTAAAGATACGCAAACGATGTAAAGATACTCAGTTTGAAAGAAACACACTCCCACACTTGCAAAACTCTCAAATACAATAGAAACTCGCATCAGAAGCCTTACAGAAAGATACTCAAACGAGAAATGAAAAGATACACAATTGGAATAGTAAAGATACGCAAACGATGTAAAGATACTCAGTTTGAAAGAAACACACTCCCACACTTGCAAAAGTCTCAAATTCAATAGAAACTCGCATCAGAAAGCCTTACAGAAAGATACTCAAACGAGAAATGAAAAGATACTCAATTGGAATTGTAGAGATACGCAAACGATGTAAAGATACACAATTGGAATAGTAAAGATACGCAAACGATGTAAAGATACTCAGTTTGAAAGAAACACACTCCCACAATTGCAAAACTCTCAAATTCAATAGAAACTCGCATCAGAAAGCCTTACAGAAAGATACTCAAACGAGAAATGAAAAGATACTCAATTGGAATAGTAAAGATACGCAAACGATGTAAAGATACAGAATTGGAATGGTAAACATACGCAAACGATGTAAAGATACTCAGTTTGAAAGAAACACACTCCCACACTTGCAAAACTCTCAAATACAATACAGAAAGATACTCAAACCAGAAATGAAAAGATACACAATTGGAATAGTAAAGATACGCAAACGACGTAAAGATACACAATTGGAATAGTAAAGATACGGAAACGATGTAAAGATACGCAATTGGAATAGTAAAGATATGCAAACGATGTAAAGATACTCAGTTTGAAAGAAACACACTCCCACACTTGCAAAACTCTCAAATTCAATAGAAACTCGCATCAGAAAGCCTTACAGAAAGATACTCAAACGAGAAATGAAAAGATACACAATTGGAATAGTAAAGATACGCAAACGATGTAAAGATACTCAGTTTGAAAGAAACACACTCCCACACTTGCAAAACTCTCAAATACAATAGAAACTCGCATCAGAAGCCTTACAGAAAGATACTCAAACGAGAAATGAAAAGATACACAATTGGAATAGTAAATATACACAAACGATGTAAAGATACACAATTGGAATAGTAAACATACGCAAACGATGTAAAGATACTCAGTTTGAAAGAAACACACTCCCACACTTGCAAAACTCTCAAATTCAATAGAAACTCGCATCAGAAAGCCTTACAGAAAGATACTCAAACGAGAAATGAAAAGATACACAATTGGAATAGTAAAGATACGCAAACGATGTAAAGATACACAATTGGAATAGTAAAGATACGCAAACGATGTAAAGATACTCAGTTTGAAAGAAACACACTCCCACACTTGCAAAACTCTCAAATACAATAGAAACTCGCATCAGAAGCCTTACAGAAAGATACTCAAACGAGAAATGAAAAGATACACAATTTGGAATAGTAAAGATACGCAAACGATGTAAAGATACACAATTGGAATAGTAAAGATACGCAAACGATGTAAAGATACTCAGTTTGAAAGAAACACACTCCCACACTTGCAAAACTCTCAAATTCAATAGAAACTTGCATCACAAAGCCTTACAGAAAGATACTCAAACGAGAAATGAAAAGATACACAATTGGAATAGTAAAGATACGCAAACGATGTAAAGATACACAATTGGAATAGTAAACATACGCAAACGATGTAAAGATACTCAGTTTGAAAGAAACACACTCCCACACTTGCAAAACTCTCAAATTCAATAGAAACTCGCATCAGAAAGCCTTACAGAAAGATACTCAAACGAGAAATGAAAAGATACACAATTGGAATAGTAAAGATACGCAAACGATGTAAAGATACACAATTGGAATAGTAAAGATACGCAAACGATGTAAAGATACTCAGTTTGAAAGAAACACACTCCCACACTTGCAAAACTCTCAAATACAATAGAAACTCGCATCAGAAGCCTTACAGAAAGATACTCAAACGAGAAATGAAAAGATACACAATTGGAATAGTAAAGATACGCAAACGATGTAAAGATACACAATTGGAATAGTAAAGATACGCAAACGATGTAAAGATACTCAGTTTGAAAGAAACACACTCCCACACTTGCAAAACTCTCAAATTCAATAGAAACTTGCATCACAAAGCCTTACAGAAAGATACTCAAACGAAAAATGAAAAGATACACAATTGGAATAGTAAAGATACGCAAACGATGTAAAGATACACAATTGGAATAGTAAACATACGCAAACGATGTAAAGATACTCAGTTTGAAAGAAACACACTCCCACACTTGCAAAACTCTCAAATTCAATAGAAACTCGCATCAGAAAGCCTTACAGAAAGATACTCAAACGAGAAATGAAAAGATACACAATTGGAATAGTAAAGAAACGAGAAATGAAAAGATACACAATTGGAATAGTAAAGATACGCAAACGATGTAAAGATACACAATTGGAATAGTAAACATACGCAAACGATGTAAAGATACTCAGTTTGAAAGAGACACACTCCCACACTTGCAAAACTCTCAAATTCAATAGAAACTCGCATCAGAAAGCCTTACAGAAAGATACTCAAACGAGAAATGAAAAGATACTCAATTGGAATAGTAAAGATACGCAAACGATGTAAAGATACACAATTGGAATAGTAAAGATAGGCAAACGATGTAAAGATACACAATTGGAATTGTAAAGATACGCAAACGATGTAAAGATACTCAGTTTGAAAGAAACACACTCCCACACTTGCAAAACTCTCAAATTCAATAGAAACTCGCATCAGAAGCCTTACAGAAAGATACTCAAACGAGAAATGAAAAGATACACAATTGGAATAGTAAAGATACGCAAACGATGTAAAGATACACAATTGGAATAGTAAAGATACGCAAACGATGTAAAGATACTCAGTTTGAAAGAAACACACTCCCACACTTGCAAAACTCTCAAATACAATAGAAACTCGCATCAGAAGCCTTACAGAAAGATACTCAAACGAGAAATGAAAAGATACACAATTGGAATAGTAAAGATACGCAAACGATGTAAAGATACACAATTGGAATAGTAAAGATACGCAAACGATGTAAAGATACTCAGTTTGAAAGAAACACACTCCCACACTTGCAAAACTCTCAAATTCAATAGAAACTTGCATCACAAAGCCTTATAGAAAGATACTCAAACGAGAAATGAAAAGATACACAATTGGAATAGTAAAGATACGCAAACGATGTAAAAATACACAATTGGAATAGTAAACATACGCAAACGATGTAAAGATACTCAGTTTGAAAGAAACACACTCCCACACTTGCAAAACTCTCAAATTCAATAGAAACTCGCATCAGAAAGCCTTACAGAAAGATACTCAAACGAGAAATGAAAAGATACTCAATTGGAATAGTAAAGATACGAAACGAGAAATGAAAAGATACACAATTGGAATAGTAAAGATACGCAAAGGATGTAAAGATACACAATTGGAATAGTAAACATACGCAAACGATGTAAAGATACTCAGTTTGAAAGAGACACACTCCCACACTTGCAAAACTCTCAAATTCAATAGAAACTCGCATCAGAAAGCCTTACAGAAAGATACTCAAACGAGAAATGAAAAGATACTCAATTGGAATAGTAAAGATACGCAAACGATGTAAAGATACACAATTGGAATAGTAAAGATACGCAAACTATGTAAAGATACTCAGTTTGAAAGAAACACACTCCCACACTTGCAAAACTCTCAAATACAATAGAAACTCGCATCAGAAGCCTTACAGAAAGATACTCAAACGAGAAATGAAAAGATACACAATTGGAATAGTAAAGATACGCAAACGATGTAAAGATACTCAGTTTGAAAGAAACACACTCCCACAATTGCAAAACTCTCAAATTCAATAGAAACTCGCATCAGAAAGCCTTACAGAAAGATACTCAAACGAGAAATGAAAAGATACACAATTGGAATAGTAAAGATACGCAAACGATATAAAGATACACAATTGGAATACTAAAGATACGCAAACTATGTAAAGATACTCAGTTTGAAAGAAACACACTCCCACACTTGCAAAACTCTCAAATTCAATAGAAACTCGCATCAGAAAGCCTTACAGAAAGATACTCAAACGAGAATTGAAAAGATACACAATTGGAATAGTAAAGATACGCAAACGATGTAAAGATACTCAGTTTGAAAGAAACACACTCCCACACTTGCAAAACTCTCAAATACAATAGAAACTCGCGTCAGAAGCCTTACAGAAAGATACTCAAACGAGAAATGAAAAGATACACAATTGGAATAGTAAAGATACGCAAACGATGTAAAGATACACAATTGGAATAGTAAAGATACGCAAACGATGTAAAGATACTCAGTTTGAAAGAAACACACTCCCACAATTGCAAAACTCTCAAATTCAATAGAAACTCGCATCAGAAAGCCTTACAGAAAGATACTCAAACGAGAAATGAAAAGATACACAATTGGAATAGTAAAGATACGCAAACGATGTAAAGATACTCAGTTTGAAAGAAACACACTCCCACACTTGCAAAACTCTCAAATACAATAGAGACTCGCATCAGAAGCCTTACAGAAAGATACTCAAACGAGAAATGAAAAGATACACAATTGGAATAGTAAAGATACGGAAACGATGTAAAGATACACAATTGGAATAGTAAAGATACGCAAACGATGTAAAGATACTCAGTTTGAAAGAAACACACTCCCACACTTGCAAAACTCTCAAATACAATAGAAACTCGCATCAGAAGCCTTACAGAAAGATACTCAAACGAGAAATGAAAAGATACACAATTGGAATAGTAAAGATACGCAAACGATGTAAAGATACTCAGTTTGAAAGAAACACACTCCCACAATTGCAAAACTCTCAAATTCAATAGAAACTCGCATCAGAAAGCCTTACAGAAAGATACTCAAACGAGAAATGAAAAGATACACAATTGGAATAGTAAAGATACGCAAACGATGTAAAGATACTCAGTTTGAAAGAAACACACTCCCACACTTGCAAAACTCTCAAATACAATAGAAACTCGCATCAGAAGCCTTACAGAAAGATACTCAAACGAGAAATGAAAAGATACACAATTGGAATAGTAAAGATACGCAAACGATGTAAAGATACTCAGTTTGAAAGAAACACACTCCCACACTTGCAAAAGTCTCAAATTCAATAGAAACTCGCATCAGAAAGCCTTACAGAAAGATACTCAAACGAGAAATGAAAAGATACTCAATTGGAATTGTAGAGATACGCAAACGATGTAAAGATACACAATTGGAATAGTAAAGATACGCAAACGATGTAAAGATACTCAGTTTGAAAGAAACACACTCCCACAATTGCAAAACTCTCAAATTCAATAGAAACTCGCATCAGAAAGCCTTACAGAAAGATACTCAAACGAGAAATGAAAAGATACTCAATTGGAATAGTAAAGATACGCAAACGATGTAAAGATACAGAATTGGAATGGTAAACATACGCAAACGATGTAAAGATACTCAGTTTGAAAGAAACACACTCCCACACTTGCAAAACTCTCAAATACAATACAGAAAGATACTCAAACCAGAAATGAAAAGATACACAATTGGAATAGTAAAGATACGCAAACGACGTAAAGATACACAATTGGAATAGTAAAGATACGGAAACGATGTAAAGATACGCAATTGGAATAGTAAAGATATGCAAACGATGTAAAGATACTCAGTTTGAAAGAAACACACTCCCACACTTGCAAAACTCTCAAATTCAATAGAAACTCGCATCAGAAAGCCTTACAGAAAGATACTCAAACGAGAAATGAAAAGATACACAATTGGAATAGTAAAGATACGCAAACGATGTAAAGATACTCAGTTTGAAAGAAACACACTCCCACACTTGCAAAACTCTCAAATACAATAGAAACTCGCATCAGAAGCCTTACAGAAAGATACTCAAACGAGAAATGAAAAGATACACAATTGGAATAGTAAATATACGCAAACGATGTAAAGATACACAATTGGAATAGTAAACATACGCAAACGATGTAAAGATACTCAGTTTGAAAGAAACACACTCCCACACTTGCAAAACTCTCAAATTCAATAGAAACTCGCATCAGAAAGCCTTACAGAAAGATACTCAAACGAGAAATGAAAAGATACACAATTGGAATAGTAAAGATACGCAAACGATGTAAAGATACACAATTGGAATAGTAAAGATACGCAAACGATGTAAAGATACTCAGTTTGAAAGAAACACACTCCCACACTTGCAAAACTCTCAAATACAATAGAAACTCGCATCAGAAGCCTTACAGAAAGATACTCAAACGAGAAATGAAAAGATACACAATTTGGAATAGTAAAGATACGCAAACGATGTAAAGATACACAATTGGAATAGTAAAGATACGCAAACGATGTAAAGATACTCAGTTTGAAAGAAACACACTCCCACACTTGCAAAACTCTCAAATTCAATAGAAACTTGCATCACAAAGCCTTACAGAAAGATACTCAAACGAGAAATGAAAAGATACACAATTGGAATAGTAAAGATACGCAAACGATGTAAAGATACACAATTGGAATAGTAAACATACGCAAACGATGTAAAGATACTCAGTTTGAAAGAAACACACTCCCACACTTGCAAAACTCTCAAATTCAATAGAAACTCGCATCAGAAAGCCTTACAGAAAGATACTCAAACGAGAAATGAAAAGATACACAATTGGAATAGTAAAGATACGCAAACGATGTAAAGATACACAATTGGAATAGTAAAGATACGCAAACGATGTAAAGATACTCAGTTTGAAAGAAACACACTCCCACACTTGCAAAACTCTCAAATACAATAGAAACTCGCATCAGAAGCCTTACAGAAAGATACTCAAACGAGAAATGAAAAGATACACAATTGGAATAGTAAAGATACGCAAACGATGTAAAGATACACAATTGGAATAGTAAAGATACGCAAACGATGTAAAGATACTCAGTTTGAAAGAAACACACTCCCACACTTGCAAAACTCTCAAATTCAATAGAAACTTGCATCACAAAGCCTTACAGAAAGATACTCAAACGAAAAATGAAAAGATACACAATTGGAATAGTAAAGATACGCAAACGATGTAAAGATACACAATTGGAATAGTAAACATACGCAAACGATGTAAAGATACTCAGTTTGAAAGAAACACACTCCCACACTTGCAAAACTCTCAAATTCAATAGAAACTCGCATCAGAAAGCCTTACAGAAAGATACTCAAACGAGAAATGAAAAGATACTCAATTGGAATAGTAAAGATACGAAACGAGAAATGAAAAGATACACAATTGGAATAGTAAAGATACGCAAACGATGTAAAGATACACAATTGGAATAGTAAACATACGCAAACGATGTAAAGATACTCAGTTTGAAAGAGACACACTCCCACACTTGCAAAACTCTCAAATTCAATAGAAACTCGCATCAGAAAGCCTTACAGAAAGATACTCAAACGAGAAATGAAAAGATACTCAATTGGAATAGTAAAGATACGCAAACGATGTAAAGATACACAATTGGAATAGTAAAGATAGGCAAACGATGTAAAGATACACAATTGGAATTGTAAAGATACGCAAACGATGTAAAGATACTCAGTTTGAAAGAAACACACTCCCACACTTGCAAAACTCTCAAATTCAATAGAAACTCGCATCAGAAGCCTTACAGAAAGATACTCAAACGAGAAATGAAAAGATACACAATTGGAATAGTAAAGATACGCAAACGATGTAAAGATACACAATTGGAATAGTAAAGATACGCAAACGATGTAAAGATACTCAGTTTGAAAGAAACACACTCCCACACTTGCAAAACTCTCAAATACAATAGAAACTCGCATCAGAAGCCTTACAGAAAGATACTCAAACGAGAAATGAAAAGATACACAATTGGAATAGTAAAGATACGCAAACGATGTAAAGATACACAATTGGAATAGTAAAGATACGCAAACGATGTAAAGATACTCAGTTTGAAAGAAACACACTCCCACACTTGCAAAACTCTCAAATTCAATAGAAACTTGCATCACAAAGCCTTATAGAAAGATACTCAAACGAGAAATGAAAAGATACACAATTGGAATAGTAAAGATACGCAAACGATGTAAAAATACACAATTGGAATAGTAAACATACGCAAACGATGTAAAGATACTCAGTTTGAAAGAAACACACTCCCACACTTGCAAAACTCTCAAATTCAATAGAAACTCGCATCAGAAAGCCTTACAGAAAGATACTCAAACGAGAAATGAAAAGATACTCAATTGGAATAGTAAAGATACGAAACGAGAAATGAAAAGATACACAATTGGAATAGTAAAGATACGCAAAGGATGTAAAGATACACAATTGGAATAGTAAACATACGCAAACGATGTAAAGATACTCAGTTTGAAAGAGACACACTCCCACACTTGCAAAACTCTCAAATTCAATAGAAACTCGCATCAGAAAGCCTTACAGAAAGATACTCAAACGAGAAATGAAAAGATACTCAATTGGAATAGTAAAGATACGCAAACGATGTAAAGATACACAATTGGAATAGTAAAGATACGCAAACGATGTAAAGATACACAATTGGAATTGTAAAGATACGCAAACGATGTAAAGATACTCAGTTTGAAAGAAACACACTCCCACACTTGCAAAACTCTCAAATACAATAGAAACTCGCATCAGAAGCCTTACAGAAAGATACTCAAACGAGAAATGAAAAGATACACAATTGGAATAGTAAAGATACGCAAACGATGTAAAGATACACAATTGGAATAGTAAAGATACGCAAACGATGTAAAGATACTCAGTTTGAAAGAAACACACTCCCACACTTGCAAAACTCTCAAATTCAATAGAAACTTGCATCAGAAAGCATTACAGAAAGATACTCAAACGAGAAATGAAAAGATACACAATTGGAATAGTAGAGATACGCAAACGATGTAAAGATACACAATTGGAATAGTAAAGATACGCAAACTATGTAAAGATACTCAGTTTGAAAGAAACACACTCCCACACTTGCAAAACTCTCAAATACAATAGAAACTCGCATCAGAAGCCTTACAGAAAGATACTCAAACGAGAAATGAAAAGATACACAATTGGAATAGTAAAGATACGCAAACGATGTAAAGATACACAATTGGAATAGTAAAGATACGCAAACGATGTAAAGATACTCAGTTTGAAAGAAACACACTCCCACACTTGCAAAACTCTCAAATTCAATAGAAACTTGCATCACAAAACCTTACAGAAAGATACTCAAACGAGAAATGAAAAGATACACAATTGGAATAGTAAAGATACGCAAACGATGTAAAGATACACAATTGGAATAGTAAACATACGCAAACGATGTAAAGATACTCAGTTTGAAAGAAACACACTCCCACACTTGCAAAACTCTCAAATTCAATAGAAACTCGCATCAGAAAGCCTTACAGAAAGATACTCAAACGAGAAATGAAAAGATACACAATTGGAATAGTAAAGATACGCAAACGATGTAAAAATACACAATTGGAATAGTAAAGATACGCAAACGATGTAAAGATACTCAGTTTGAAAGAAACACACTCTCACACTTGCAAAACTCTCAAATTCAATAGAAACTTGCATCACAAAACCTTACAGAAAGATACTCAAACGAGAAATGAAAAGATACACAATTGGAATAGTAAAGATACGCAAACGATGTAAAGATACACAATTGGAATAGTAAACATACGCAAACGATGTAAAGATACTCAAACGAGAAATGAAAAGATACACAATTGGAATAGTAAAGATACGCAAACGATGTAAAGATACACAATTGGAATAGTAAACATACGCAAACGATGTAAAGATACTCAGTTTGAAAGAAACACAATCCCACACTTGCAAAACTCTCAAATTCAATATAAACTCGCATCAGAAAGCCTTACAGAAAGATACTCAAACGAGAAATGAAAAGATACACAATTGGAATAGTAAAGATACGCAAACGACGTAAAGATACACAATTGGAATAGTAAAGATACGGAAACGATGTAAAGATACCTAATTGGAATAGTAAAGATATGCAAACGATGTAAAGATACTCAGTTTGAAAGAAACACTCTCCCACACTTGCAAAACTCTCAAATTCAATAGAAACTCGCATCAGAAAGCCTTACAGAAAGATACTCAAACGAGAAATGAAAAGATACACAATTGGAATAGTAAAGATACGCAAACGATGTAAAGATACTCAGTTTGAAAGAAACACACTCCCACACTTGCAAAACTCTCAAATACAATAGAAACTCGCATCAGAAGCCTTACAGAAAGATACTCAAACGAGAAATGAAAAGATACACAATTGGAATAGTAAAGATACGCAAACGATGTAAAGATACACAATTGGAATAGTAATGATACGCAAACGATGTAAAGACACTCAGTTTGAAAGAAACACACTCCCACACTTGCAAAACTCTCAAATTCAATAGAAACTCGCATCAGAAAGCCTTACAGAAAGATACTCAAACGAGAAATGAAAAGATACACAATTGGAATAGTAAAGATACGCAAACGATGTAAAGATACACAATTGGAATTGTAAAGATACGCAAACGATGTAAAAATACTCAGTTTGAAAGAAACACACTCCCACACTTGCAAAACTCTCAAATTCAATCGAAACTCGCATCAGAAAGCCTTACGGAAAGATACTCAAACGAGAAATGAAAAGATACACAATTGGAATAGTAAAGATACGCAAACGATATAAAGATACACAATTGGAATAGTAAAGATACGCAAACTATGTAAAGATACTCAGTTTGAAAGAAACACACTCCCACACTTGCAAAACTCTCAAATTCAATAGAAACTCGCATCAGAAAGCCTTACAGAAAGATACTCAAACGGGAAATGAAAAGATACTCAATTGGAATTGTAGAGATACGCAAACGATGTAAAGATACACAATTGGAATAGTAAAGATACGCAAACGATGTAAAGATACACAATTGGAATAGTAAAGATACGCAAACTATGTAAAGATACTCAGTTTGAAAGAAACACACTCCCACACTTGCAAAACTCTCAAATACAATAGAAACTCGCATCAGAAGCCTTACAGAAAGATACTCAAACGAGAAATGAAAAGATACACAATTGGAATAGTAAAGATACGCAAACGATGTAAAGATACTCAGTTTGAAAGAAACACACTCCCACAATTGCAAAACTCTCAAATTCAATAGAAACTCGCATCAGAAAGCCTTACAGAAAGATACTCAAACGAGAAATGAAAAGATACACAATTGGAATAGTAAAGATACGCAAACGATATAAAGATACACAATTGGAATACTAAAGATACGCAAACTATGTAAAGATACTCAGTTTGAAAGAAACACACTCCCACACTTGCAAAACTCTCAAATTCAATAGAAACTCGCATCAGAAAGCCTTACAGAAAGATACTCAAACGAGAATTGAAAAGATACACAATTGGAATAGTAAAGATACGCAAACGATGTAAAGATACTCAGTTTGAAAGAAACACACTCCCAAACTTGCAAAACTCTCAAATACAATAGAAACTCGCGTCAGAAGCCTTACAGAAAGATACTCAAACGAGAAATGAAAAGATACACAATTGGAATAGTAAAGATACGCAAACGATGTAAAGATACACAATTGGAATAGTAAAGATACGCAAACGATGTAAAGATACTCAGTTTGAAAGAAACACACTCCCACAATTGCAAAACTCTCAAATTCAATAGAAACTCGCATCAGAAAGCCTTACAGAAAGATACTCAAACGAGAAATGAAAAGATACACAATTGGAATAGTAAAGATACGCAAACGATGTAAAGATACTCAGTTTGAAAGAAACACACTCCCACACTTGCAAAACTCTCAAATACAATAGAGACTCGCATCAGAAGCCTTACAGAAAGATACTCAAACGAGAAATGAAAAGATACACAATTGGAATAGTAAAGATACGCAAACGATGTAAAGATACACAATTGGAATAGTAAAGATACGCAAACGATGTAAAGATACTCAGTTTGAAAGAAACACACTCCCACACTTGCAAAACTCTCAAATACAATAGAAACTCGCATCAGAAGCCTTACAGAAAGATACTCAAACGAGAAATGAAAAGATACACAATTGGAATAGTAAAGATACGCAAACGATGTAAAGATACTCAGTTTGAAAGAAACACACTCCCACAATTGCAAAACTCTCAAATTCAATAGAAACTCGCATCAGAAAGCCTTACAGAAAGATACTCAAACGAGAAATGAAAAGATACACAATTGGAATAGTAAAGATACGCAAACGATGTAAAGATACTCAGTTTGAAAGAAACACACTCCCACACTTGCAAAACTCTCAAATACAATAGAAACTCGCATCAGAAGCCTTACAGAAAGATACTCAAACGAGAAATGAAAAGATACACAATTGGAATAGTAAAGATACGCAAACGATGTAAAGATACTCAGTTTGAAAGAAACACACTCCCACACTTGCAAAAGTCTCAAATTCAATAGAAACTCGCATCAGAAAGCCTTACAGAAAGATACTCAAACGAGAAATGAAAAGATACTCAATTGGAATTGTAGAGATACGCAAACGATGTAAAGATACACAATTGGAATAGTAAAGATACGCAAACGATGTAAAGATACTCAGTATGAAAGAAACACACTCCCACACTTGCAAAACTCTCAAATTCAATAGAAACTCGCATCAGAAAGCCTTACAGAAAGATACTCAAACGAGAAATGAAAAGATACTCAATTGGAATAGTAAAGATACGCAAACGATGTAAAGATACAGAATTGGAATGGTAAACATACGCAAACGATGTAAAGATACTCAGTTTGAAAGAAACACACTCCCACACTTGCAAAACTCTCAAATACAATACAGAAAGATACTCAAACCAGAAATGAAAAGATACACAATTGGAATAGTAAAGATACGCAAACGACGTAAAGATACACAATTGGAATAGTAAAGATACGGAAACGATGTAAAGATACGCAATTGGAATAGTAAAGATATGCAAACGATGTAAAGATACTCAGTTTGAAAGAAACACACTCCCACACTTGCAAAACTCTCAAATTCAATAGAAACTCGCATCAGAAAGCCTTACAGAAAGATACTCAAACGAGAAATGAAAAGATACACAATTGGAATAGTAAAGATACGCAAACGATGTAAAGATACTCAGTTTGAAAGAAACACACTCCCACACTTGCAAAACTCTCAAATACAATAGAAACTCGCATCAGAATCCTTACAGAAAGATACTCAAACGAGAAATGAAAAGATACACAATTGGAATAGTAAAGATACGCAAACGATGTAAAGATACACAATTGGAATAGTAAACATACGCAAACGATGTAAAGATACTCAGTTTGAAAGAAACACACTCCCACACTTGCAAAACTCTCAAATTCAATAGAAACTCGCATCAGAAAGCCTTACAGAAAGATACTCAAACGAGAAATGAAAAGATACACAATTGGAATAGTAAAGATACGCAAACGATGTAAAGATACACAATTGGAATAGTAAAGATACGCAAACGATGTAAAGATACTCAGTTTGAAAGAAACACACTCCCACACTTGCAAAACTCTCAAATACAATAGAAACTCGCATCAGAAGCCTTACAGAAAGATACTCAAACGAGAAATGAAAAGATACACAATTTGGAATAGTAAAGATACGCAAACGATGTAAAGATACACAATTGGAATAGTAAAGATACGCAAACGATGTAAAGATACTCAGTTTGAAAGAAACACACTCCCACACTTGCAAAACTCTCAAATTCAATAGAAACTTGCATCACAAAGCCTTACAGAAAGATACTCAAACGAGAAATGAAAAGATACACAATTGGAATAGTAAAGATACGCAAACGATGTAAAGATACACAATTGGAATAGTAAACATACGCAAACGATGTAAAGATACTCAGTTTGAAAGAAACACACTCCCACACTTGCAAAACTCTCAAATTCAATAGAAACTCGCATCAGAAAGCCTTACAGAAAGATACTCAAACGAGAAATGAAAAGATACACAATTGGAATAGTAAAGATACGCAAACGATGTAAAGATACACAATTGGAATAGTAAAGATACGCAAACGATGTAAAGATACTCAGTTTGAAAGAAACACACTCCCACACTTGCAAAACTCTCAAATACAATAGAAACTCGCATCAGAAGCCTTACAGAAAGATACTCAAACGAGAAATGAAAAGATACACAATTGGAATAGTAAAGATACGCAAACGATGTAAAGATACACAATTGGAATAGTAAAGATACGCAAACGATGTAAAGATACTCAGTTTGAAAGAAACACACTCCCACACTTGCAAAACTCTCAAATTCAATAGAAACTTGCATCACAAAGCCTTACAGAAAGATACTCAAACGAGAAATGAAAAGATACACAATTGGAATAGTAAAGATACGCAAACGATGTAAAGATACACAATTGGAATAGTAAACATACGCAAACGATGTAAAGATACTCAGTTTGAAAGAAACACACTCCCACACTTGCAAAACTCTCAAATTCAATAGAAACTCGCATCAGAAAGCCTTACAGAAAGATACTCAAACGAGAAATGAAAAGATACTCAATTGGAATAGTAAAGATACGAAACGAGAAATGAAAAGATACACAATTGGAATAGTAAAGATACGCAAACGATGTAAAGATACACAATTGGAATAGTAAACATACGCAAACGATGTAAAGATACTCAGTTTGAAAGAGACACACTCCCACACTTGCAAAACTCTCAAATTCAATAGAAACTCGCATCAGAAAGCCTTACAGAAAGATACTCAAACGAGAAATGAAAAGATACTCAATTGGAATAGTAAAGATACGCAAACGATGTAAAGATACACAATTGGAATAGTAAAGATAGGCAAACGATGTAAAGATACACAATTGGAATTGTAAAGATACGCAAACGATGTAAAGATACTCAGTTTGAAAGAAACACACTCCCACACTTGCAAAACTCTCAAATTCAATAGAAACTCGCATCAGAAGCCTTACAGAAAGATACTCAAACGAGAAATGAAAAGATACACAATTGGAATAGTAAAGATACGCAAACGATGTAAAGATACTCAGTTTGAAAGAAACACACTCCCACACTTGCAAAACTCTCAAATACAATAGAAACTCGCATCAGAAGCCTTACAGAAAGATACTCAAACGAGAAATGAAAAGATACACAATTGGAATAGTAAAGATACGCAAACGATGTAAAGATACACAATTGGAATAGTAAAGATACCCAAACGATGTAAAGATACTCAGTTTGAAAGAAACACACTCCCACACTTGCAAAACTCTCAAATTCAATAGAAACTTGCATCACAAAGCCTTATAGAAAGATACTCAAACGAGAAATGAAAAGATACACAATTGGAATAGTAAAGATACGCAAACGATGTAAAAATACACAATTGGAATAGTAAACATACGCAAACGATGTAAAGATACTCAGTTTGAAAGAAACACACTCCCACACTTGCAAAACTCTCAAATTCAATAGAAACTCGCATCAGAAAGCCTTACAGAAAGATACTCAAACGAGAAATGAAAAGATACTCAATTGGAATAGTAAAGATACGAAACGAGAAATGAAAAGATACACAATTGGAATAGTAAAGATACGCAAAGGATGTAAAGATACACAATTGGAATAGTAAACATACGCAAACGATGTAAAGATACTCAGTTTGAAAGAGACACACTCCCACACTTGCAAAACTCTCAAATTCAATAGAAACTCGCATCAGAAAGCCTTACAGAAAGATACTCAAACGAGAAATGAAAAGATACTCAATTGGAATAGTAAAGATACGCAAACGATGTAAAGATACACAATTGGAATAGTAAAGATACGCAAACGATGTAAAGATACACAATTGGAATTGTAAAGATACGCAAACGATGTAAAGATACTCAGTTTGAAAGAAACACACTCCCACACTTGCAAAACTCTCAAATACAATAGAAACTCGCATCAGAAGCCTTACAGAAAGATACTCAAACGAGAAATGAAAAGATACACAATTGGAATAGTAAAGATACGCAAACGATGTAAAGATACACAATTGGAATAGTAAAGATACGCAAACGATGTAAAGATACTCAGTTTGAAAGAAACACACTCCCACACTTGCAAAACTCTCAAATTCAATAGAAACTTGCATCAGAAAGCATTACAGAAAGATACTCAAACGAGAAATGAAAAGATACACAATTGGAATAGTAGAGATACGCAAACGATGTAAAGATACACAATTGGAATAGTAAAGATACGCAAACTATGTAAAGATACTCAGTTTGAAAGAAACACACTCCCACACTTGCAAAACTCTCAAATACAATAGAAACTCGCATCAGAAGCCTTACAGAAAGATACTCAAACGAGAAATGAAAAGATACACAATTGGAATAGTAAAGATACGCAAACGATGTAAAGATACACAATTGGAATAGTAAAGATACGCAAACGATGTAAAGATACACAATTGGAATTGTAAAGATACGCAAACGATGTAAAGATACTCAGTTTGAAAGAAACACACTCCCACACTTGCAAAACTCTCAAATTCAATAGAAACTCGCATCAGAAAGCCTTACAGAAAGATACTCAAACGAGAAATGAAAAGATACACAATTGGAATAGTAAAGATACGCAAACGATGTAAAGATACACAATTGGAATAGTAAAGATACGCAAACGATGTAAAGATACTCAGTTTGAAAGAAACACACTCTCACACTTGCAAAACTCTCAAATTCAATAGAAACTTGCATCACAAAACCTTACAGAAAGATACTCAAACGAGAAATGAAAAGATACACAATTGGAATAGTAAAGATACGCAAACGATGTAAAGATACACAATTGGAATAGTAAACATACGCAAACGATGTAAAGATACTCAAACGAGAAATTAAAAGATACACAATTGGAATAGTAAAGATACGCAAACGATGTAAAGATACACAATTGGAATAGTAAACATACGCAAACGATGTAAAGATACTCAGTTTGAAAGAAACACACTCCCACACTTGCAAAACTCTCAAATTCAATATAAACTCGCATCAGAAAGCCTTACAGAAAGATACTCAAACGAGAAATGAAAAGATACACAATTGGAATAGTAAAGATACGCAAACGATGTAAAGATACACAATTGGAATAGTAAAGATACGGAAACGATGTAAAGATACACAATTGGAATAGTAAAGATACGCAAACGATGTAAAGATACTCAGTTTGAAAGAAACACACTCCCACACTTGCAAAACTCTCAAATTCAATAGAAACTTGCATCAGAAAGCATTACAGAAAGATACTCAAACGAGAAATGAAAAGATACACAATTGGAATAGTAAAGATACGCAAACGATGTAAAGATACTCAGTTTGAAAGAAACACACTCCCACACTTGCAAAACTCTCAAATTCAATAGAAACTTGCATCACAAAGCCTTACAGAAAGATACTCAAACGAGAAATGAAAAGATACACAATTGGAATAGTAAAGATACGCAAACGATGTAAAGATACACAATTGGAATAGTAAACATACGCAAACGATGTAAAGATACTCAAACGAGAAATGAAAAGATACACAATTGGAATAGTAAAGATACGCAAACGATGTAAAGATACACAATTGGAATAGTAAAGATACGCAAACGATGTAAAGATACTCAGTTTGAAAGAAACACACTCCCACACTTGCAAAACTCTCAAATTCAATAGAAACTTGCATCAGAAAGCATTACAGAAAGATACTCAAACGAGAAATGAAAAGATACACAATTGGAATAGTAGAGATACGCAAACGATGTAAAGATACACAATTGGAATAGTAAAGATACGCAAACGATGTAAAGATATTCAGTCTGAAAGAAACACACTCCCACACTTGCAAAACTCTCAAATTCAATAGAAACTTGCATCAGAAAGCATTACAGAAAGATACTCAAACGAGAAATGAAAAGATACACAATTGGAATAGTAGAGATACGCAAACGATGTAAAGATACACAATTGGAATAGTAAAGATACGCAAACTATGTAAAGATACTCCGTTTGAAAGAAACACACTCCCACACTTGAAAAACTCTCAAATACAATAGAAACTCGCATCAGAAGCCTTACAGAAAGATACTCAAACGAGAAATGAAAAGATACACAATTGGAATAGTACAGATACGGAAACGATGTAAAGATACACAATTGGAATAGTAAAGATACGCAAACGATGTAAAGATACTCAGTTTGAAAGAAACACACTCCCACACTTGCAAAACTCTCAAATTCAATAGAAACTTGCATCAGAAAGCATTACAGAAAGATACTCAAACGAGAAATGAAAAGATACACAATTGGAATAGTAGAGATACGCAAACGATGTAAAGATACACAATTGGAATAGTAAAGATACGCAAACTATGTAAACATACTCAGTTTGAAAGAAACACACTCCCACAGTTGCAAAACTCTCAAATACAATAGAAAGTCGCATCAGAAGCCTTACAGAAAGATACTCAAACGAGAAATGAAAAGATACACAATTGGAATAGTAAAGATACGCAAACGATGTAAAGATACACAATTGGAATAGTAAAGATACGCAAACGATGTAAAGATACTCAGTTTGAAAGAAACACACTCCCACACTTGCAAAACTCTCAAATACAATAGAAACTCGCATCAGAAGCCTTACAGAAAGATACTCAAACGAGAACTGAAAAGATACACAATTGGAATAGTAAAGATACGCAAACGATGTAAAGATACACAATTGGAATAGTAAAGATACGCAAACGATGTAAAGATACTCAGTTTGAAAGAAACACACTCCCACACTTGCAAAACTCTCAAATACAATAGAAACTCGCATCAGAAGCCTTACAGAAAGATACTCAAACGAGAAATGAAAAGATACTCAATTGGAATTGTAGAGATACGCAAACGATGTAAAGATACACAATTGGAATAGTAAAGATACGCAAACGATGTAAAGATACTCAGTTTGAAAGAAATACACTCCCACACTTGCAAAACTCTCAAATTCAATAGAAAATTGCATCAGAAAGCCTTACAGAAAGATACTCAAACGAGAAATGAAAAGATACTCAATTGGAATTGTAGAGATACGCAAACGATGTAAAGATACACAATTGGAATAGTAAAGATACGCAAACGATGTAAAGATACTCAGTTTGAAAGAAACACACTCCCACACTTGGAAAACTCTCAAATACAATAGAAACTCGCATCAGAAGCCTTACAGAAAGATACTCAAACGAGAAATGAAAAGATACACAATTGGAATAGTAAAGATACGGAAACGATGTAAAGATACACAATTGGAATAGTAAAGATACGCAAACGATGTAAAGATACTCAGTTTGAAAGAAACACACTCCCACACTTGCAAAACTCTCAAATTCAATAGAAACTTGCATCAGAAAGCATTACAGAAAGATACTCAAACGAGAAATGAAAAGATACACAATTGGAATAGTAAAGATACGCAAACGATGTAAAGATACTCAGTTTGAAAGAAACACACTCCCACACTTGCAAAACTCTCAAATTCAATAGAAACTTGCATCACAAAGCCTTACAGAAAGATACTCAAACGAGAAATGAAAAGATACACAATTGGAATAGTAAAGATACGCAAACGATGTAAAGATACACAATTGGAATAGTAAACATACGCAAACGATGTAAAGATACTCAAACGAGAAATGAAAAGATACACAATTGGAATAGTAAAGATACGCAAACGATGTAAAGATACACAATTGGAATAGTAAAGATACGCAAACGATGTAAAGATACTCAGTTTGAAAGAAACACACTCCCACACTTGCAAAACTCTCAAATTCAATAGAAACTTGCATCAGAAAGCATTACAGAAAGATACTCAAACGAGAAATGAAAAGATACACAATTGGAATAGTAGAGATACGCAAACGATGTAAAGATACACAATTGGAATAGTAAAGATACGCAAACGATGTAAAGATACTCAGTTTGAAAGAAACACACTCCCACACTTGCAAAACTCTCAAATACAATAGAAACTCGCATCAGAAGCCTTACAGAAAGATACTCAAACGAGAAATGAAAAGATACTCAATTGGAATTGTAGAGATACGCAAACGATGTAAAGATACACAATTGGAATAGTAAAGATACGCAAACGATGTAAAGATACTCAGTTTGAAAGAAATACACTCCCACACTTGCAAAACTCTCAAATTCAATAGAAACTTGCATCAGAAAGCATTACAGAAAGATACTCAAACGAGAAATGAAAAGATACACAATTGGAATAGTAGAGATACGCAAACGATGTAAAGATACACAATTGGAATAGTAAAGATACGCAAACTATGTAAACATACTCAGTTTGAAAGAAACACACTCCCACAGTTGCAAAACTCTCAAATACAATAGAAAGTCGCATCAGAAGCCTTACAGAAAGATACTCAAACGAGAAATGAAAAGATACACAATTGGAATAGTAAAGATACGCAAACGATGTAAAGATACACAATTGGAATAGTAAAGATACGCAAACGATGTAAAGATACTCAGTTTGAAAGAAACACACTCCCACACTTGCAAAACTCTCAAATACAATAGAAACTCGCATCAGAAGCCTTACAGAAAGATACTCAAACGAGAACTGAAAAGATACACAATTGGAATAGTAAAGATACGCAAACGATGTAAAGATACACAATTGGAATAGTAAAGATACGCAAACGATGTAAAGATACTCAGTTTGAAAGAAACACACTCCCACACTTGCAAAACTCTCAAATACAATAGAAACTCGCATCAGAAGCCTTACAGAAAGATACTCAAACGAGAAATGAAAAGATACTCAATTGGAATTGTAGAGATACGCAAACGATGTAAAGATACACAATTGGAATAGTAAAGATACGCAAACGATGTAAAGATACTCAGTTTGAAAGAAATACACTCCCACACTTGCAAAACTCTCAAATTCAATAGAAACTTGCATCAGAAAGCCTTACAGAAAGATACTCAAACGAGAAATGAAAAGATACTCAATTGGAATTGTAGAGATACGCAAACGATGTAAAGATACACAATTGGAATAGTAAAGATACGCAAACGATGTAAAGATACTCAGTTTGAAAGAAACACACTCCCACACTTGGAAAACTTTCAAATACAATAGAAACTCGCATCAGAAGCCTTACAGAAAGATACTCAAACGAGAAATGAAAAGATACACAATTGGAATAGTAAAGATACGCAAACGATGTAAAGATACACAATTGGAATAGTAAAGATACGCAAACGATGTAAAGATACTCAGTTTGAAAGAAACACACTCCCACACTTGCAAAACTCTCAAATTCAATAGAAACTTGCATCACAAAGCCTTACAGAAAGATACTCAAACGAGAAATGAAAAGATACACAATTGGAATAGTAAAGATACGCAAACGATGTAAAGATACACAATTGGAATAGTAAACATACGCAAACGATGTAAAGATACTCAGTTTGAAAGAAACACACTCCCACACTTGCAAAACTCTCAAATACAATAGAAACTCGCATCAGAAGCCTTACAGAAAGATACTCAAACGAGAAATGAAAAGATACACAATTTGGAATAGTAAAGATACGCAAACGATGTAAAGATACACAATTGGAATAGTAAAGATACGCAAACGATGTAAAGATACTCAGTTTGAAAGAAACACACTCCCACACTTGCAAAACTCTCAAATTCAATAGAAACTTGCATCACAAAGCCTTATAGAAAGATACTCAAACGAGAAATGAAAAGATACACAATTGGAATAGTAAAGATACGCAAACGATGTAAAGATACACAATTGGAATAGTAAACATACGCAAACGATGTAAAGATACTCAGTTTGAAAGAAACACACTCCCACACTTGCAAAACTCTCAAATTCAATAGAAACTCGCATCAGAAAGCCTTACAGAAAGATACTCAAACGAGAAATGAAAAGATACACAATTGGAATAGTATAGATACGCAAACGATGTAAAGATACACAATTGGAATAGTAAAGATACGCAAACGATGTAAAGATACTCAGTTTGAAAGAAACACACTCCCACACTTGCAAAACTCTCAAATACAATAGAAACTCGCATCAGAAGCCTTACAGAAAGATACTCAAACGAGAAATGAAAAGATACACAATTGGAATAGTAAAGATACGCAAACGATGTAAAGATACACAATTGGAATAGTAAAGATACGCAAACGATGTAAAGATACTCAATTTGAAAGAAACACACTCCCACACTTGCAAAACTCTCAAATTCAATAGAAACTTGCATCACAAAGCCTTACAGAAAGATACTCAAACGAGAAATGAAAAGATACACAATTGGAATAGTAAAGATACGCAAACGATGTAAAGATACACAATTGGAATAGTAAACATACGCAAACGATGTAAAGATACTCAGTTTGAAAGAAACACACTCCCACACTTGCAAAACTCTCAAATTCAATAGAAACTCGCATCAGAAAGCCTTACAGAAAGATACTAAAACGAGAAATGAAAAGATACTCAATTGGAATAGTAAAGATACGAAACGAGAAATGAAAAGATACACAATTGGAATAGTAAAGATACGCAAACGATGTAAAGATACACAATTGGAATAGTAAACATACGCAAACGATGTAAAGATACTCAGTTTGAAAGAGACACACTCCCACACTTGCAAAACTCTCAAATTCAATAGAAACTCGCATCAGAAAGCCTTACAGAAAGATACTCAAACGAGAAATGAAAAGATACTCAATTGGAATAGTAAAGATACGCAAACGATGTAAAGATACACAATTGGAATAGTAAAGATACGCAAACGATGTAAAGATACACAATTGGAATTGTAAAGATACGCAAACGATGTAAAGATACTCAGTTTGAAAGAAACACACTCCCACACTTGCAAAACTCTCAAATACAATAGAAACTCGCATCAGAAGCCTTACAGAAAGATACTCAAACGAGAAATGAAAAGATACACAATTGGAATAGTAAAGATACGCAAACGATGTAAAGATACACAATTGGAATAGTAAAGATACGCAAACGATGTAAAGATACTCAGTTTGAAAGAAACACACTCCCACACTTGCAAAACTCTCAAATTCAATAGAAACTTGCATCAGAAAGCATTACAGAAAGATACTCAAACGAGAAATGAAAAGATACACAATTGGAATAGTAGAGATACGCAAACGATGTAAAGATACACAATTGGAATAGTAAAGATACGCAAACGATGTAAAGATACTCAGTTTGAAAGAAACACACTCCCACACTTGCAAAACTCTCAAATACAATAGAAACTCGCATCAGAAGCCTTACAGAAAGATACTCAAACGAGAAATGAAAAGATACTCAATTGGAATTGTAGAGATACGCAAACGATGTAAAGATACACAATTGGAATAGTAAAGATACGCAAACGATGTAAAGATACTCAGTTTGAAAGAAATACACTCCCACACTTGCAAAACTCTCAAATTCAATAGAAACTTGCATCAGAAAGCATTACAGAAAGATACTCAAACGAGAAATGAAAAGATACACAATTGGAATAGTAGAGATACGCAAACGATGTAAAGATACACAATTGGAATAGTAAAGATACGCAAACTATGTAAACATACTCAGTTTGAAAGAAACACACTCCCACAGTTGCAAAACTCTCAAATACAATAGAAAGTCGCATCAGAAGCCTTACAGAAAGATACTCAAACGAGAAATGAAAAGATACACAATTGGAATAGTAAAGATACGCAAACGATGTAAAGATACACAATTGGAATAGTAAAGATACGCAAACGATGTAAAGATACTCAGTTTGAAAGAAACACACTCCCACACTTGCAAAACTCTCAAATACAATAGAAACTCGCATCAGAAGCCTTACAGAAAGATACTCAAACGAGAACTGAAAAGATACACAATTGGAATAGTAAAGATACGCAAACGATGTAAAGATACACAATTGGAATAGTAAAGATACGCAAACGATGTAAAGATACTCAGTTTGAAAGAAACACACTCCCACACTTGCAAAACTCTCAAATACAATAGAAACTCGCATCAGAAGCCTTACAGAAAGATACTCAAACGAGAAATGAAAAGATACTCAATTGGAATTGTAGAGATACGCAAACGATGTAAAGATACACAATTGGAATAGTAAAGATACGCAAACGATGTAAAGATACTCAGTTTGAAAGAAATACACTCCCACACTTGCAAAACTCTCAAATTCAATAGAAACTTGCATCAGAAAGCCTTACAGAAAGATACTCAAACGAGAAATGAAAAGATACTCAATTGGAATTGTAGAGATACGCAAACGATGTAAAGATACACAATTGGAATAGTAAAGATACGCAAACGATGTAAAGATACTCAGTTTGAAAGAAACACACTCCCACACTTGGAAAACTTTCAAATACAATAGAAACTCGCATCAGAAGCCTTACAGAAAGATACTCAAACGAGAAATGAAAAGATACACAATTGGAATAGTAAAGATACGCAAACGATGTAAAGATACACAATTGGAATAGTAAAGATACGCAAACGATGTAAAGATACTCAGTTTGAAAGAAACACACTCCCACACTTGCAAAACTCTCAAATTCAATAGAAACTTGCATCACAAAGCCTTACAGAAAGATACTCAAACGAGAAATGAAAAGATACACAATTGGAATAGTAAAGATACGCAAACGATGTAAAGATACACAATTGGAATAGTAAACATACGCAAACGATGTAAAGATACTCAGTTTGAAAGAAACACACTCCCACACTTGCAAAACTCTCAAATACAATAGAAACTCGCATCAGAAGCCTTACAGAAAGATACTCAAACGAGAAATGAAAAGATACACAATTTGGAATAGTAAAGATACGCAAACGATGTAAAGATACACAATTGGAATAGTAAAGATACGCAAACGATGTAAAGATACTCAGTTTGAAAGAAACACACTCCCACACTTGCAAAACTCTCAAATTCAATAGAAACTTGCATCACAAAGCCTTATAGAAAGATACTCAAACGAGAAATGAAAAGATACACAATTGGAATAGTAAAGATACGCAAACGATGTAAAGATACACAATTGGAATAGTAAACATACGCAAACGATGTAAAGATACTCAGTTTGAAAGAAACACACTCCCACACTTGCAAAACTCTCAAATTCAATAGAAACTCGCATCAGAAAGCCTTACAGAAAGATACTCAAACGAGAAATGAAAAGATACACAATTGGAATAGTATAGATACGCAAACGATGTAAAGATACACAATTGGAATAGTAAAGATACGCAAACGATGTAAAGATACTCAGTTTGAAAGAAACACACTCCCACACTTGCAAAACTCTCAAATACAATAGAAACTCGCATCAGAAGCCTTACAGAAAGATACTCAAACGAGAAATGAAAAGATACACAATTGGAATAGTAAAGATACGCAAACGATGTAAAGATACACAATTGGAATAGTAAAGATACGCAAACGATGTAAAGATACTCAATTTGAAAGAAACACACTCCCACACTTGCAAAACTCTCAAATTCAATAGAAACTTGCATCACAAAGCCTTACAGAAAGATACTCAAACGAGAAATGAAAAGATACACAATTGGAATAGTAAAGATACGCAAACGATGTAAAGATACACAATTGGAATAGTAAACATACGCAAACGATGTAAAGATACTCAGTTTGAAAGAAACACACTCCCACACTTGCAAAACTCTCAAATTCAATAGAAACTCGCATCAGAAAGCCTTACAGAAAGATACTAAAACGAGAAATGAAAAGATACTCAATTGGAATAGTAAAGATACGAAACGAGAAATGAAAAGATACACAATTGGAATAGTAAAGATACGCAAACGATGTAAAGATACACAATTGGAATAGTAAACATACGCAAACGATGTAAAGATACTCAGTTTGAAAGAGACACACTCCCACACTTGCAAAACTCTCAAATTCAATAGAAACTCGCATCAGAAAGCCTTACAGAAAGATACTCAAACGAGAAATGAAAAGATACTCAATTGGAATAGTAAAGATACGCAAACGATGTAAAGATACACAATTGGAATAGTAAAGATACGCAAACGATGTAAAGATACACAATTGGAATTGTAAAGATACGCAAACGATGTAAAGATACTCAGTTTGAAAGAAACACACTCCCACACTTGCAAAACTCTCAAATACAATAGAAACTCGCATCAGAAGCCTTACAGAAAGATACTCAAACGAGAAATGAAAAGATACACAATTGGAATAGTAAAGATACGCAAACGATGTAAAGATACACAATTGGAATAGTAAAGATACGCAAACGATGTAAAGATACTCAGTTTGAAAGAAACACACTCCCACACTTGCAAAACTCTCAAATTCAATAGAAACTTGCATCAGAAAGCATTACAGAAAGATACTCAAACGAGAAATGAAAAGATACACAATTGGAATAGTAGAGATACGCAAACGATGTAAAGATACACAATTAGAATAGTAAAGATACGCAAACTATGTAAAGATACTCAGTTTGAAAGAAACACACTCCCACACTTGCAAAACTCTCAAATACAATAGAAACTCGCATCAGAAGCTTTACAGAAAGATACTCAAACGAGAAATGAAAAGATACACAATTGGAATAGTAAAGATACGCAAACGATGTAAAGATACTCAGTTTGAAAGAAACACACTCCCACACTTGCAAAACTCTCAAATTCAATAGAAACTTGCATCACAAAACCTTACAGAAAGATACTCAAACGAGAAATGAAAAGATACACAATTGGAATAGTAAAGATACGCAAACGATGTAAAGATACACAATTGGAATAGTAAACATACGCAAACGATGTAAAGATACTCAGTTTGAAAGAAACACACTCCCACACTTGCAAAACTCTCAAATTCAATAGAAACTCGCATCAGAAAGCCTTACAGAAAGATACTCAAACGAGAAATGAAAAGATACACAATTGGAATAGTAAAGATACGCAAACGATGTAAAGATACACAATTGGAATAGTAAAGATACGCAAACGATGTAAAGATACTCAGTTTGAAAGAAACACACTCCCACACTTGCAAAACTCTCAAATTCAATAGAAACTTGCATCACAAAACCTTACAGAAAGATACTCAAACGAGAAATGAAAAGATACACAATTGGAATAGTAAAGATACGCAAACGATGTAAAGATACACAATTGGAATAGTAAAGATACGCAAACGATGTAAAGATACTCAAACGAGAAATGAAAAGATACACAATTGGAATAGTAAAGATACGCAAACGATGTAAAGATACACAATTGGAATAGTAAACATACGCAAACGATGTAAAGATACTCAGTTTGAAAGAAACACACTCCCACACTTGCAAAACTCTCAAATTCAATAGAAACTCGCATCAGAAAGCCTTACAGAAAGATACTCAAACGAGAAATGAAAAGATACACAATTGGAATAGTAAAGATACGCAAACGATGTAAAGATACACAATTGGAATAGTAAAGATACGGAAACGATGTAAAGATACACAATTGGAATAGTAAAGATACGCAAACGATGTAAAGATACTCAGTTTGAAAGAAACACACTCCCACACTTGCAAAACTCTCAAATTCAATAGAAACTTGCATCAGAAAGCATTACAGAAAGATACTCAAACGAGAAATGAAAAGATACACAATTGGAATAGTAAAGATACGCAAACGATGTAAAGATACACAATTGGAATAGTAAAGATACGCAAACGATGTAAAGATACTCAGTTTGAAAGAAACACACTCCCACACTTGCAAAACTCTCAAATTCAATAGAAACTTGCATCACAAAGCCTTACAGAAAGATACTCAAACGAGAAATGAAAAGATACACAATTGGAATAGTAAAGATACGCAAACGATGTAAAGATACACAATTGGAATAGTAAACATACGCAAACGATGTAAAGATACTCAAACGAGAAATGAAAAGATACACAATTGGAATAGTAAAGATACGCAAACGATGTAAAGATACACAATTGGAATAGTAAAGATACGCAAACGATGTAAAGATACTCAGTTTGAAAGAAACACACTCCCACACTTGCAAAACTCTCAAATTCAATAGAAACTTGCATCAGAAAGCATTACAGAAAGATACTCAAACGAGAAATGAAAAGATACACAATTGGAATAGTAGAGATACGCAAACGATGTAAAGATACACAATTGGAATAGTAAAGATACGCAAACGATGTAAAGATATTCAGTTTGAAAGAAACACACTCCCACACTTGCAAAACTCTCAAATTCAATAGAAACTTGCATCAGAAAGCATTACAGAAAGATACTCAAACGAGAAATGAAAAGATACACAATTGGAATAGTAGAGATACGCAAACGATGTAAAGATACACAATTGGAATAGTAAAGATACGCAAACTATGTAAAGATACTCAGTATGAAAGAAACACACTCCCACACTTGCAAAACTCTCAAATACAATAGAAACTCGCATCAGAAGCCTTACAGAAAGATACTCAAACGAGAAATGAAAAGATACACAATTGGAATAGTACAGATACGGAAACGATGTAAAGATACACAATTGGAATAGTAAAGATACGCAAACGATGTAAAGATACTCAGTTTGAAAGAAACACACTCCCACACTTGCAAAACTCTCAAATTCAATAGAAACTTGCATCAGAAAGCATTACAGAAAGATACTCAAACGAGAAATGAAAAGATACACAATTGGAATAGTAGAGATACGCAAACGATGTAAAGATACACAATTGGAATAGTAAAGATACGCAAACTATGTAAACATACTCAGTTTGAAAGAAACACACTCCCACAGTTGCAAAACTCTCAAATACAATAGAAAGTCGCATCAGAAGCCTTACAGAAAGATACTCAAACGAGAAATGAAAAGATACACAATTGGAATAGTAAAGATACGCAAACGATGTAAAGATACACAATTGGAATAGTAAAGATACGCAAACGATGTAAAGATACTCAGTTTGAAAGAAACACACTCCCACACTTGCAAAACTCTCAAATACAATAGAAACTCGCATCAGAAGCCTTACAGAAAGATACTCAAACGAGAAATGAAAAGATACACAATTGGAATAGTAAAGATACGCAAACGATGTAAAGATACACAATTGGAATAGTAAAGATACGCAAACGATGTAAAGATACTCAGTTTGAAAGAAACACACTCCCACACTTGCAAAACTCTCAAATACAATAGAAACTCGCATCAGAAGCCTTACAGAAAGATACTCAAACGAGAAATGAAAAGATACTCAATTGGAATTGTAGAGATACGCAAACGATGTAAAGATACACAATTGGAATAGTAAAGATACGCAAACGATGTAAAGATACTCAGTTTGAAAGAAATACACTCCCACACTTGCAAAACTCTCAAATTCAATAGAAACTTGCATCAGAAAGCCTTACAGAAAGATACTCAAACGAGAAATGAAAAGATACTCAATTGGAATTGTAGAGATACGCAAACGATGTAAAGATACACAATTGGAATAGTAAAGATACGCAAACAATGTAAAGATACTCAGTTTGAAAGAAACACACTCCCACACTTGGAAAACTCTCAAATACAATAGAAACTCGCATCAGAAGCCTTACAGAAAGATACTCAAACGAGAAATGAAAAGATACACAATTGGAATAGTAAAGATACGCAAACGATGTAAAGATACACAATTGGAATAGTAAAGATACGCAAACGATGTAAAGATACTCAGTTTGAAAGAAACACACTCCCACACTTGCAAAACTCTCAAATACAATAGAAACTCGCATCAGAAGCCTTACAGAAAGATACTCAAACGAGAAATGAAAAGATACACAATTGGAATAGTAAAGATACGCAAACGATGTAAAGATACACAATTGGAATAGTAAAGATACGCAAACGATGTAAAGATACTCAGTTTGAAAGAAACACACTCCCACACTTGCAAAACTCTCAAATACAATAGAAACTCGCATCAGAAGCCTTACAGAAAGATACTCAAACGAGAAATGAAAAGATACTCAATTAGAATTGTAGAGATACGCAAACGATGTAAAGATACACAATTGGAATAGTAAAGATACGCAAACGATGTAAAGATACTCAGTTTGAAAGAAATACACTCCCACACTTGCAAAACTCTCAAATTCAATAGAAACTTGCATCAGAAAGCCTTACAGAAAGATACTCAAACGAGAAATGAAAAGATACTCAATTGGAATTGTAGAGATACGCAAACGATGTAAAGATACACAATTGGAATAGTAAAGATACGCAAACGATGTAAAGATACTCAGTTTGAAAGAAACACACTCCCACACTTGGAAAACTCTCAAATACAATAGAAACTCGCATCAGAAGCCTTACAGAAAGATACTCAAACGAGAAATGAAAAGATACACAATTGGAATAGTAAAGATACGCAAACGATGTAAAGATACTCAGTTTGAAAGAAACACACTCCCACACTTGCAAAACTCTCAAATTCAATAGAAACTTGCATCAGAAAGCCTTACAGAAAGATACTCAAACGAGAAATGAAAAGATACACAATTGGAATAGTAAAGATACGCAAACGATGTAAAGATACACAATTGGAATAGTAAACATACGCAAACGATGTAAAGATACTCAGTTTGAAAGAAACACACTCCCACACTTGCAAAACTCTCAAATTCAATAGAAACTCGCATCAGAAAGCCTTACAGAAAGATACTCAAACGAGAAATGAAAAGATACACAATTGGAATAGTATAGATACGCAAACGATGTAAAGATACACAATTGGAATAGTAAAGATACGCAAACGATGTAAAGATACTCAGTTTGAAAGAAACACACTCCCACACTTGCAAAACTCTCAAATACAATAGAAACTCGCATCAGAAGCCTTACAGAAAGATACTCAAACGAGAAATGAAAAGATACACAATTGGAATAGTAAAGATACGCAAACGATGTAAAGATACACAATTGGAATAGTAAAGATACGCAAACGATGTAAAGATACTCAGTTTGAAAGAAACACACTCCCACACTTGCAAAACTCTCAAATTCAATAGAAACTTGCATCACAAAGCCTTACAGAAAGATACTCAAACGAGAAATGAAAAGATACACAATTGGAATAGTAAAGATACGCAAACGATGTAAAGATACACAATTGGAATAGTAAACATACGCAAACGATGTAAAGATACTCAGTTTGAAAGAAACACACTCCCACACTTGCAAAACTCTCAAATTCAATAGAAACTCGCATCAGAAAGCCTTACAGAAAGATACTCAAACGAGAAATGAAAAGATACTCAATTGGAATAGTAAAGATACGCAAACGATGTAAAGATACACAATTGGAATAGTAAAGATACGCAAACGATGTAAAGATACACAATTGGAATTGTAAAGATACGCAAACGATGTAAAGATACTCAGTTTGAAAGAAACACACTCCCACACTTGCAAAACTCTCAAATACAATAGAAACTCGCATCAGAAGCCTTACAGAAAGATACTCAAACGAGAAATGAAAAGATACACAATTGGAATAGTAAAGATACGCAAACGATGTAAAGATACACAATTGGAATAGTAAAGATACGCAAACGATGTAAAGATACTCAGTTTGAAAGAAACACACTCCCACACTTGCAAAACTCTCAAATTCAATAGAAACTTGCATCAGAAAGCATTACAGAAAGATACTCAAACGAGAAATGAAAAGATACACAATTGGAATAGTAGAGATACGCAAACGATGTAAAGATACACAATTGGAATAGTAAAGATACGCAAACTATGTAAAGATACTCAGTTTGAAAGAAACACACTCCCACACTTGCAAAACTCTCAAATACAATAGAAACTCGCATCAGAAGCCTTACAGAAAGATACTCAAACGAGAAATGAAAAGATACACAATTGGAATAGTAAAGATACGCAAACGATGTAAAGATACACAATTGGAATAGTAAAGATACGCAAACGATGTAAAGATACTCAGTTTGAAAGAAACACACTCCCACACTTGCAAAACTCTCAAATTCAATAGAAACTTGCATCACAAAACCTTACAGAAAGATACTCAAACGAGAAATGAAAAGATACACAATTGGAATAGTAAAGATACGCAAACGATGTAAAGATACACAATTGGAATAGTAAAGATACGCAAACGATGTAAAGATACTCAGTTTGAAAGAAACACACTCCCACACTTGCAAAACTCTTAAATTCAATAGAAACTCGCATCAGAAAGCCTTACAGAAAGATACTCAAACGAGAAATGAAAAGATACACAATTGGAATAGTAAAGATACGCAAACGATGTAAAGATACACAATTGGAATAGTAAAGATACGCAAACGATGTAAAGATACTCAGTTTGAAAGAAACACACTCTCACACTTGCAAAACTCTCAAATTCAATAGAAACTTGCATCACAAAACCTTACAGAAAGATACTCAAACGAGAAATGAAAAGATACACAATTGGAATAGTAAAGATACGCAAACGATGTAAAGATACACAATTGGAATAGTAAACATACGCAAACGATGTAAAGATACTCAAACGAGAAATGAAAAGATACACAATTGGAATAGTAAAGATACGCAAACGATGTAAAGATACACAATTGGAATAGTAAACATACGCAAACGATGTAAAGATACTCAGTTTGAAAGAAACACACTCCTACACTTGCAAAACTCTCAAATTCAATAGAAACTCGCATCAGAAAGCCTTACAGAAAGATACTCAAACGAGAAATGAAAAGATACACAATTGGAATAGTATAGATACGCAAACGATGTAAAGATACACAATTGGAATAGTAAAGATACGCAAACGATGTAAAGATACTCAGTTTGAAAGAAACACACTCCCACACTTGCAAAACTCTCAAATACAATAGAAACTCGCATCAGAAGCCTTACAGAAAGATACTCAAACGAGAAATGAAAAGATACACAATTTGGAATAGTAAAGATACGCAAACGATGTAAAGATACACAATTGGAATAGTAAAGATACGCAAACGATGTAAAGATACTCAGTTTGAAAGAAACACACTCCCACACTTGCAAAACTCTCAAATTCAATAGAAACTTGCATCAGAAAGCCTTACAGAAAGATACTCAAACGAGAAATGAAAAGATACACAATTGGAATAGTAAAGATACGCAAACGATGTAAAGATACACAATTGGAATAGTAAACATACGCAAACGATGTAAAGATACTCAGTTTGAAAGAAACACACTCCCACACTTGCAAAACTCTCAAATTCAATAGAAACTCGCATCAGAAAGCCTTACAGAAAGATACTCAAACGAGAAATGAAAAGATACACAATTGGAATAGTATAGATACGCAAACGATGTAAAGATACACAATTGGAATAGTAAAGATACGCAAACGATGTAAAGATACTCAGTTTGAAAGAAACACACTCCCACACTTGCAAAACTCTCAAATACAATAGAAACTCGCATCAGAAGCCTTACAGAAAGATACTCAAACGAGAAATGAAAAGATACACAATTGGAATAGTAAAGATACGCAAACGATGTAAAGATACACAATTGGAATAGTAAAGATACGCAAACGATGTAAAGATACTCAGTTTGAAAGAAACACACTCCCACACTTGCAAAACTCTCAAATTCAATAGAAACTTGCATCACAAAGCCTTACAGAAAGATACTCAAACGAGAAATGAAAAGATACACAATTGGAATAGTAAAGATACGCAAACGATGTAAAGATACACAATTGGAATAGTAAACATACGCAAACGATGTAAAGATACTCAGTTTGAAAGAAACACACTCCCACACTTGCAAAACTCTCAAATTCAATAGAAACTCGCATCAGAAAGCCTTACAGAAAGATACTCAAACGAGAAATGAAAAGATACTCAATTGGAATAGTAAAGATACGAAACGAGAAATGAAAAGATACACAATTGGAATAGTAAAGATACGCAAACGATGTAAAGATACACAATTGGAATTGTAAAGATACGCAAACGATGTAAAGATACTCAGTTTGAAAGAAACACACTCCCACACTTGCAAAACTCTCAAATACAATAGAAACTCGCATCAGAAGCCTTACAGAAAGATACTCAAACGAGAAATGAAAAGATACACAATTGGAATAGTAAAGATACGCAAACGATGTAAAGATACACAATTGGAATAGTAAAGATACGCAAACGATGTAAAGATACTCAGTTTGAAAGAAACACACTCCCACACTTGCAAAACTCTCAAATTCAATAGAAACTTGCATCAGAAAGCATTACAGAAAGATACTCAAACGAGAAATGAAAAGATACACAATTGGAATAGTAGAGATACGCAAACGATGTAAAGATACACAATTAGAATAGTAAAGATACGCAAACTATGTAAAGATACTCAGTTTGAAAGAAACACACTCCCACACTTGCAAAACTCTCAAATACAATAGAAACTCGCATCAGAAGCTTTACAGAAAGATACTCAAACGAGAAATGAAAAGATACACAATTGGAATAGTAAAGATACGCAAACGATGTAAAGATACTCAGTTTGAAAGAAACACACTCCCACACTTGCAAAACTCTCAAATTCAATAGAAACTTGCATCACAAAACCTTACAGAAAGATACTCAAACGAGAAATGAAAAGATACACAATTGGAATAGTAAAGATACGCAAACGATGTAAAGATACACAATTGGAATAGTAAACATACGCAAACGATGTAAAGATACTCAGTTTGAAAGAAACACACTCCCACACTTGCAAAACTCTCAAATTCAATAGAAACTCGCATCAGAAAGCCTTACAGAAAGATACTCAAACGAGAAATGAAAAGATACACAATTGGAATAGTAAAGATACGCAAACGATGTAAAGATACACAATTGGAATAGTAAAGATACGCAAACGATGTAAAGATACTCAGTTTGAAAGAAACACACTCTCACACTTGCAAAACTCTCAAATTCAATAGAAACTTGCATCACAAAACCTTACAGAAAGATACTCAAACGAGAAATGAAAAGATACACAATTGGAATAGTAAAGATACGCAAACGATGTAAAGATACACAATTGGAATAGTAAACATACGCAAACGATGTAAAGATACTCAAACGAGAAATGAAAAGATACACAATTGGAATAGTAAAGATACGCAAACGATGTAAAGATACACAATTGGAATAGTAAACATACGCAAACGATGTAAAGATACTCAGTTTGAAAGAAACACACTCCCACACTTGCAAAACTCTCAAATTCAATAGAAACTCGCATCAGAAAGCCTTACAGAAAGATACTCAAACGAGAAATGAAAAGATACACAATTGGAATAGTAAAGATACGCAAACGATGTAAAGATACACAATTGGAATAGTAAAGATACGGAAACGATGTAAAGATACACAATTGGAATAGTAAAGATACGCAAACGATGTAAAGATACTCAGTTTGAAAGAAACACACTCCCACACTTGCAAAACTCTCAAATTCAATAGAAACTTGCATCAGAAAGCATTACAGAAAGATACTCAAACGAGAAATGAAAAGATACACAATTGGAATAGTAAAGATACGCAAACGATGTAAAGATACACAATTGGAATAGTAAAGATACGCAAACGATGTAAAGATACTCAGTTTGAAAGAAACACACTCCCACACTTGCAAAACTCTCAAATTCAATAGAAACTTGCATCACAAAGCCTTACAGAAAGATACTCAAACGAGAAATGAAAAGATACACAATTGGAATAGTAAAGATACGCAAACGATGTAAAGATACACAATTGGAATAGTAAAGATACGCAAACGATGTAAAGATACTCAAACGAGAAATGAAAAGATACACAATTGGAATAGTAAAGATACGCAAACGATGTAAAGATACACAATTGGAATAGTAAAGATACGCAAACGATGTAAAGATACTCAGTTTGAAAGAAACACACTCCCACACTTGCAAAACTCTCAAATTCAATAGAAACTTGCATCAGAAAGCATTACAGAAAGATACTCAAACGAGAAATGAAAAGATACACAATTGGAATAGTAGAGATACGCAAACGATGTAAAGATACACAATTGGAATAGTAAAGATACGCAAACGATGTAAAGATATTCAGTTTGAAAGAAACACACTCCCACACTTGCAAAACTCTCAAATTCAATAGAAACTTGCATCAGAAAGCATTACAGAAAGATACTCAAACGAGAAATGAAAAGATACACAATTGGAATAGTAGAGATACGCAAACGATGTAAAGATACACAATTGGAATAGTAAAGATACGCAAACTATGTAAAGATACTCAGTATGAAAGAAACACACTCCCACACTTGCAAAACTCTCAAATACAATAGAAACTCGCATCAGAAGCCTTACAGAAAGATACTCAAACGAGAAATGAAAAGATACACAATTGGAATAGTACAGATACGGAAACGATGTAAAGATACACAATTGGAATAGTAAAGATACGCAAACGATGTAAAGATACTCAGTTTGAAAGAAACACACTCCCACACTTGCAAAACTCTCAAATTCAATAGAAACTTGCATCAGAAAGCATTACAGAAAGATACTCAAACGAGAAATGAAAAGATACACAATTGGAATAGTAGAGATACGCAAACGATGTAAAGATACACAATTGGAATAGTAAAGATACGCAAACTATGTAAACATACTCAGTTTGAAAGAAACACACTCCCACAGTTGCAAAACTCTCAAATACAATAGAAAGTCGCATCAGAAGCCTTACAGAAAGATACTCAAACGAGAAATGAAAAGATACACAATTGGAATAGTAAAGATACGCAAACGATGTAAAGATACACAATTGGAATAGTAAAGATACGCAAACGATGTAAAGATACTCAGTTTGAAAGAAACACACTCCCACACTTGCAAAACTCTCAAATACAATAGAAACTCGCATCAGAAGCCTTACAGAAAGATACTCAAACGAGAAATGAAAAGATACACAATTGGAATAGTAAAGATACGCAAACGATGTAAAGATACACAATTGGAATAGTAAAGATACGCAAACGATGTAAAGATACTCAGTTTGAAAGAAACACACTCCCACACTTGCAAAACTCTCAAATACAATAGAAACTCGCATCAGAAGCCTTACAGAAAGATACTCAAACGAGAAATGAAAAGATACTCAATTGGAATTGTAGAGATACGCAAACGATGTAAAGATACACAATTGGAATAGTAAAGATACGCAAACGATGTAAAGATACTCAGTTTGAAAGAAATACACTCCCACACTTGCAAAACTCTCAAATTCAATAGAAACTTGCATCAGAAAGCCTTACAGAAAGATACTCAAACGAGAAATGAAAAGATACTCAATTGGAATTGTAGAGATACGCAAACGATGTAAAGATACACAATTGGAATAGTAAAGATACGCAAACAATGTAAAGATACTCAGTTTGAAAGAAACACACTCCCACACTTGGAAAACTCTCAAATACAATAGAAACTCGCATCAGAAGCCTTACAGAAAGATACTCAAACGAGAAATGAAAAGATACACAATTGGAATAGTAAAGATACGCAAACGATGTAAAGATACACAATTGGAATAGTAAAGATACGCAAACGATGTAAAGATACTCAGTTTGAAAGAAACACACTCCCACACTTGCAAAACTCTCAAATACAATAGAAACTCGCATCAGAAGCCTTACAGAAAGATACTCAAACGAGAAATGAAAAGATACACAATTGGAATAGTAAAGATACGCAAACGATGTAAAGATTCACAATTGGAATAGTAAAGATACGCAAACGATGTAAAGATACTCAGTTTGAAAGAAACACACTCCCACACTTGCAAAACTCTCAAATACAATAGAAACTCGCATCAGAAGCCTTACAGAAAGATACTCAAACGAGAAATGAAAAGATACTCAATTAGAATTGTAGAGATACGCAAACGATGTAAAGATACACAATTGGAATAGTAAAGATACGCAAACGATGTAAAGATACTCAGTTTGAAAGAAATACACTCCCACACTTGCAAAACTCTCAAATTCAATAGAAACTTGCATCAGAAAGCCTTACAGAAAGATACTCAAACGAGAAATGAAAAGATACTCAATTGGAATTGTAGAGATACGCAAACGATGTAAAGATACACAATTGGAATAGTAAAGATACGCAAACGATGTAAAGATACTCAGTTTGAAAGAAACACACTCCCACACTTGGAAAACTCTCAAATACAATAGAAACTCGCATCAGAAGCCTTACAGAAAGATACTCAAACGAGAAATGAAAAGATACACAATTGGAATAGTAAAGATACGCAAACGATGTAAAGATACTCAGTTTGAAAGAAACACACTCCCACACTTGCAAAACTCTCAAATTCAATAGAAACTTGCATCACAAAGCCTTACAGAAAGATACTCAAACGAGAAATGAAAAGATACACAATTGGAATAGTAAAGATACGCAAACGATGTAAAGATACACAATTGGAATAGTAAACATACGCAAACGATGTAAAGATACTCAGTTTGAAAGAAACACACTCCCACACTTGCAAAACTCTCAAATTCAATAGAAACTCGCATCAGAAAGCCTTACAGAAAGATACTCAAACGAGAAATGAAAAGATACACAATTGGAATAGTATAGATACGCAAACGATGTAAAGATACACAATTGGAATAGTAAAGATACGCAAACGATGTAAAGATACTCAGTTTGAAAGAAACACACTCCCACACTTGCAAAACTCTCAAATACAATAGAAACTCGCATCAGAAGCCTTACAGAAAGATACTCAAACGAGAAATGAAAAGATACACAATTGGAATAGTAAAGATACGCAAACGATGTAAAGATACACAATTGGAATAGTAAAGATACGCAAACGATGTAAAGATACTCAGTTTGAAAGAAACACACTCCCACACTTGCAAAACTCTCAAATTCAATAGAAACTTGCATCACAAAGCCTTACAGAAAGATACTCAAACGAGAAATGAAAAGATACACAATTGGAATAGTAAAGATACGCAAACGATGTAAAGATACACAATTGGAATAGTAAACATACGCAAACGATGTAAAGATACTCAGTTTGAAAGAAACACACTCCCACACTTGCAAAACTCTCAAATTCAATAGAAACTCGCATCAGAAAGCCTTACAGAAAGATACTCAAACGAGAAATGAAAAGATACTCAATTGGAATAGTAAAGATACGAAACGAGAAATGAAAAGATACACAATTGGAATAGTAAAGATACGCAAACGATGTAAAGATACACAATTGGAATAGTAAACATACGCAAACGATGTAAAGATACTCAGTTTGAAAGAGACACACTCCCACACTTGCAAAACTCTCAAATTCAATAGAAACTCGCATCAGAAAGCCTTACAGAAAGATACTCAAACGAGAAATGAAAAGATACTCAATTGGAATAGTAAAGATACGCAAACGATGTAAAGATACACAATTGGAATAGTAAAGATACGCAAACGATGTAAAGATACACAATTGGAATTGTAAAGATACGCAAACGATGTAAAGATACTCAGTTTGAAAGAAACACACTCCCACACTTGCAAAACTCTCAAATACAATAGAAACTCGCATCAGAAGCCTTACAGAAAGATACTCAAACGAGAAATGAAAAGATACACAATTGGAATAGTAAAGATACGCAAACGATGTAAAGATACACAATTGGAATAGTAAAGATACGCAAACGATGTAAAGATACTCAGTTTGAAAGAAACACACTCCCACACTTGCAAAACTCTCAAATTCAATAGAAACTTGCATCAGAAAGCATTACAGAAAGATACTCAAACGAGAAATGAAAAGATACACAATTGGAATAGTAGAGATACGCAAACGATGTAAAGATACACAATTGGAATAGTAAAGATACGCAAACTATGTAAAGATACTCAGTTTGAAAGAAACACACTCCCACACTTGCAAAACTCTCAAATACAATAGAAACTCGCATCAGAAGCCTTACAGAAAGATACTCAAACGAGAAATGAAAAGATACACAATTGGAATAGTAAAGATACGCAAACGATGTAAAGATACACAATTGGAATAGTAAAGATACGCAAACGATGTAAAGATACTCAGTTTGAAAGAAACACACTCCCACACTTGCAAAACTCTCAAATTCAATAGAAACTTGCATCACAAAACCTTACAGAAAGATACTCAAACGAGAAATGAAAAGATACACAATTGGAATAGTAAAGATACGCAAACGATGTAAAGATACACAATTGGAATAGTAAACATACGCAAACGATGTAAAGATACTCAGTTTGAAAGAAACACACTCCCACACTTGCAAAACTCTTAAATTCAATAGAAACTCGCATCAGAAAGCCTTACAGAAAGATACTCAAACGAGAAATGAAAAGATACACAATTGGAATAGTAAAGATACGCAAACGATGTAAAGATACACAATTGGAATAGTAAAGATACGCAAACGATGTAAAGATACTCAGTTTGAAAGAAACACACTCTCACACTTGCAAAACTCTCAAATTCAATAGAAACTTGCATCACAAAACCTTACAGAAAGATACTCAAACGAGAAATGAAAAGATACACAATTGGAATAGTAAAGATACGCAAACGATGTAAAGATACACAATTGGAATAGTAAACATACGCAAACGATGTAAAGATACTCAAACGAGAAATGAAAAGATACACAATTGGAATAGTAAAGATACGCAAACGATGTAAAGATACACAATTGGAATAGTAAAGATACGCAAACGATGTAAAGATACTCAGTTTGAAAGAAACACACTCCTACACTTGCAAAACTCTCAAATTCAATAGAAACTCGCATCAGAAAGCCTTACAGAAAGATACTCAAACGAGAAATGAAAAGATACACAATTGGAATAGTATAGATACGCAAACGATGTAAAGATACACAATTGGAATAGTAAAGATACGCAAACGATGTAAAGATACTCAGTTTGAAAGAAACACACTCCCACACTTGCAAAACTCTCAAATACAATAGAAACTCGCATCAGAAGCCTTACAGAAAGATACTCAAACGAGAAATGAAAAGATACACAATTTGGAATAGTAAAGATACGCAAACGATGTAAAGATACACAATTGGAATAGTAAAGATACGCAAACGATGTAAAGATACTCAGTTTGAAAGAAACACACTCCCACACTTGCAAAACTCTCAAATTCAATAGAAACTTGCATCACAAAGCCTTACAGAAAGATACTCAAACGAGAAATGAAAAGATACACAATTGGAATAGTAAAGATACGCAAACGATGTAAAGATACACAATTGGAATAGTAAACATACGCAAACGATGTAAAGATACTCAGTTTGAAAGAAACACACTCCCACACTTGCAAAACTCTCAAATTCAATAGAAACTCGCATCAGAAAGCCTTACAGAAAGATACTCAAACGAGAAATGAAAAGATACACAATTGGAATAGTATAGATACGCAAACGATGTAAAGATACACAATTGGAATAGTAAAGATACGCAAACGATGTAAAGATACTCAGTTTGAAAGAAACACACTCCCACACTTGCAAAACTCTCAAATACAATAGAAACTCGCATCAGAAGCCTTACAGAAAGATACTCAAACGAGAAATGAAAAGATACACAATTGGAATAGTAAAGATACGCAAACGATGTAAAGATACACAATTGGAATAGTAAAGATACGCAAACGATGTAAAGATACTCAGTTTGAAAGAAACACACTCCCACACTTGCAAAACTCTCAAATTCAATAGAAACTTGCATCACAAAGCCTTACAGAAAGATACTCAAACGAGAAATGAAAAGATACACAATTGGAATAGTAAAGATACGCAAACGATGTAAAGATACACAATTGGAATAGTAAACATACGCAAACGATGTAAAGATACTCAGTTTGAAAGAAACACACTCCCACACTTGCAAAACTCTCAAATTCAATAGAAACTCGCATCAGAAAGCCTTACAGAAAGATACTCAAACGAGAAATGAAAAGATACTCAATTGGAATAGTAAAGATACGAAACGAGAAATGAAAAGATACACAATTGGAATAGTAAAGATACGCAAACGATGTAAAGATACACAATTGGAATAGTAAACATACGCAAACGATGTAAAGATACTCAGTTTGAAAGAGACACACTCCCACACTTGCAAAACTCTCAAATTCAATAGAAACTCGCATCAGAAAGCCTTACAGAAAGATACTCAAACGAGAAATGAAAAGATACTCAATTGGAATAGTAAAGATACGCAAACGATGTAAAGATACACAATTGGAATAGTAAAGATACGCAAACGATGTAAAGATACACAATTGGAATTGTAAAGATACGCAAACGATGTAAAGATACTCAGTTTGAAAGAAACACACTCCCACACTTGCAAAACTCTCAAATACAATAGAAACTCGCATCAGAAGCCTTACAGAAAGATACTCAAACGAGAAATGAAAAGATACACAATTGGAATAGTAAAGATACGCAAACGATGTAAAGATACACAATTGGAATAGTAAAGATACGCAAACGATGTAAAGATACTCAGTTTGAAAGAAACACACTCCCACACTTGCAAAACTCTCAAATTCAATAGAAACTTGCATCAGAAAGCATTACAGAAAGATACTCAAACGAGAAATGAAAAGATACACAATTGGAATAGTAGAGATACGCAAACGATGTAAAGATACACAATTGGAATAGTAAAGATACGCAAACTATGTAAAGATACTCAGTTTGAAAGAAACACACTCCCACACTTGCAAAACTCTCAAATACAATAGAAACTCGCATCAGAAGCCTTACAGAAAGATACTCAAACGAGAAATGAAAAGATACACAATTGGAATAGTAAAGATACGCAAACGATGTAAAGATACACAATTGGAATAGTAAAGATACGCAAACGATGTAAAGATACTCAGTTTGAAAGAAACACACTCCCACACTTGCAAAACTCTCAAATTCAATAGAAACTTGCATCACAAAACCTTACAGAAAGATACTCAAACGAGAAATGAAAAGATACACAATTGGAATAGTAAAGATACGCAAACGATGTAAAGATACACAATTGGAATAGTAAACATACGCAAACGATGTAAAGATACTCAGTTTGAAAGAAACACACTCCCACACTTGCAAAACTCTTAAATTCAATAGAAACTCGCATCAGAAAGCCTTACAGAAAGATACTCAAACGAGAAATGAAAAGATACACAATTGGAATAGTAAAGATACGCAAACGATGTAAAGATACACAATTGGAATAGTAAAGATACGCAAACGATGTAAAGATACTCAGTTTGAAAGAAACACACTCTCACACTTGCAAAACTCTCAAATTCAATAGAAACTTGCATCACAAAACCTTACAGAAAGATACTCAAACGAGAAATGAAAAGATACACAATTGGAATAGTAAAGATACGCAAACGATGTAAAGATACACAATTGGAATAGTAAACATACGCAAACGATGTAAAGATACTCAAACGAGAAATGAAAAGATACACAATTGGAATAGTAAAGATACGCAAACGATGTAAAGATACACAATTGGAATAGTAAACATACGCAAACGATGTAAAGATACTCAGTTTGAAAGAAACACACTCCTACACTTGCAAAACTCTCAAATTCAATAGAAACTCGCATCAGAAAGCCTTACAGAAAGATACTCAAACGAGAAATGAAAAGATACACAATTGGAATAGTATAGATACGCAAACGATGTAAAGATACACAATTGGAATAGTAAAGATACGCAAACGATGTAAAGATACTCAGTTTGAAAGAAACACACTCCCACACTTGCAAAACTCTCAAATACAATAGAAACTCGCATCAGAAGCCTTACAGAAAGATACTCAAACGAGAAATGAAAAGATACACAATTGGAATAGTAAAGATACGCAAACGATGTAAAGATACACAATTGGAATAGTAAAGATACGCAAACGATGTAAAGATACTCAGTTTGAAAGAAACACACTCCCACACTTGCAAAACTCTCAAATTCAATAGAAACTTGCATCACAAAGCCTTACAGAAAGATACTCAAACGAGAAATGAAAAGATACACAATTGGAATAGTAAAGATACGCAAACGATGTAAAGATACACAATTGGAATAGTAAACATACGCAAACGATGTAAAGATACTCAGTTTGAAAGAAACACACTCCCACACTTGCAAAACTCTCAAATTCAATAGAAACTCGCATCAGAAAGCCTTACAGAAAGATACTCAAACGAGAAATGAAAAGATACTCAATTGGAATAGTAAAGATACGAAACGAGAAATGAAAAGATACACAATTGGAATAGTAAAGATACGCAAACGATGTAAAGATACACAATTGGAATAGTAAACATACGCAAACGATGTAAAGATACTCAGTTTGAAAGAGACACACTCCCACACTTGCAAAACTCTCAAATTCAATAGAAACTCGCATCAGAATGCCTTACAGAAAGATACTCAAACGAGAAATGAAAAGATACTCAATTGGAATAGTAAAGATACGCAAACGATGTAAAGATACACAATTGGAATAGTAAAGATACGCAAACGATGTAAAGATACACAATTGGAATTGTAAAGATACGCAAACGATGTAAAGATACTCAGTTTGAAAGAAACACACTCCCACACTTACAAAACTCTCAAATACAATAGAAACTCGCATCAGAAGCCTTACAGAAAGATACTCAAACGAGAAATGAAAAGATACACAATTGGAATAGTAAAGATACGCAAACGATGTAAAGATACACAATTGGAATAGTAAAGATACGCAAACGATGTAAAGATACTCAGTTTGAAAGAAACACACTCCCACACTTGCAAAACTCTCAAATTCAATAGAAACTTGCATCAGAAAGCATTACAGAAAGATACTCAAACGAGAAATGAAAAGATACACAATTGGAATAGTAGAGATACGCAAACGATGTAAAGATACACAATTGGAATAGTAAAGATACGCAAACTATGTAAAGATACTCAGTTTGAAAGAAACACACTCCCACACTTGCAAAACTCTCAAATACAATAGAAACTCGCATCAGAAGCCTTACAGAAAGATACTCAAACGAGAAATGAAAAGATACACAATTGGAATAGTAAAGATACGCAAACGATGTAAAGATACACAATTGGAATAGTAAAGATACGCAAACGATGTAAAGATACTCAGTTTGAAAGAAACACACTCCCACACTTGCAAAACTCTCAAATTAAATAGAAACTTGCATCACAAAACCTTACAGAAAGATACTCAAACGAGAAATGAAAAGATACACAATTGGAATAGTAAAGATACGCAAACGATGTAAAGATACACAATTGGAATAGTAAACATACGCAAACGATGTAAAGATACTCAGTTTGAAAGAAACACACTCCCACACTTGCAAAACTCTTAAATTCAATAGAAACTCGCATCAGAAAGCCTTACAGAAAGATACTCAAACGAGAAATGAAAAGATACACAATTGGAATAGTAAAGATACGCAAACGATGTAAAGATACACAATTGGAATAGTAAAGATACGCAAACGATGTAAAGATACTCAGTTTGAAAGAAACACACTCTCACACTTGCAAAACTCTCAAATTCAATAGAAACTTGCATCACAAAACCTTACAGAAAGATACTCAAACGAGAAATGAAAAGATACACAATTGGAATAGTAAAGATACGCAAACGATGTAAAGATACACAATTGGAATAGTAAACATACGCAAACGATGTAAAGATACTCAAACGAGAAATGAAAAGATACACAATTGGAATAGTAAAGATACGCAAACGATGTAAAGATACACAATTGGAATAGTAAACATACGCAAACGATGTAAAGATACTCAGTTTGAAAGAAACACACTCCTACACTTGCAAAACTCTCAAATTCAATAGAAACTCGCATCAGAAAGCCTTACAGAAAGATACTCAAACGAGAAATGAAAAGATACACAATTGGAATAGTATAGATACGCAAACGATGTAAAGATACACAATTGGAATAGTAAAGATACGCAAACGATGTAAAGATACTCAGTTTGAAAGAAACACACTCCCACACTTGCAAAACTCTCAAATACAATAGAAACTCGCATCAGAAGCCTTACAGAAAGATACTCAAACGAGAAATGAAAAGATACACAATTGGAATAGTAAAGATACGCAAACGATGTAAAGATACACAATTGGAATAGTAAAGATACGCAAACGATGTAAAGATACTCAGTTTGAAAGAAACACACTCCCACACTTGCAAAACTCTCAAATTCAATAGAAACTTGCATCACAAAGCCTTACAGAAAGATACTCAAACGAGAAATGAAAAGATACACAATTGGAATAGTAAAGATACGCAAACGATGTAAAGATACACAATTGGAATAGTAAACATACGCAAACGATGTAAAGATACTCAGTTTGAAAGAAACACACTCCCACACTTGCAAAACTCTCAAATTCAATAGAAACTCGCATCAGAAAGCCTTACAGAAAGATACTCAAACGAGAAATGAAAAGATACTCAATTGGAATAGTAAAGATACGAAACGAGAAATGAAAAGATACACAATTGGAATAGTAAAGATACGCAAACGATGTAAAGATACACAATTGGAATAGTAAACATACGCAAACGATGTAAAGATACTCAGTTTGAAAGAGACACACTCCCACACTTGCAAAACTCTCAAATTCAATAGAAACTCGCATCAGAAAGCCTTACAGAAAGATACTCAAACGAGAAATGAAAAGATACTCAATTGGAATAGTAAAGATACGCAAACGATGTAAAGATACACAATTGGAATAGTAAAGATACGCAAACGATGTAAAGATACACAATTGGAATTGTAAAGATACGCAAACGATGTAAAGATACTCAGTTTGAAAGAAACACACTCCCACACTTGCAAAACTCTCAAATACAATAGAAACTCGCATCAGAAGCCTTACAGAAAGATACTCAAACGAGAAATGAAAAGATACACAATTGGAATAGTAGAGATACGCAAACGATGTAAAGATACACAATTGGAATAGTAAAGATACGCAAACGATGTAAAGATATTCAGTTTGAAAGAAACACACTCCCACACTTGCAAAACTCTCAAATTCAATAGAAACTTGCATCAGAAAGCATTACAGAAAGATACTCAAACGAGAAATGAAAAGATACACAATTGGAATAGTAGAGATACGCAAACGATGTAAAGATACACAATTGGAATAGTAAAGATACGCAAACTATGTAAAGATACTCAGTTTGAAAGAAACACACTCCCACACTTGCAAAACTCTAAAATACAATAGAAACTCGCATCAGAAGCCTTACAGAAAGATACTCAAACGAGAAATGAAAAGATACACAATTGGAATAGTACAGATACGGAAACGATGTAAAGATACACAATTGGAATAGTAAAGATACGCAAACGATGTAAAGATACTCAGTTTGAAAGAAACACACTCCCACACTTGCAAAACTCTCAAATTCAATAGAAACTTGCATCAGAAAGCATTACAGAAAGATACTCAAACGAGAAATGAAAAGATACACAATTGGAATAGTAGAGATACGCAAACGATGTAAAGATACACAATTGGAATAGTAAAGATACGCAAACTATGTAAAGATACTCAGTTTGAAAGAAACACACTCCCACACTTGCAAAACTCTCAAATACAATAGAAACTCGCATCAGAAGCCTTACAGAAAGATACTCAAACGAGAAATGAAAAGATACTCAATTGGAATTGTAGAGATACGCAAACGATGTAAAGATACACAATTGGAATAGTAAAGATACGCAAACGATGTAAAGATACTCAGTTTGAAAGAAACACACTCCCACACTTGCAAAACTCTCAAATACAATAGAAACTCGCATCAGAAGCCTTACAGAAAGATACTCAAACGAGAAATGAAAAGATACACAATTGGAATAGTAAAGATACGCAAACGATGTAAAGATACACAATTGGAATAGTAAAGATACGCAAACGATGTAAAGATACTCAGTTTGAAAGAAACACACTCCCACACTTGCAAAACTCTCAAATTCAATAGAAACTTGCATCACAAAGCCTTACAGAAAGATACTCAAACGAGAAATGAAAAGATACACAATTGGAATAGTAAAGATACGCAAACGATGTAAAGATACACAATTGGAATAGTAAAGATACGCAAACGATGTAAAGATACTCAGTTTGAAAGAAACACACTCCCACACTTGCAAAACTCTCAAATTCAATAGAAACTCGCATCAGAAAGCCTTACAGAAAGATACTCAAACGAGAAATGAAAAGATACTCAATTGGAATAGTAAAGATACGAAACGAGAAATGAAAAGATACACAATTGGAATAGTAAAGATACGCAAACGATGTAAAGATACACAATTGGAATAGTAAACATACGCAAACGATGTAAAGATACTCAGTTTGAAAGAGACACACTCCCACACTTGCAAAACTCTCAAATTCAATAGAAACTCGCATCAGAAAGCCTTACAGAAAGATACTCAAACGAGAAATGAAAAGATACTCAATTGGAATAGTAAAGATACGCAAACGATGTAAAGATACACAATTGGAATAGTAAAGATACGCAAACGATGTAAAGATACACAATTGGAATTGTAAAGATACGCAAACGATGTAAAGATACTCAGTTTGAAAGAAACACACTCCCACACTTGCAAAACTCTCAAATACAATAGAAACTCGCATCAGAAGCCTTACAGAAAGATACTCAAACGAGAAATGAAAAGATACACAATTGGAATAGTAAAGATACGCAAACGATGTAAAGATACACAATTGGAATAGTAAAGATACGCAAACGATGTAAAGATACTCAGTTTGAAAGAAACACACTCCCACACTTGCAAAACTCTCAAATTCAATAGAAACTTGCATCAGAAAGCATTACAGAAAGATACTCAAACGAGAAATGAAAAGATACACAATTGGAATAGTAGAGATACGCAAACGATGTAAAGATACACAATTGGAATAGTAAAGATACGCAAACTATGTAAAGATACTCAGTTTGAAAGAAACACACTCCCACACTTGCAAAACTCTCAAATACAATAGAAACTCGCATCAGAAGCCTTACAGAAAGATACTCAAACGAGAAATGAAAAGATACTCAATTGGAATTGTAGAGATACGCAAACGATGTAAAGATACACAATTGGAATAGTAAAGATACGCAAACGATGTAAAGATACTCAGTTTGAAAGAAACACACTCCCACACTTGCAAAACTCTCAAATTCAATAGAAACTTGCATCACAAAACCTTACAGAAAGATACTCAAACGAGAAATGAAAAGATACATAATTGGAATAGTAAAGATACGCAAACGATGTAAAGATACACAATTGGAATAGTAAAGATACGCAAACGATGTAAAGATACTCAGTTTGAAAGAAACACACTCCCACACTTGCAAAACTCTCAAATACAATAGAAACTCGCATCAGAAGCCTTACAGAAAGATACTCAAACGAGAAATGAAAAGATACTCAATTGGAATTGTAGAGATACGCAAACGATGTAAAGATACACAATTGGAATAGTAAAGATACGCAAACGATGTAAAGATACTCAGTTTGAAAGAAATACACTCCCACACTTGCAAAACTCTCAAATTCAATAGAAACTTGCATCAGAAAGCCTTACAGAAAGATACTCAAACGAGAAATGAAAAGATACTCAATTGGAATTGTAGAGATACGCAAACGATGTAAAGATACACAATTGGAATAGTAAAGATACGCAAACGATGTAAAGATACTCAGTTTGAAAGAAACACACTCCCACACTTGGAAAACTCTCAAATACAATAGAAACTCGCATCAGAAGCCTTACAGAAAGATACTCAAACGAGAAATGAAAAGATACACAATTGGAATAGTAAAGATACGCAAACGATGTAAAGATACACAATTGGAATAGTAAAGATACGCAAACGATGTAAAGATACTCAGTTTGAAAGAAACACACTCCCACATTTGCAAAACTCTCAAATACAATAGAAAGTCGCATCAGAAGCCTTACAGAAAGATACTCAAACAAGAAATGAAAAGATACACAATTGGAATAGTAAAGATAAGCAAACGATGTAAAGATACTCAGTTTGAAAGAAACACACTCCCACACTTGCGAAACTCTCAAATTCAATAGAAACTCGCATCAGAAAGCCTTACAGAAAGATACTCAAACGAGAAATGAAAAGATACTCAATTGGAATAGTAAAGATACGCAAACGATGTAAAGATACACAATTGGAATAGTAAAGATACAGAAACGATGTAAAGATACACAATTGGAATAGTAAAGATACGCAAACGATGTAAAGATACACAATTGGAATAGTAAAGATACGCAAACGATGTAAAGATACTCAGTTTGAAAGAAACACACTTGCAAAACTCTCAAATACAATAGAAACTCGCATCAGAAGCCTTACAGAAAGATACTCAAACGAGAAATGAAAAGATACACAATTGGAATAGTAAAGATACGCAAACGATGTAAAGATACACAATTGGAATAGTAAAGATACGCAAACGATGTAAAGATACTCAGTTTGAAAGAAACACACTCCCACACTTGCAAAACTCTCAAATTCAATAGAAACTTGCATCACAAAGCCTTACAGAAAGATACTCAAACGAGAAATGAAAAGATACACAATTGGAATAGTAAAGATACGCAAACGATGTAAAGATACACAATTGGAATAGTAAACATACGCAAACGATGTAAAGATACTCAGTTTGAAAGAAACACACTCCCACACTTGCAAAACTCTCAAATTCAATAGAAACTCGCATCAGAAAGCCTTACAGAAAGATACTCAAACGAGAAATGAAAAGATACTCAATTGGAATAGTAAAGATACGAAACGAGAAATGAAAAGATACACAATTGGAATAGTAAAGATACGCAAACGATGTAAAGATACACAATTGGAATAGTAAACATACGCAAACGATGTAAAGATACTCAGTTTGAAAGAGACACACTCCCACACTTGCAAAACTCTCAAATTCAATAGAAACTCGCATCAGAAAGCCTTACAGAAAGATACTCAAACGAGAAATGAAAAGATACTCAATTGGAATAGTAAAGATACGCAAACGATGTAAAGATACACAATTGGAATAGTAAAGATACGCAAACGATGTAAAGATACACAATTGGAATTGTAAAGATACGCAAACGATGTAAAGATACTCAGTTTGAAAGAAACACACTCCCACACTTGCAAAACTCTCAAATACAATAGAAACTCGCATCAGAAGCCTTACAGAAAGATACTCAAACGAGAAATGAAAAGATACACAATTGGAATAGTAGAGATACGCAAACGATGTAAAGATACACAATTGGAATAGTAAAGATACGCAAACGATGTAAAGATATTCAGTTTGAAAGAAACACACTCCCACACTTGCAAAACTCTCAAATTCAATAGAAACTTGCATCAGAAAGCATTACAGAAAGATACTCAAACGAGAAATGAAAAGATACACAATTGGAATAGTAGAGATACGCAAACGATGTAAAGATACACAATTGGAATAGTAAAGATACGCAAACTATGTAAAGATACTCAGTTTGAAAGAAACACACTCCCACACTTGCAAAACTCTAAAATACAATAGAAACTCGCATCAGAAGCCTTACAGAAAGATACTCAAACGAGAAATGAAAAGATACACAATTGGAATAGTACAGATACGGAAACGATGTAAAGATACACAATTGGAATAGTAAAGATACGCAAACGATGTAAAGATACTCAGTTTGAAAGAAACACACTCCCACACTTGCAAAACTCTCAAATTCAATAGAAACTTGCATCAGAAAGCATTACAGAAAGATACTCAAACGAGAAATGAAAAGATACACAATTGGAATAGTAGAGATACGCAAACGATGTAAAGATACACAATTGGAATAGTAAAGATACGCAAACTATGTAAAGATACTCAGTTTGAAAGAAACACACTCCCACACTTGCAAAACTCTCAAATACAATAGAAACTCGCATCAGAAGCCTTACAGAAAGATACTCAAACGAGAAATGAAAAGATACTCAATTGGAATTGTAGAGATACGCAAACGATGTAAAGATACACAATTGGAATAGTAAAGATACGCAAACGATGTAAAGATACTCAGTTTGAAAGAAACACACTCCCACACTTGCAAAACTCTCAAATACAATAGAAACTCGCATCAGAAGCCTTACAGAAAGATACTCAAACGAGAAATGAAAAGATACACAATTGGAATAGTAAAGATACGCAAACGATGTAAAGATACACAATTGGAATAGTAAAGATACGCAAACGATGTAAAGATACTCAGTTTGAAAGAAACACACTCCCACACTTGCAAAACTCTCAAATTCAATAGAAACTTGCATCACAAAGCCTTACAGAAAGATACTCAAACGAGAAATGAAAAGATACACAATTGGAATAGTAAAGATACGCAAACGATGTAAAGATACACAATTGGAATAGTAAAGATACGCAAACGATGTAAAGATACTCAGTTTGAAAGAAACACACTCCCACACTTGCAAAACTCTCAAATTCAATAGAAACTCGCATCAGAAAGCCTTACAGAAAGATACTCAAACGAGAAATGAAAAGATACTCAATTGGAATAGTAAAGATACGAAACGAGAAATGAAAAGATACACAATTGGAATAGTAAAGATACGCAAACGATGTAAAGATACACAATTGGAATAGTAAACATACGCAAACGATGTAAAGATACTCAGTTTGAAAGAGACACACTCCCACACTTGCAAAACTCTCAAATTCAATAGAAACTCGCATCAGAAAGCCTTACAGAAAGATACTCAAACGAGAAATGAAAAGATACACAATTGGAATAGTAAAGATACGCAAACGATGTAAAGATACACAATTGGAATAGTAAAGATACGCAAACGATGTAAAGATACACAATTGGAATTGTAAAGATACGCAAACGATGTAAAGATACTCAGTTTGAAAGAAACACACTCCCACACTTGCAAAACTCTCAAATACAATAGAAACTCGCATCAGAAGCCTTACAGAAAGATACTCAAACGAGAAATGAAAAGATACACAATTGGAATAGTAAAGATACGCAAACGATGTAAAGATACACAATTGGAATAGTAAAGATACGCAAACGATGTAAAGATACTCAGTTTGAAAGAAACACACTCCCACACTTGCAAAACTCTCAAATTCAATAGAAACTTGCATCAGAAAGCATTACAGAAAGATACTCAAACGAGAAATGAAAAGATACACAATTGGAATAGTAGAGATACGCAAACGATGTAAAGATACACAATTGGAATAGTAAAGATACGCAAACTATGTAAAGATACTCAGTTTGAAAGAAACACACTCCCACACTTGCAAAACTCTCAAATACAATAGAAACTCGCATCAGAAGCCTTACAGAAAGATACTCAAACGAGAAATGAAAAGATACTCAATTGGAATTGTAGAGATACGCAAACGATGTAAAGATACACAATTGGAATAGTAAAGATACGCAAACGATGTAAAGATACTCAGTTTGAAAGAAACACACTCCCACACTTGCAAAACTCTCAAATTCAATAGAAACTTGCATCACAAAACCTTACAGAAAGATACTCAAACGAGAAATGAAAAGATACACAATTGGAATAGTAAAGATACGCAAACGATGTAAAGATACACAATTGGAATAGTAAAGATACGCAAACGATGTAAAGATACTCAGTTTGAAAGAAACACACTCCCACACTTGCAAAACTCTCAAATACAATAGAAACTCGCATCAGAAGCCTTACAGAAAGATACTCAAACGAGAAATGAAAAGATACTCAATTGGAATTGTAGAGATACGCAAACGATGTAAAGATACACAATTGGAATAGTAAAGATACGCAAACGATGTAAAGATACTCAGTTTGAAAGAAATACACTCCCACACTTGCAAAACTCTCAAATTCAATAGAAACTTGCATCAGAAAGCCTTACAGAAAGATACTCAAACGAGAAATGAAAAGATACTCAATTGGAATTGTAGAGATACGCAAACGATGTAAAGATACACAATTGGAATAGTAAAGATACGCAAACGATGTAAAGATACTCAGTTTGAAAGAAACACACTCCCACACTTGGAAAACTCTCAAATACAATAGAAACTCGCATCAGAAGCCTTACAGAAAGATACTCAAACGAGAAATGAAAAGATACACAATTGGAATAGTAAAGATACGCAAACGATGTAAAGATACACAATTGGAATAGTAAAGATACGCAAACGATGTAAAGATACTCAGTTTGAAAGAAACACACTCCCACATTTGCAAAACTCTCAAATACAATAGAAAGTCGCATCAGAAGCCTTACAGAAAGATACTCAAACAAGAAATGAAAAGATACACAATTGGAATAGTAAAGATAAGCAAACGATGTAAAGATACTCAGTTTGAAAGAAACACACTCCCACACTTGCGAAACTCTCAAATTCAATAGAAACTCGCATCAGAAAGCCTTACAGAAAGATACTCAAACGAGAAATGAAAAGATACTCAATTGGAATAGTAAAGATACGCAAACGATGTAAAGATACACAATTGGAATAGTAAAGATACAGAAACGATGTAAAGATACACAATTGGAATAGTAAAGATACGCAAACGATGTAAAGATACACAATTGGAATAGTAAAGATACGCAAACGATGTAAAGATACTCAGTTTGAAAGAAACACACTTGCAAAACTCTCAAATTCAATAGAAACTCGCATCAGAAAGCCTTACAGAAAGATACTCAAACGAGAAATGAAAAGATACTCAATTGGAATAGTAAAGATACGCAAACGATGTAAAGATACACAATTGGAATAGTAAAGATACGCAAACGATGTAAAGATACTCAGTTTGAAAGAAACACACTCCCACACTTGCGAAACTCTCAAATTCAATAGAAACTCGCATCAGAAAGCCTTACAGAAAGATACTCAAACGAGAAATGAAAAGATACTCAATTGGAATAGTAAAGATACGCAAACGATGTAAAGATACACAATTGGAATAGTAAAGATACAGAAACGATGTAAAGATACACAATTGGAATAGTAAAGATACGCAAACGATGTAAAGATACACAATTGGAATAGTAAAGATACGCAAACGATGTAAAGATACTCAGTTTGAAAGAAACACACTTGCAAAACTCTCAAATTCAATAGAAACTCGCATCAGAAAGCCTTACAGAAAGATACTCAAACGAGAAATGAAAAGATACTCAATTGGAATAGTAAAGATACGCAAACGATGTAAAGATACACAATTGGAATAGTAAAGATACGCAAACGATGTAAAGATACTCAGTTTGAAAGAAACACACTCCCACACTTGCAAAACTCTCAAATTCAATAGAAACTTGCATCAGAAAGCATTACAGAAAGATACTCAAACGAGAAATGAAAAGATACAAAATTGGAATAGTAGAGATACGCAAACGATGTAAAGATACACAATTGGAATAGTAAAGATACGCAAACTATGTAAAGATACTCAGTTTGAAAGAAACACACTCCCACACTTGCAAAACTCTCAAATACAATAGAAACTCGCATCAGAAGCCTTACAGAAAGATACTCAAACGAGAAATGAAAAGATACTCAATTGGAATTGTAGAGATACGCAAACGATGTAAAGATACACAATTGGAATAGTAAAGATACGCAAACGATGTAAAGATACTCAGTTTGAAAGAAACACACTCCCACACTTGCAAAACTCTCAAATTCAATAGAAACTTGCATCACAAAACCTTACAGAAAGATACTCAAACGAGAAATGAAAAGATACATAATTGGAATAGTAAAGATACGCAAACGATGTAAAGATACACAATTGGAATAGTAAAGATACGCAAACGATGTAAAGATACTCAGTTTGAAAGAAATACACTCCCACACTTGCAAAACTCTCAAATTCAATAGAAACTTGCATCAGAAAGCCTTACAGAAAGATACTCAAACGAGAAATGAAAAGATACTCAATTGGAATTGTAGAGATACGCAAACGATGTAAAGATACACAATTGGAATAGTAAAGATACGCAAACGATGTAAAGATACTCAGTTTGAAAGAAACACACTCCCACACTTGGAAAACTCTCAAATACAATAGAAACTCGCATCAGAAGCCTTACAGAAAGATACTCAAACGAGAAATGAAAAGATACACAATTGGAATAGTAAAGATACGCAAACGATGTAAAGATACACAATTGGAATAGTAAAGATACGCAAACGATGTAAAGATACTCAGTTTGAAAGAAACACACTCCCACATTTGCAAAACTCTCAAATACAATAGAAACTCGCATCAGAAGCCTTACAGAAAGATACTCAAACAAGAAATGAAAAGATACACAATTGGAATAGTAAAGATAAGCAAACGATGTAAAGATACTCAGTTTGAAAGAAACACACTCCCACACTTGCGAAACTCTCAAATTCAATAGAAACTCGCATCAGAAAGCCTTACAGAAAGATACTCAAACGAGAAATGAAAAGATACTCAATTGGAATAGTAAAGATACGCAAACGATGTAAAGATACACAATTGGAATAGTAAAGATACAGAAACGATGTAAAGATACACAATTGGAATAGTAAAGATACGCAAACGATGTAAAGATACACAATTGGAATAGTAAAGATACGCAAACGATGTAAAGATACTCAGTTTGAAAGAAACACACTTGCAAAACTCTCAAATTCAATAGAAACTCGCATCAGAAAGCCTTACAGAAAGATACTCAAACGAGAAATGAAAAGATACTCAATTGGAATAGTAAAGATACGCAAACGATGTAAAGATACACAATTGGAATAGTAAAGATACGCAAACGATGTAAAGATACTCAGTTTGAAAGAAACACACTCCCACACTTGCAAAACTCTCAAATTCAATAGAAACTTGCATCAGAAAGCATTACAGAAAGATACTCAAACGAGAAATGAAAAGATACACAATTGGAATAGTAGAGATACGCAAACGATGTAAAGATACACAATTGGAATAGTAAAGATACGCAAACTATGTAAAGATACTCAGTTTGAAAGAAACACACTCCCACACTTGCAAAACTCTCAAATACAATAGAAACTCGCATCAGAAGCCTTACAGAAAGATACTCAAACGAGAAATGAAAAGATACTCAATTGGAATTGTAGAGATACGCAAACGATGTAAAGATACACAATTGGAATAGTAAAGATACGCAAACGATGTAAAGATACTCAGTTTGAAAGAAACACACTCCCACACTTGCAAAACTCTCAAATTCAATAGAAACTTGCATCACAAAACCTTACAGAAAGATACTCAAACGAGAAATGAAAAGATACATAATTGGAATAGTAAAGATACGCAAACGATGTAAAGATACACAATTGGAATAGTAAAGATACGCAAACGATGTAAAGATACTCAGTTTGAAAGAAACACACTCCCACACTTGCAAAACTCTCAAATACAATAGAAACTCGCATCAGAAGCCTTACAGAAAGATACTCAAACGAGAAATGAAAAGATACTCAATTGGAATTGTAGAGATACGCAAACGATGTAAAGATACACAATTGGAATAGTAAAGATACGCAAACGATGTAAAGATACTCAGTTTGAAAGAAATACACTCCCACACTTGCAAAACTCTCAAATTCAATAGAAACTCGCATCAGAAAGCCTTACAGAAAGATACTCAAACGAGAAATGAAAAGATACTCAATTGGAATAGTAAAGATACGCAAACGATGTAAAGATACACAATTGGAATAGTAAAGATACAGAAACGATGTAAAGATACACAATTGGAATAGTAAAGATACGCAAACGATGTAAAGATACACAATTGGAATAGTAAAGATACGCAAACGATGTAAAGATACTCAGTTTGAAAGAAACACACTTGCAAAACTCTCAAATTCAATAGAAACTCGCATCAGAAAGCCTTACAGAAAGATACTCAAACGAGAAATGAAAAGATACTCAATTGGAATAGTAAAGATACGCAAACGATGTAAAGATACACAATTGGAATAGTAAAGATACAGAAACGATGTAAAGATACACAATTGGAAGAGTAAAGATACGCAAACGATGTAAAGATACTCAGTTTGAAAGAAACACACTCCCACACTTGCAAAACTCTCAAATTCAATAGAAACTTGCATCAGAAAGCATTACAGAAAGATACTCAAACGAGAAATGAAAAGATACACAATTGGAATAGTAGAGATACGCAAACGATGTAAAGATACACAATTGGAATAATAAAGATACGCAAACTATGTAAACATACTCAGTTTGAAAGAAACACACTCCCACACTTGCAAAACTCTCAAATACAATAGAAAGTCGCATCAGAAGCCTTACAGAAAGATACTCAAACGAGAAATGAAAAGATACACAATTGGAATAGTAAAGATACGCAAACGATGTAAAGATACTCAGTTTGAAAGAAACACACTCCCACACTTGCAAAACTCTCAAATACAATAGAAACTCGCATCAGAAGCCTTACAGAAAGATACTCAAACGAGAAATGAAAAGATACACAATTGGAATAGTAAAGATACGCAAACGATGTAAAGATACACAATTGGAATAGTAAAGATACGCAAACGATGTAAAGATACTCAGTTTGAAAGAAACACACTCCCACACTTGCAAAACTCTCAAATACAATAGAAACTCGCATCAGAAGCCTTACAGAAAGATACTCAAACGAGAAATGAAAAGATACACAATTGGAATAGTAAAGATACGCAAACGATGTAAAGATACACAATTGGAATAGTAAACATACGCAAACGATGTAAAGATACTCAGTTTGAAAGAAACACACTCCCACACTTGCAAAACTCTCAAATTCAATAGAAACTTGCATCAGAAAGCATTACAGAAAGATACTCAAACGAGAAATGAAAAGATACTCAATTGGAATTGTAGAGATACGCAAACGATGTAAAGATACACAATTGGAATAGTAAAGATACGCAAACGATGTAAAGATACTCAGTTTGAAAGAAACACACTCCCACACTTGGAAAACTCTCAAATACAATAGAAACTCGCATCAGAAGCCTTACAGAAAGATACTCAAACGAGAAATGAAAAGATACACAATTGGAATAGTAAAGATACGCAAACGATGTAAAGATACACAATTGGAATAGTAAAGATACGCAAACGATGTAAAGATACTCAGTTTGAAAGAAACACACTCCCACATTTGCAAAACTCTCAAATACAATAGAAAGTCGCATCAGAAGCCTTACAGAAAGATACTCAAACGAGAAATGAAAAGATACTCAATTGGAATTGTAGAGATACGCAAACGATGTAAAGATACACAATTGGAATAGTAAAGATACGCAAACGATGTAAAGATACTCAGTTTGAAAGAAATACACTCCCACACTTGCAAAACTCTCAAATTCAATAGAAACTTGCATCAGAAAGCCTTACAGAAAGATACTCAAACGAGAAATGAAAAGATACTCAATTGGAATTGTAGAGATACGCAAACGATGTAAAGATACACAATTGGAATAGTAAAGATACGCAAACGATGTAAAGATACTCAGTTTGAAAGAAACACACTCCCACACTTGGAAAACTCTCAAATACAATAGAAACTCGCATCAGAAGCCTTACAGAAAGATACTCAAACGAGAAATGAAAAGATACACAATTGGAATAGTAAAGATACGCAAACGATGTAAAGATACACAATTGGAATAGTAAAGATACGCAAACGATGTAAAGATACTCAGTTTGAAAGAAACACACTCCCACATTTGCAAAACTCTCAAATACAATAGAAAGTCGCATCAGAAGCCTTACAGAAAGATACTCAAACAAGAAATGAAAAGATACACAATTGGAATAGTAAAGATAAGCAAAGGATGTAAAGATACTCAGTTTGAAAGAAACACACTCCCACACTTGCGAAACTCTCAAATGCAATAGAAACTCGCATCAGAAAGCCTTACAGAAAGATACTCAAACGAGAAATGAAAAGATACTCAATTGGAATAGTAAAGATACGCAAACGATGTAAAGATACACAATTGGAATAGTAAAGATACAGAAACGATGTAAAGATACACAATTGGAATAGTAAAGATACGCAAACGATGTAAAGATACACAATTGGAATAGTAAAGATACGCAAACGATGTAAAGATACTCAGTTTGAAAGAAACACACTTGCAAAACTCTCAAATTCAATAGAAACTCGCATCAGAAAGCCTTACAGAAAGATACTCAAACGAGAAATGAAAAGATACTCAATTGGAATAGTAAAGATACGCAAACGATGTAAAGATACACAATTGGAATAGTAAAGATACGCAAACGATGTAAAGATACTCAGTTTGAAAGAAACACACTCCCACACTTGCAAAACTCTCAAATTCAATAGAAACTTGCATCAGAAAGCATTACAGAAAGATACTCAAACGAGAAATGAAAAGATACAAAATTGGAATAGTAGAGATACGCAAACGATGTAAAGATACACAATTGGAATAGTAAAGATACGCAAACTATGTAAAGATACTCAGTTTGAAAGAAACACACTCCCACACTTGCAAAACTCTCAAATACAATAGAAACTCGCATCAGAAGCCTTACAGAAAGATACTCAAACGAGAAATGAAAAGATACTCAATTGGAATTGTAGAGATACGCAAACGATGTAAAGATACACAATTGGAATAGTAAAGATACGCAAACGATGTAAAGATACTCAGTTTGAAAGAAACACACTCCCACACTTGCAAAACTCTCAAATTCAATAGAAACTTGCATCACAAAACCTTACAGAAAGATACTCAAACGAGAAATGAAAAGATACATAATTGGAATAGTAAAGATACGCAAACGATGTAAAGATACACAATTGGAATAGTAAAGATACGCAAACGATGTAAAGATACTCAGTTTGAAAGAAATACACTCCCACACTTGCAAAACTCTCAAATTCAATAGAAACTTGCATCAGAAAGCCTTACAGAAAGATACTCAAACGAGAAATGAAAAGATACTCAATTGGAATTGTAGAGATACGCAAACGATGTAAAGATACACAATTGGAATAGTAAAGATACGCAAACGATGTAAAGATACTCAGTTTGAAAGAAACACACTCCCACACTTGCAAAACTCTCAAATACAATAGAAACTCGCATCAGAAGCCTTACAGAAAGATACTCAAACGAGAAATGAAAAGATACACAATTGGAATAGTAAAGATACGCAAACGATGTAAAGATACACAATTGGAATAGTAAAGATACGCAAACGATGTAAAGATACTCAGTTTGAAAGAAACACACTCCCACATTTGCAAAACTCTCAAATACAATAGAAAGTCGCATCAGAAGCCTTACAGAAAGATACTCAAACAAGAAATGAAAAGATACACAATTGGAATAGTAAAGATAAGCAAACGATGTAAAGATACTCAGTTTGAAAGAAACACACTCCCACACTTGCGAAACTCTCAAATTCAATAGAAACTCGCATCAGAAAGCCTTACAGAAAGATACTCAAACGAGAAATGAAAAGATACTCAATTGGAATAGTAAAGATACGCAAACGATGTAAAGATACACAATTGGAATAGTAAAGATACAGAAACGATGTAAAGATACACAATTGGAATAGTAAAGATACGCAAACGATGTAAAGATACACAATTGGAATAGTAAAGATACGCAAACGATGTAAAGATACTCAGTTTGAAAGAAACACACTTGCAAAACTCTCAAATTCAATAGAAACTCGCATCAGAAAGCCTTACAGAAAGATACTCAAACGAGAAATGAAAAGATACTCAATTGGAATAGTAAAGATACGCAAACGATGTAAAGATACACAATTGGAATAGTAAAGATACGCAAACGATGTAAAGATACTCAGTTTGAAAGAAACACACTCCCACACTTGCAAAACTCTCAAATTCAATAGAAACTTGCATCAGAAAGCATTACAGAAAGATACTCAAACGAGAAATGAAAAGATACACAATTGGAATAGTAAAGATACGCAAACGATGTAAAGATACACAATTGGAATAGTAAAGATACGCAAACTATGTAAAGATACTCAGTTTGAAAGAAACACACTCCCACACTTGCAAAACTCTCAAATACAATAGAAACTCGCATCAGAAGCCTTACAGAAAGATACTCAAACGAGAAATGAAAAGATACTCAATTGGAATTGTAGAGATACGCAAACGATGTAAAGATACACAATTGGAATAGTAAAGATACGCAAACGATGTAAAGATACTCAGTTTGAAAGAAACACACTCCCACACTTGCAAAACTCTCAAATTCAATAGAAACTTGCATCACAAAACCTTACAGAAAGATACTCAAACGAGAAATGAAAAGATACATAATTGGAATAGTAAAGATACGCAAACGATGTAAAGATACACAATTGGAATAGTAAAGATACGCAAACGATGTAAAGATACTCAGTTTGAAAGAAACACACTCCCACACTTGCAAAACTCTCAAATACAATAGAAACTCGCATCAGAAGCCTTACAGAAAGATACTCAAACGAGAAATGAAAAGATACTCAATTGGAATTGTAGAGATACGCAAACGATGTAAAGATACACAATTGGAATAGTAAAGATACGCAAACGATGTAAAGATACTCAGTTTGAAAGAAATACACTCCCACACTTGCAAAACTCTCAAATTCAATAGAAACTCGCATCAGAAAGCCTTACAGAAAGATACTCAAACGAGAAATGAAAAGATACTCAATTGGAATAGTAAAGATACGCAAACGATGTAAAGATACACAATTGGAATAGTAAAGATACAGAAACGATGTAAAGATACACAATTGGAATAGTAAAGATACGCAAACGATGTAAAGATACACAATTGGAATAGTAAAGATACGCAAACGATGTAAAGATACTCAGTTTGAAAGAAACACACTTGCAAAACTCTCAAATTCAATAGAAACTCGCATCAGAAAGCCTTACAGAAAGATACTCAAACGAGAAATGAAAAGATACTCAATTGGAATAGTAAAGATACGCAAACGATGTAAAGATACACAATTGGAATAGTAAAGATACAGAAACGATGTAAAGATACACAATTGGAAGAGTAAAGATACGCAAACGATGTAAAGATACTCAGTTTGAAAGAAACACACTCCCACACTTGCAAAACTCTCAAATTCAATAGAAACTTGCATCAGAAAGCATTACAGAAAGATACTCAAACGAGAAATGAAAAGATACACAATTGGAATAGTAGAGATACGCAAACGATGTAAAGATACACAATTGGAATAATAAAGATACGCAAACTATGTAAACATACTCAGTTTGAAAGAAACACACTCCCACACTTGCAAAACTCTCAAATACAATAGAAAGTCGCATCAGAAGCCTTACAGAAAGATACTCAAACGAGAAATGAAAAGATACACAATTGGAATAGTAAAGATACGCAAACGATGTAAAGATACTCAGTTTGAAAGAAACACACTCCCACACTTGCAAAACTCTCAAATACAATAGAAACTCGCATCAGAAGCCTTACAGAAAGATACTCAAACGAGAAATGAAAAGATACACAATTGGAATAGTAAAGATACGCAAACGATGTAAAGATACACAATTGGAATAGTAAAGATACGCAAACGATGTAAAGATACTCAGTTTGAAAGAAACACACTCCCACACTTGCAAAACTCTCAAATACAATAGAAACTCGCATCAGAAGCCTTACAGAAAGATACTCAAACGAGAAATGAAAAGATACACAATTGGAATAGTAAAGATACGCAAACGATGTAAAGATACACAATTGGAATAGTAAACATACGCAAACGATGTAAAGATACTCAGTTTGAAAGAAACACACTCCCACACTTGCAAAACTCTCAAATTCAATAGAAACTCGCATCAGAAACCCTTACAGAAAGATACTCAAACGAGAAATGAAAAGATACACAATTGGAATAGTAAAGATACGCAAACGATGTAAAGATACTCAGTTTGAAAGAAACACACTCCCACACTTGCAAAACTCTCAAATACAATAGAAACTCGCATCAGAAGCCTTACAGAAAGATACTCAAACGAGAAATGAAAAGATACACAATTGGAATAGTAAAGATACGCAAACGATGTAAAGATACACAATTGGAATAGTAAACATACGCAAACGATGTAAAGATACTCAGTTTGAAAGAAACACACTCCCACACTTGCAAAACTCTCAAATTCAATAGAAACTCGCATCAGAAAGCCTTACAGAAAGATACTCAAACGAGAAATGAAAAGATACACAATTGGAATAGTAAAGATACGCAAACGATGTAAAGATACTCAGTTTGAAAGAAACACACTCCCACACTTGCAAAACTCTCAAATACAATAGAAACTCGCATCAGAAGCCTTACAGAAAGATACTCAAACGAGAAATGAAAAGATACACAATTGGAATAGTAAAGATACGCAAACGATGTAAAGATACACAATTGGAATAGTAAAAATACGCAAACGATGTAAAGATACTCAGTTTGAAAGAAACACACTCCCACACTTGCAAAACTCTCAAATTCAATAGAAACTCGCATCAGAAAGCCTTACAGAAAGATACTCAAACGAGAAATGAAAAGATACACAATTGGAATAGTAAAGATACGCAAACGATGTAAAGATACACAATTGCAATAGTAAAGATACGCAAACGATGTAAAGATACTCAGTTTGAAAGAAACACACTCCCACACTTGCAAAACTCTCAAATACTATAGAAACTCGCATCAGAAAGCCTTACAGAAAGATACTCAAACGAGAAATGAAAAGATACAAAATTGGAATAGTAAAGATACGCAAACGATGTAAAGATACACAATTGGAATAGTAAAGATACGCAAACGATGTAAAGATACACAATTGGAATAGTAAAGATACGCAAACGATGTAAAGATACTCAGTTTGAAAGAAACACACTCCCACAATTGCAAAACTCTCAAATTCAATAGAAACTCGCATCAGAAAGCCTTACAGAAAGATACTCAAACGAGAAATGAAAAGACACACAATTGGAATAGTATAGATACGCAAACGATGTAAAGATACACAATTGGAATAGTATAGATATGCAAACTATGTAAAGATACTCAGTTGAAAGAAACACACTCCCACACTTGCAAAACTCTCAAATTCAATAGTAACTCGCATCAGAAAGCCTTACAGAAAGATACTCAAACGAGAAATGAAAAGATACACAATTGGAATAGTAAGATACGCAAACGATGTAAAGATACACAATTGGAATAGTAAAGATACGCAAACGATGTAAAGATACTCAGTTTGAAAGAAACACACTCCCACACTTGCAAAACTCTCAAATTCAATAGAAACTGGCATCAGAAAGCATTACAGAAAGATACTCAAACGAGAAATGAAAAGATACACAATTGGAATAGTAAAGATACGCAAACAATGTAAAGATACACACAATTGGAATAGTAAAGATACGCAAACTATGTAAAGATACTCAGTTTGAAAGAAACACACTCCCACACTTGCAAAATTCTCAAATACAATAGAAAGTCGCATCAGAAGCCTTACAGAAAGATACTCAAACGAGAAATGAAAAGATACACAATTGGAATAGTAAAGATACGCAAACGATGTAAAGATACACAATTGGAATAGTAAACATACGCAAACGATGTAAAGATACTCAGTTTGAAAGAAACACCACTCCCACACTTGCAAAATTCTCAAATACAATAGAAAGTCGCATCAGAAGCCTTACAGAAAGATACTCAAACGAGAAATGGAAAAGATACACAATTGGAATAGTAAAGATACGCAAACGATGTAAAGATACACACAATTGGAATAGTAAACATACGCAAACGATGTAAAGATACTCAGTTGAAAGAAACACACTCCCACACTTGCAAAACTCTCAAATTCAATAGAAACTCGCATCAGAAAGCCTTACAGAAAGATACTCAACCGAGAAATGAAAAGATACACAATTGGAATAGTAAAGATACGCAAACGATGTAAAGATACACAATTGGAATAGTAATGATACGCAAACGATGTAAAGATACTCAGTTTGAAAGAAACACACTCCCACACTTGCAAAACTCTCAAATACAATAGAAACTCGCATCAGAAGCCTTACAGAAAGATACTCGAACGAGAAATGAAAAGATACACAATTGGAATAGTAAAGATACGCAAACGATGTAAAGATACTGAGTTTGAAAGAAACACACTCCCACACTTGCAAAACTCTCAAATTCAATAGAAACTGGCATCAGAAAGCATTACAGAAAGATACTCAAACGAGAATTGAAAAGATACACAATTGGAATAGTAAAGATACGCAAACGATGTAAAGATACTGAGTTTGAAAGAAACACACTCCCACACTTGCAAAACTCTCAAATTCAATAGAAACTGGCATCAGAAAGCATAACAGAAAGATACTCAAACGAGAAATGAAAAGATACACAATTGGAATAGTAAAGATACGCAAACGATGTAAAGATACACACAATTGGAATAGTAAAGATACGCAAACTATGTAAAGATACTCAATTTGAAAGAAACACACTCCCACACTTGCAAAATTCTCAAATACAATAGAAAGTCGCATCAGAAGCCTTACAGAAAGATACTCAAACGAGAAATGAAAAGATACACAATTGGAATAGTAAAGATACGCAAACGATGTAAAGATACACACAATTGGAATAGTAAGCATACGCAAACGATGTAAAGATACTCAGTTTGAAAGAAACACACTCCCACACTTGCAAAACTCTCAATTCAATAGAAACTCGCATCAGAAAGCCTTACAGAAAGATACTCAAACGAGAAATGAAAAGATACACAATTGGAATAGTAAAGATACGCAAACGATGTAAAGATACTCAGTTTGAAAGAAACACACTCCCACACTTGCAAACTCTCAAATACAATAGAAACTCGCATCAGAAGCCTTACAGAAAGATACTCAAACGAGAAATGAAAAGATACACAATTGGAATAGTAAAGATACGCAAACGATGTAAAGATACACAATTGGAATAGTAAAATACGCAAACGATGTAAAGATACTCAGTCTTTGAAAGAAACACACTCCCACACTTGCAAAACTCTCAAATTCAATAGAAACTCGCATCAGAAAGCCTTACAGAAAGATACTCAAACGAGAAATGAAAAGATACACAATTGGAATAGTAAAGATACGCAAACGATGTAAAGATACTCAGTTTGAAAGAAACACACTCCCACACTTGCAAAACTCTCAAATACAATAGAAACTCGCATCAGAAGCCTTACAGAAAGATACTCAAACGAGAAATGAAAAGATACACAATTGGAATAGTAAAGATACGCAAACGATGTAAAGATACACAATTGGAATAGTAAACATACGCAAACGATGTAAAGATACTCAGTTTGAAAGAAACACACTCCCACACTTGCAAAACTCTCAAATTCAATAGAAACTCGCATCAGAAAGCCTTACAGAAAGATATTCAAACGAGAAATGAAAAGATACACAATTGGAATAGTAAAGATACGCAAACGATGTAAAGATACTCAGTTTGAAAGAAACACACTCCCACACTTGCAAAACTCTCAAATACAATAGAAACTCGCATCAGAAGCCTTACAGAAAGATACTCAAACGAGAAATGAAAAGATACACAATTGGAATAGTAAAGATACGCAAACGATGTAAAGATACACAATTGGAATAGTAAAAATACGCAAACGATGTAAAGATACTCAGTTTGAAAGAAACACACTCCCACACTTGCAAAACTCTCAAATTCAATAGAAACTCGCATCAGAAAGCCTTACAGAAAGATACTCAAACGAGAAATGAAAAGATACACAATTGGAATAGTAAAGATACGCAAACGATGTAAAGATACACAATTGGAATAGTAAAGATACGCAAACGATGTAAAGATACTCAGTTTGAAAGAAACACACTCCCACACTTGCAAAACTCTCAAATTCAATAGAAACTCGCATCAGAAAGCCTTACAGAAAGATACTCAAACGAGAAATGAAAAGATACACAATTGGAATAGTAAAGATACGCAAACGATGTAAAGATACACAATTGGAATAGTAAACATACGCAAACGATGTAAAGATACTCAGTTTGAAAGAAACACACTCCCACACTTGCAAAACTCTTAAATTCAATAGAAACTCGCATCAGAAAGCCTTACAGAAAGATACTCAAACGAGAAATGAAAAGATACACAATTGGAATAGTAAAGATACGCAAACGATGTAAAGATACTCTGTTTGAAAGAAACACACTCCCACACTTGCAAAACTCTCAAATTCAATAGAAACTCGCATCAGAAAGCCTTACAGAAAGATACTCAACCGAGAAATGAAAAGATACACAATTGGAATAGTAAAGATACGCAAACGATGTAAAGATACACACAATTGGAATAGTAAACATACGCAAACGATGTAAAGATACTCAGTTTGAAAGAAACACACTCCCACACTTGCAAAACTCTCAAATTCAATAGAAACTCGCATCAGAAAGCCTTACAGAAAGATACTCAAACGAGAAATGAAAAGATACACAATTGGAATAGTAAAGATACGCAAACGATGTAAAGATACACAATTGGAATAGTAAACATACGCAAACGATGTAAAGATACTCAGTTTGAAAGAAACACACTCCCACACTTGCAAACCTCTCAAATTCAATAGAAACTCGCATCAGAAAGCCTTACAGAAAGATACTCAAACGAGAAATGAAAAGATACACAATTGGAATAGTAAAGATACACAAACGATGTAAAGATACTCAGTTTGAAAGAAACACACTCCCACACTTGCAAAACTCTCAAATACAATAGAAACTCGCATCAGAAGCCTTACAGAAAGATACTCAAACGAGAAATGAAAAGATACACAATTGGAATAGTAAAGATACGCAAACGATGTAAAGATACACAATTGGAATAGTAAACATACGCAAACGATGTAAAGATACTCAGTTTGAAAGAAACACACTCCCACACTTGCAAAACTCTCAAATTCAATAGAAACTCGCATCAGAAAGCCTTACAGAAAGATACTCAAACGAGAAATGAAAAGATACACAATTGGAATAGTAAAGATACGCAAACGATGTAAAGATACTCAGTTTGAAAGAAACACACTCCCACACTTGCAAAACTCTCAAATACAATAGAAACTTGCATCAGAAGCCTTACAGAAAGATACTCAAACGAGAAATGAAAAGATACACAATTGGAATAGTAAAGATACGCAAACGATGTAAAGATACACAATTGGAATAGTAAAAATACGCAAACGATGTAAAGATACTCAGTTTGAAAGAAACACACTCCCACACTTGCAAAACTCTCAAATTCAATAGAAACTCGCATCAGAAAGCCTTACAGAAAGATACTCAAACGAGAAATGAAAAGATACACAATTGGAATAGTAAAGATACGCAAACGATGTAAAGATACACAATTGCAATAGTAAAGATACGCAAACGATGTAAAGATACTCAGTTTGAAAGAAACACACTCCCACACTTGCAAAACTCTCAAATACTATAGAAACTCGCATCAGAAAGCCTTACAGAAAGATACTCAAACGAGAAATGAAAAGATACAAAATTGGAATAGTAAAGATACGCAAACGATGTAAAGATACACAATTGGAATAGTAAAGATACGCAAACGATGTAAAGATACACAATTGGAATAGTAAAGATACGCAAACGATGTAAAGATACTCAGTTTGAAAGAAACACACTCCCACAATTGCAAAACTCTCAAATTCAATAGAAACTCGCATCAGAAAGCCTTACAGAAAGATACTCAAACGAGAAATGAAAAGACACACAATTGGAATAGTATAGATACGCAAACGATGTAAAGATACACAATTGGAATAGTATAGATACGCAAACTATGTAAAGATACTCTGTTTGAAAGAAACACACTCCCACACTTGCAAAACTCTCAAATTCAATAGTAACTCGCATCAGAAAGCCTTACAGAAAGATACTCAAACGAGAAATGAAAAGATACACAATTGGAATAGTAAAGATACGCAAACGATGTAAAGATACTCAGTTTGAAAGAAACACACTTCCACACTTGCAAAACTCTCAAATTCAATAGAAACTGGCATCAGAAAGCATTACAGAAAGATACTCAAACGAGAAATGAAAAGATACACAATTGGAATAGTAAAGATACGCAAACAATGTAAAGATACACACAATTGGAATAGTAAAGATACGCAAACTATGTAAAGATACTCAGTTTGAAAGAAACACACTCCCACACTTGCAAAATTCTCAAATACAATAGAAAGTCGCATCAGAAGCCTTACAGAAAGATACTCAAACGAGAAATGAAAAGATACACAATTGGAATAGTAAAGATACGCAAACGATGTAAAGATACACAATTGGAATAGTAAACATACGCAAACGATGTAAAGATACTCAGTTTGAAAGAAACACACTCCCACACTTGCAAAATTCTCAAATACAATAGAAAGTCGCATCAGAAGCCTTACAGAAAGATACTCAAACGAGAAATGAAAAGATACACAATTGGAATAGTAAAGATACGCAAACGATGTAAAGATACACACAATTGGAATAGTAAACATACGCAAACGATGTAAAGATATTCAGTTTGAAAGAAACACACTCCCACACTTGCAAAACTCTCAAATTCAATAGAAACTCGCATCAGAAAGCCTTACAGAAAGATACTCAACCGAGAAATGAAAAGATACACAATTGGAATAGTAAAGATACGCAAACGATGTAAAGATACACAATTGGAATAGTAATGATACGCAAACGATGTAAAGATACTCAGTTTGAAAGAAACACACTCCCACACTTGCAAAACTCTCAAATACAATAGAAACTCGCATCAGAAGCCTTACAGAAAGATACTCGAACGAGAAATGAAAAGATACACAATTGGAATAGTAAAGATACGCAAACGATGTAAAGATACTGAGTTTGAAAGAAACACACTCCCACACTTGCAAAACTCTCAAATTCAATAGAAACTGGCATCAGAAAGCATTACAGAAAGATACTCAAACGAGAATTGAAAAGATACACAATTGGAATAGTAAAGATACGCAAACGATGTAAAGATACTGAGTTTGAAAGAAACACACTCCCACACTTGCAAAACTCTCAAATTCAATAGAAACTGGCATCAGAAAGCATAACAGAAAGATACTCAAACGAGAAATGAAAAGATACACAATTGGAATAGTAAAGATACGCAAACGATGTAAAGATACACACAATTGGAATAGTAAAGATACGCAAACTATGTAAAGATACTCAATTTGAAAGAAACACACTCCCACACTTGCAAAATTCTCAAATACAATAGAAAGTCGCACCAGAAGCCTTACAGAAAGATACTCAAACGAGAAATGAAAAGATACACAATTGGAATAGTAAAGATACGCAAACGATGTAAAGATACACACAATTGGAATAGTAAACATACGCAAACGATGTAAAGATACTCAGTTTGAAAGAAACACACTCCCACACTTGCAAAACTCTCAAATTCAATAGAAACTCGCATCAGAAAGCCTTACAGAAAGATACTCAAACGAGAAATGAAAAGATACACAATTGGAATAGTAAAGATACGCAAACGATGTAAAGATACTCAGTTTGAAAGAAACACACTCCCACACTTGCAAAACTCTCAAATACAATAGAAACTCGCATCAGAAGCCTTACAGAAAGATACTCAAACGAGAAATGAAAGATACACAATTGGAATAGTAAAGATACGCAAACGATGTAAAGATACACAATTGGAATAGTAAACATACGCAAACGATGTAAAGATACTCAGTTTGAAAGAAAACACACTCCCACACTTGCAAAACTCTCAAATTCAATAGAAACTCGCATCAGAAAGCCTTACAGAAAGATACTCAAACGAGAAATGAAAAGATACACAATTGGAATAGTAAAGATACGCAAACGATGTAAAGATACTCAGTTTGAAAGAAACACACTCCCACACTTGCAAAACTCTCAAATACAATAGAAACTCGCATCAGAAGCCTTACAGAAAGATACTCAAACGAGAAATGAAAAGATACACAATTGGAATAGTAAAGATACGCAAACGATGTAAAGATACACAATTGGAATAGTAAAAATACGCAAACGATGTAAAGATACTCAGTTTGAAAGAAACACACTCCCACACTTGCAAAACTCTCAAATTCAATAGAAACTGGCATCAGAAAGCCTTACAGAAAGATACTCAAACGAGAAATGAAAAGATACACAATTGGAATAGTAAAGATACGCAAACGATGTAAAGATACACAATTGGAATAGTAAAGATACGCAAACGATGTAAAGATACTCAGTTTGAAAGAAACACACTCCCACACTTGCAAAACTCTCAAATTCAATAGAAACTCGCATCAGAAAGCCTTACAGAAAGATACTCAAACGAGAAATGAAAAGATACACAATTGGAATAGTAAAGATACGCAAACGATGTAAAGATACACAATTGGAATAGTAAACATACGCAAACGATGTAAAGATACTCAGTTTGAAAGAAACACACTCCCACACTTGCAAAACTCTCAAATTCAATAGAAACTCGCATCAGAAAGCCTTACAGAAAGATACTCAAACGAGAAATGAAAAGATACACAATTGGAATAGTAAAGATACGCAAACGATGTAAAGATACTCAGTTTGAAAGAAACACACTCCCACACTTGCAAAACTCTCAAATTCAATAGAAAACTCGCATCAGAAAGCCTTACAGAAAGATACTCAAACGAGAAATGAAAAGATACACAATTGGAATAGTAAAGATACGCAAACGATGTAAAGATACACAATTGGAATAGTAAACATACGCAAACGATGTAAAGATACTCAGTTTGAAAGAAACACACTCCCACACTTGTAAACCTCTCAAATTCAATAGAAACTCGCATCAGAAAGCCTTACAGAAAGATACTCAAACGAGAAATGAAAAGATACACAATTGGAATAGTAAAGATACGCAAACGATGTAAAGATACTCAGTTTGAAAGAAACACACTCCCACACTTGCAAAACTCTCAAATACAATAGAAACTCGCATCAGAAGCCTTACAGAAAGATACTCAAACGAGAAATGAAAAGATACACAATTGGAATAGTAAAGATACGCAAACGATGTAAAGATACACAATTGGAATAGTAAACATACGCAAACGATGTAAAGATACTCAGTTTGAAAGAAACACACTCCCACACTTGCAAAACTCTCAAATTCAATAGAAACTCGCATCAGAAAGCCTTACAGAAAGATACTCAAACGAGAAATGAAAAGATACACAATTGGAATAGTAAAGATACGCAAACGATGTAAAGATACTCAGTTTGAAAGAAACACACTCCCACACTTGCAAAACTCTCAAATACAATAGAAACTCGCATCAGAAGCCTTACAGAAAGATACTCAAACGAGAAATGAAAAGATATACAATTGGAATAGTAAAGATACGCAAACGATGTAAAGATACACAATTGGAATAGTAAAAAATACGCAAACGATGTAAAGATACTCAGTTTGAAAGAAACACACTCCCACACTTGCAAAACTCTCAAATTCAATAGAAACTCGCATCAGAAAGCCTTACAGAAAGATACTCAAACGAGAAATGAAAAGATACACAATTGGAATAGTAAAGATACGCAAACGATGTAAAGATACTCAGTTTGAAAGAAACACACTCCCACACTTGCAAAACTCTCAAATACAATAGAAACTCGCATCAGAAGCCTTACAGAAAGATACTCAAACGAGAAATGAAAAGATATACAATTGGAATAGTAAAGATACGCAAACGATGTAAAGATACACAATTGGAATAGTAAAAATACGCAAACGATGTAAAGATACTCAGTTTGAAAGAAACACACTCCCACACTTGCAAAACTCTCAAATTCAATAGAAACTCGCATCAGAAAGCCTTACAGAAAGATACTCAAACGAGAAATGAAAAGATACACAATTGGAATAGTAAAGATACGCAAACGATGTAAAGATACACAATTGCAATAGTAAAGATACGCAAACGATGTAAAGATACTCAGTTTGAAAGAAACACACTCCCACACTTGCAAAATTCTCAAATACAATAGAAAGTCGCATCAGAAGCCTTACAGAAAGATACTCAAACGAGAAATGAAAAGATACACAATTGGAATAGTAAAGATACGCAAACGATGTAAAGATACACACAATTGGAATAGTAAACATACGCAAACGATGTAAAGATATTCAGTTTGAAAGAAACACACTCCCACACTTGCAAAACTCTCAAATTCAATAGAAACTCGCATCAGAAAGCCTTACAGAAAGATACTCAAACGAGAAATGAAAAGATACACAATTGGAATAGTAAAGATACGCAAACGATGTAAAGATACACAATTGGAATAGTAAACATACGCAAACGATGTAAAGATACTCAGTTTGAAAGAAACACACTCCCACACTTGCAAACCTCTCAAATTCAATAGAAAACTCGCATCAGAAAGCCTTACAGAAAGATACTCAAACGAGAAATGAAAAGATACACAATTGGAATAGTAAAGATACACAAACGATGTAAAGATACTCAGTTTGAAAGAAACACACTCCCACACTTGCAAAACTCTCAAATACAATAGAAACTCGCATCAGAAGCCTTACAGAAAGATACTCAAACGAGAAATGAAAAGATACACAATTGGAATAGTAAAGATACGCAAACGATGTAAAGATACACAATTGGAATAGTAAACATACGCAAACGATGTAAAGATACTCAGTTTGAAAGAAACACACTCCCACACTTGCAAAACTCTCAAATTCAATAGAAACTCGCATCAGAAAGCCTTACAGAAAGATACTCAAACGAAAAATGAAAAGATACACAATTGGAATAGTAAAGATACGCAAACGATGTAAAGATACTCAGTTTGAAAGAAACACACTCCCACACTTGCAAAACTCTCAAATACAATAGAAACTTCATCAGAAGCCTTACAGAAAGATACTCAAACGAGAAATGAAAAGATACACAATTGGAATAGTAAAGATACGCAAACGATGTAAAGATACACAATTGGAATAGTAAAAATACGCAAACGATGTAAAGATACTCAGTTTGAAAGAAACACACTCCCACACTTGCAAAACTCTCAAATTCAATAGAAACTCGCATCAGAAAGCCTTACAGAAAGATACTCAAACGAGAAATGAAAAGATACACAATTGGAATAGTAAAGATACGCAAACGATGTAAAGATACACAATTGCAATAGTAAAGATACGCAAACGATGTAAAGATACTCAGTTTGAAAGAAACACACTCCCACACTTGCAAAACTCTCAAATACTATAGAAACTCGCATCAGAAAGCCTTACAGAAAGATACTCAAACGAGAAATGAAAAGATACAAAATTGGAATAGTAAAGATACGCAAACGATGTAAAGATACACAATTGGAATAGTAAAGATACGCAAACGATGTAAAGATACACAATTGGAATAGTAAAGATACGCAAACGATGTAAAGATACTCAGTTTGAAAGAAACACACTCCCACAATTGCAAAACTCTCAAATTCAATAGAAACTCGCATCAGAAAGCCTTACAGAAAGATACTCAAACGAGAAATGAAAAGACACACAATTGGAATAGTATAGATACGCAAACGATGTAAAGATACACAATTGGAATAGTATAGATACGCAAACTATGTAAAGATACTCTGTTTGAAAGAAACACACTCCCACACTTGCAAAACTCTCAAATTCAATAGTAACTCGCATCAGAAAGCCTTACAGAAAGATACTCAAACGAGAAATGAAAAGATACACAATTGGAATAGTAAAGATACGCAAACGATGTAAAGATACTCAGTTTGAAAGAAACACACTTCCACACTTGCAAAACTCTCAAATTCAATAGAAACTGGCATCAGAAAGCATTACAGAAAGATACTCAAACGAGAAATGAAAAGATACACAATTGGAATAGTAAAGATACGCAAACAATGTAAAGATACACACAATTGGAATAGTAAAGATACGCAAACTATGTAAAGATACTCAGTTTGAAAGAAACACACTCCCACACTTGCAAAATTCTCAAATACAATAGAAAGTCGCATCAGAAGCCTTACAGAAAGATACTCAAACGAGAAATGAAAAGATACACAATTGGAATAGTAAAGATACGCAAACGATGTAAAGATACACAATTGGAATAGTAAACATACGCAAACGATGTAAAGATACTCAGTTTGAAAGAAACACACTCCCACACTTGCAAAATTCTCAAATACAATAGAAAGTCGCATCAGAAGCCTTACAGAAAGATACTCAAACGAGAAATGAAAAGATACACAATTGGAATAGTAAAGATACGCAAACGATGTAAAGATACACACAATTGGAATAGTAAACATACGCAAACGATGTAAAGATATTCAGTTTGAAAGAAACACACTCCCACACTTGCAAAACTCTCAAATTCAATAGAAACTCGCATCAGAAAGCCTTACAGAAAGATACTCAACCGAGAAATGAAAAGATACACAATTGGAATAGTAAAGATACGCAAACGATGTAAAGATACACAATTGGAATAGTAATGATACGCAAACGATGTAAAGATACTCAGTTTGAAAGAAACACACTCCCACACTTGCAAAACTCTCAAATACAATAGAAACTCGCATCAGAAGCCTTACAGAAAGATACTCGAACGAGAAATGAAAAGATACACAATTGGAATAGTAAAGATACGCAAACGATGTAAAGATACTGAGTTTGAAAGAAACACACTCCCACACTTGCAAAACTCTCAAATTCAATAGAAACTGGCATCAGAAAGCATTACAGAAAGATACTCAAACGAGAATTGAAAAGATACACAATTGGAATAGTAAAGATACGCAAACGATGTAAAGATACTGAGTTTGAAAGAAACACACTCCCACACTTGCAAAACTCTCAAATTCAATAGAAACTGGCATCAGAAAGCATAACAGAAAGATACTCAAACGAGAAATGAAAAGATACACAATTGGAATAGTAAAGATACGCAAACGATGTAAAGATACACACAATTGGAATAGTAAAGATACGCAAACTATGTAAAGATACTCAATTTGAAAGAAACACACTCCCACACTTGCAAAATTCTCAAATACAATAGAAAGTCGCACCAGAAGCCTTACAGAAAGATACTCAAACGAGAAATGAAAAGATACACAATTGGAATAGTAAAGATACGCAAACGATGTAAAGATACACACAATTGGAATAGTAAACATACGCAAACGATGTAAAGATACTCAGTTTGAAAGAAACACACTCCCACACTTGCAAAACTCTCAAATTCAATAGAAACTCGCATCAGAAAGCCTTACAGAAAGATACTCAAACGAGAAATGAAAAGATACACAATTGGAATAGTAAAGATACGCAAACGATGTAAAGATACTCAGTTTGAAAGAAACACACTCCCACACTTGCAAAACTCTCAAATACAATAGAAACTCGCATCAGAAGCCTTACAGAAAGATACTCAAACGAGAAATGAAAAGATACACAATTGGAATAGTAAAGATACGCAAACGATGTAAAGATACACAATTGGAATAGTAAACATACGCAAACGATGTAAAGATACTCAGTTTGAAAGAAACACACTCCCACACTTGCAAAACTCTCAAATTCAATAGAAACTCGCATCAGAAAGCCTTACAGAAAGATACTCAAACGAGAAATGAAAAGATACACAATTGGAATAGTAAAGATACGCAAACGATGTAAAGATACTCAGTTTGAAAGAAACACACTCCCACACTTGCAAAACTCTCAAATACAATAGAAACTCGCATCAGAAGCCTTACAGAAAGATACTCAAACGAGAAATGAAAAGATACACAATTGGAATAGTAAAGATACGCAAACGATGTAAAGATACACAATTGGAATAGTAAAAATACGCAAACGATGTAAAGATACTCAGTTTGAAAGAAACACACTCCCACACTTGCAAAACTCTCAAATTCAATAGAAACTTGCATCAGAAAGCCTTACAGAAAGATACTCAAACGAGAAATGAAAAGATACACAATTGGAATAGTAAAGATACGCAAACGATGTAAAGATACACAATTGGAATAGTAAAGATACGCAAACGATGTAAAGATACTCAGTTTGAAAGAAACACACTCCCACACTTGCAAAACTCTCAAATTCAATAGAAACTCGCATCAGAAAGCCTTACAGAAAGATACTCAAACGAGAAATGAAAAGATACACAATTGGAATAGTAAAGATACGCAAACGATGTAAAGATACACAATTGGAATAGTAAACATACGCAAACGATGTAAAGATACTCAGTTTGAAAGAAACACACTCCCACACTTGCAAAACTCTCAAATTCAATAGAAACTCGCATCAGAAAGCCTTACAGAAAGATACTCAAACGAGAAATGAAAAGATACACAATTGGAATAGTAAAGATACGCAAACGATGTAAAGATACTCAGTTTGAAAGAAACACACTCCCACACTTGCAAAACTCTCAAATTCAATAGAAACTCGCATCAGAAAGCCTTACAGAAAGATACTCAAACGAGAAATGAAAAGATACACAATTGGAATAGTAAAGATACGCAAACGATGTAAAGATACACAATTGGAATAGTAAACATACGCAAACGATGTAAAGATACTCAGTTTGAAAGAAACACACTCCCACACTTGCAAACCTCTCAAATTCAATAGAAACTCGCATCAGAAAGCCTTACAGAAAGATACTCAAACGAGAAATGAAAAGATACACAATTGGAATAGTAAAGATACGCAAACGATGTAAAGATACTCAGTTTGAAAGAAACACACTCCCACACTTGCAAAACTCTCAAATACAATAGAAACTCGCATCAGAAGCCTTACAGAAAGATACTCAAACGAGAAATGAAAAGATACACAATTGGAATAGTAAAGATACGCAAACGATGTAAAGATACACAATTGGAATAGTAAACATACGCAAACGATGTAAAGATACTCAGTTTGAAAGAAACACACTCCCACACTTGCAAAACTCTCAAATTCAATAGAAACTCGCATCAGAAAGCCTTACAGAAAGATACTCAAACGAGAAATGAAAAGATACACAATTGGAATAGTAAAGATACGCAAACGATGTAAAGATACTCAGTTTGAAAGAAACACACTCCCACACTTGCAAAACTCTCAAATACAATAGAAACTCGCATCAGAAGCCTTACAGAAAGATACTCAAACGAGAAATGAAAAGATATACAATTGGAATAGTAAAGATACGCAAACGATGTAAAGATACACAATTGGAATAGTAAAAATACGCAAACGATGTAAAGATACTCAGTTTGAAAGAAACACACTCCCACACTTGCAAAACTCTCAAATTCAATAGAAACTCGCATCAGAAAGCCTTACAGAAAGATACTCAAACGAGAAATGAAAAGATACACAATTGGAATAGTAAAGATACGCAAACGATGTAAAGATACTCAGTTTGAAAGAAACACACTCCCACACTTGCAAAACTCTCAAATACAATAGAAACTCGCATCAGAAGCCTTACAGAAAGATACTCAAACGAGAAATGAAAAGATATACAATTGGAATAGTAAAGATACGCAAACGATGTAAAGATACACAATTGGAATAGTAAAAATACGCAAACGATGTAAAGATACTCAGTTTGAAAGAAACACACTCCCACACTTGCAAAACTCTCAAATTCAATAGAAACTCGCATCAGAAAGCCTTACAGAAAGATACTCAAACGAGAAATGAAAAGATACACAATTGGAATAGTAAAGATACGCAAACGATGTAAAGATACACAATTGCAATAGTAAAGATACGCAAACGATGTAAAGATACTCAGTTTGAAAGAAACACACTCCCACACTTGCAAAACTCTCAAATACTATAGAAACTCGCATCAGAAAGCCTTACAGAAAGATACTCAAACGAGAAATGAAAAGATACAAAATTGGAATAGTAAAGATACGCAAACGATGTAAAGATACACAATTGGAATAGTAAAGATACGCAAACGATGTAAAGATACACAATTGGAATAGTAAAGATACGCAAACGATGTAAAGATACTCAGTTTGAAAGAAACACACTCCCACAATTGCAAAACTCTCAAATTCAATAGAAACTCGCATCAGAAAGCCTTACAGAAAGATACTCAAACGAGAAATGAAAAGACACACAATTGGAATAGTATAGATACGCAAACGATGTAAAGATACACAATTGGAATAGTATAGATACGCAAACTATGTAAAGATACTCAGTTTGAAAGAAACACACTCCCACACTTGCAAAACTCTCAAATTCAATAGTAACTCGCATCAGAAAGCCTTACAGAAAGATACTCAAACGAGAAATGAAAAGATACACAATTGGAATAGTAAAGATACGCAAACGATGTAAAGATACACAATTGGAATAGTAAAGATACGCAAACGATGTAAAGATACTCAGTTTGAAAGAAACACACTCCCACACTTGCAAAACTCTCAAATTCAATAGAAACTGGCATCAGAAAGCATTACAGAAAGATACTCAAACGAGAAATGAAAAGATACACAATTGGAATAGTAAAGATACGCAAACAATGTAAAGATACACACAATTGGAATAGTAAAGATACGCAAACTATGTAAAGATACTCAGTTTGAAAGAAACACACTCCCACACTTGCAAAATTCTCAAATACAATAGAAAGTCGCATCAGAAGCCTTACAGAAAGATACTCAAACGAGAAATGAAAAGATACACAATTGGAATAGTAAAGATACGCAAACGATGTAAAGATACACAATTGGAATAGTAAACATACGCAAACGATGTAAAGATACTCAGTTTGAAAGAAACACACTCCCACACTTGCAAAATTCTCAAATACAATAGAAAGTCGCATCAGAAGCCTTACAGAAAGATACTCAAACGAGAAATGAAAAGATACACAATTGGAATAGTAAAGATACGCAAACGATGTAAAGATACACACAATTGGAATAGTAAACATACGCAAACGATGTAAAGATACTCAGTTTGAAAGAAACACACTCCCACACTTGCAAAACTCTCAAATTCAATAGAAACTCGCATCAGAAAGCCTTACAGAAAGATACTCAACCGAGAAATGAAAAGATACACAATTGGAATAGTAAAGATACGCAAACGATGTAAAGATACACAATTGGAATAGTAATGATACGCAAACGATGTAAAGATACTCAGTTTGAAAGAAACACACTCCCACACTTGCAAAACTCTCAAATACAATAGAAACTCGCATCAGAAGCCTTACAGAAAGATACTCGAACGAGAAATGAAAAGATACACAATTGGAATAGTAAAGATACGCAAACGATGTAAAGATACTGAGTTTGAAAGAAACACACTCCCACACTTGCAAAACTCTCAAATTCAATAGAAACTGGCATCAGAAAGCATTACAGAAAGATACTCAAACGAGAATTGAAAAGATACACAATTGGAATAGTAAAGATACGCAAACGATGTAAAGATACTCAGTTTGAAAGAAACACACTCCCACACTTGCAAAACTCTCAAATTCAATAGAAACTGGCATCAGAAAGCATAACAGAAAGATACTCAAACGAGAAATGAAAAGATACACAATTGGAATAGTAAAGATACGCAAACGATGTAAAGATACACACAATTGGAATAGTAAAGATACGCAAACTATGTAAAGATACTCAATTTGAAAGAAACACACTCCCACACTTGCAAAATTCTCAAATACAATAGAAAGTCGCATCAGAAGCCTTACAGAAAGATACTCAAACGAGAAATGAAAAGATACACAATTGGAATAGTAAAGATACGCAAACGATGTAAAGATACACACAATTGGAATAGTAAACATACGCAAACGATGTAAAGATACTCAGTTTGAAAGAAACACACTCCCACACTTGCAAAACTCTCAAATTCAATAGAAACTCGCATCAGAAAGCCTTACAGAAAGATACTCAAACGAGAAATGAAAAGATACACAATTTGAATAGTAAAGATACGCAAACGATGTAAAGATACTCAGTTTGAAAGAAACACACTCCCACACTTGCAAAACTCTCAAATACAATAGAAACTCGCATCAGAAGCCTTACAGAAAGATACTCAAACGAGAAATGAAAAGATACACAATTGGAATAGTAAAGATACGCAAACGATGTAAAGATACACAATTGGAATAGTAAAAATACGCAAACGATGTAAAGATACTCAGTTTGAAAGAAACACACTCCCACACTTGCAAAACTCTCAAATTCAATAGAAACTCGCATCAGAAAGCCTTACAGAAAGATACTCAAACGAGAAATGAAAAGATACACAATTGGAATAGTAAAGATACGCAAACGATGTAAAGATACTCAGTTTGAAAGAAACACACTCCCACACTTGCAAAACTCTCAAATACAATAGAAACTCGCATCAGAAGCCTTACAGAAAGATACTCAAACGAGAAATGAAAAGATACACAATTGGAATAGTAAAGATACGCAAACGATGTAAAGATACACAATTGGAATAGTAAAGATACGCAAACGATGTAAAGATACTCAGTTTGAAAGAAACACACTCCCACACTTGCAAAACTCTCAAATTCAATAGAAACTGGCATCAGAAAGCATTACAGAAAGATACTCAAACGAGAAATGAAAAGATACACAATTGGAATAGTAAAGATACACAAACGATGTAAAGATACACAATTGGAAAAGTAAACATACGCAAACGATGTAAAGATACTCAGTTTGAAAGAAACACACTCCCACACTTGCAAAACTCTCAAATTCAATAGAAACTCGCATCAGAAAGCCTTACAGAAAGATACTCAAACGAGAAATGAAAAGATACACAATTGGAATAGTAAAGATACACAAACGATGTAAAGATACACAATTGGAAAAGTAAACATACGCAAACGATGTAAAGATACTCAGTTTGAAAGAAACACACTCCCACACTTGCAAAACTCTCAAATTCAATAGAAACTCGCATCAGAAAGCCTTACAGAAAGATACTCAAACGAGAAATGAAAAGATACACAATTGGAATAGTAAAGATACGCAAACGATGTAAAGATACACAATTGGAATAGTAAAGATACGCAAACGATGTAAAGATACTCAGTTTGAAAGAAACACACTCCCACACTTGCAAAACTCTCAAATTCAATAGAAACTGGCATCAGAAAGCATTACAGAAAGATACTCAAACGAGAAATGAAAAGATACACAATTGGAATAGTAAAGATACGCAAACAATGTAAAGATACACACAATTGGAATAGTAAAGATACGCAAACTATGTAAAGATACTCAGTTTGAAAGAAACACACTCCCACACTTGCAAAACTCTCAAATTCAATAGAAACTCGCATCAGAAAGCCTTACAGAAAGATACTCAAACGAGAAATGAAAAGATACACAATTGGAATAGTAAAGATACACAAACGATGTAAAGATACACAATTGGAAAAGTAAACATACGCAAACGATGTAAAGATACTCAGTTTGAAAGAAACACACTCCCACACTTGCAAAACTCTCAAATTCAATAGAAACTCGCATCAGAAAGCCTTACAGAAAGATACTCAAACGAGAAATGAAAAGATACACAATTGGAATAGTAAAGATACGCAAACGATGTAAAGATACACAATTGGAATAGTAAAGATACGCAAACGATGTAAAGATACTCAGTTTGAAAGAAACACACTCCCACACTTGCAAAACTCTCAAATTCAATAGAAACTCGCATCAGAAAGCCTTACAGAAAGATACTCAAACGAGAAATGAAAAGATACACAATTGGAATAGTAAAGATACGCAAACGATGTAAAGATACACAATTGCAATAGTAAAGATACGCAAACGATGTAAAGATACTCAGTTTGAAAGAAACACACTCCCACACTTGCAAAACTCTCAAATACTATAGAAACTCGCATCAGAAAGCCTTACAGAAAGATACTCAAACGAGAAATGAAAAGATACAAAATTGGAATAGTAAAGATACGCAAACGATGTAAAGATACACAATTGGAATAGTAAAGATACGCAAACGATGTAAAGATACTCAGTTTGAAAGAAACACACTCCCACAATTGCAAAACTCTCAAATTCAATAGAAACTCGCATCAGAAATCCTTACAGAAAGATACTCAAACGAGAAATGAAAAGACACACAATTGGAATAGTAAAGATACGCAAACGATGTAAAGATACACAATTGGAATAGTATAGATACGCAAACTATGTAAAGATACTCAGTTTGAAAGAAACACACTCCCACAATTGCAAAACTCTCAAATTCAATAGAAACTCGCATCAGAAAGCCTTACAGAAAGATACTCAAACGAGAAATGAAAAGATACACAATTGGAATAGTAAAGATACGCAAACGATGTAAAGATACACAATTGGAATAGTAAAGATACGCAAACGATGTAAAGATACTCAGTTTGAAAGAAACACACTCCCACACTTGCAAAACTCTCAAATTCAATAGAAACTCGCATCAGAAGCCTTACAGAAAGATACTCGAACGAGAAATGAAAAGATACACAATTGGAATAGTAAAGATACGCAAACGATGTAAAGATACTGAGTTTGAAAGAAACACACTCCCACACTTGCAAAACTCTCAAATTCAATAGAAACTGGCATCAGAAAGCATTACAGAAAGATACTCAAACGAGAATTGAAAAGATACACAATTGGAATAGTAAAGATACGCAAACGATGTAAAGATACTGAGTTTGAAAGAAACACACTCCCACACTTGCAAAACTCTCAAATTCAATAGAAACTGGCATCAGAAAGCATAACAGAAAGATACTCAAACGAGAAATTAAAAGATACACAATTGGAATAGTAAAGATACGCAAACGATGTAAAGATACACACAATTGGAATAGTAAAGATACGCAAACTATGTAAAGATACTCAATTTGAAAGAAACACACTCCCACACTTGCAAAATTCTCAAATACAATAGAAAGTCGCATCAGAAGCCTTACAGAAAGATACTCAAACGAGAAATGAAAAGATACACAATTGGAATAGTAAAGATACGCAACCGATGTAAAGATACACACAATTGGAATAGTAAACATACGCAAACGATGTAAAGATACTCAGTTTGAAAGAAACACACTCCCACACTTGCAAAACTCTCAAATTCAATAGAAACTCGCATCAGAAAGCCTTACAGAAAGATACTCAAACGAGAAATGAAAAGATACACAATTGGAATAGTAAAGATACGCAAACGATGTAAAGATACTCAGTTTGAAAGAAACACACTCCCACACTTGCAAAACTCTCAAATACAATAGAAACTCGCATCAGAAGCCTTACAGAAAGATACTCAAACGAGAAATGAAAAGATACACAATTGGAATAGTAAAGATACGCAAACGATGTAAAGATACACAATTGGAATAGTAAAAATACGCAAACGATGTAAAGATACTCAGTTTGAAAGAAACACACTCCCACACTTGCAAAACTCTCAAATTCAATAGAAACTCGCATCAGAAAGCCTTACAGAAAGATACTCAAACGAGAAATGAAAAGATACACAATTGGAATAGTAAAGATACACAAACGATGTAAAGATACACAATTGGAAAAGTAAACATACGCAAACGATGTAAAGATACTCAGTTTGAAAGAAACACACTCCCACACTTGCAAAACTCTCAAATTCAATAGAAACTCGCATCAGAAAGCCTTACAGAAAGATACTCAAACGAGAAATGAAAAGATACACAATTGGAATAGTAAAGATACGCAAACGATGTAAAGATACACAATTGGAATAGTAAAGATACGCAAACGATGTAAAGATACTCAGTTTGAAAGAAACACACTCCCACACTTGCAAAACTCTCAAATTCAATAGAAACTCGCATCAGAAAGCCTTACAGAAAGATACTCAAACGAGAAATGAAAAGATACACAATTGGAATAGTAAAGATACGCAAACGATGTAAAGATACACAATTGCAATAGTAAAGATACGCAAACGATGTAAAGATACTCAGTTTGAAAGAAACACACTCCCACACTTGCAAAACTCTCAAATACTATAGAAACTCGCATCAGAAAGCCTTACAGAAAGATACTCAAACGAGAAATGAAAAGATACAAAATTGGAATAGTAAAGATACGCAAACGATGTAAAGATACACAATTGGAATAGTAAAGATACGCAAACGATGTAAAGATACTCAGTTTGAAAGAAACACACTCCCACAATTGCAAAACTCTCAAATTCAATAGAAACTCGCATCAGAAAGCCTTACAGAAAGATACTCAAACGAGAAATGAAAAGACACACAATTGGAATAGTAAAGATACGCAAACGATGTAAAGATACACAATTGGAATAGTATAGATACGCAAACTATGTAAAGATACTCAGTTTGAAAGAAACACACTCCCACAATTGCAAAACTCTCAAATTCAATAGAAACTCGCATCAGAAAGCCTTACAGAAAGATACTCAAACGAGAAATGAAAAGATACACAATTGGAATAGTAAAGATACGCAAACGATGTAAAGATACACAATTGCAATAGTAAAGATACGCAAACGATGTAAAGATACTCAGTTTGAAAGAAACACACTCCCACACTTGCAAAACTCTCAAATACTATAGAAACTCGCATCAGAAAGCCTTACAGAAAGATACTCAAACGAGAAATGAAAAGATACAAAATTGGAATAGTAAAGATACGCAAACGATGTAAAGATACACAATTGGAATAGTATAGATACGCAAACTATGTAAAGATACTCAGTTTGAAAGAAACACACTCCCACAATTGCAAAACTCTCAAATTCAATAGAAACTCGCATCAGAAAGCCTTACAGAAAGATACTCAAACGAGAAATGAAAAGATACAAAATTGGAATAGTAAAGATACGCAAACGATGTAAAGATACACAGTTGGAATAGTAAAGATACGCAAACGATGTAAAGATACACAATTGGAATAGTAAAGATACGCAAACGATGTAAAGATACTCAGTTTGAAAGAACCACACTCCCACAATTGCAAAACTCTCAAATTCAATAGAAACTCGCATCAGAAAGCCTTACAGAAAGATACTCAAACGGGAAATGAAAACATACTCAATTGGAATTGTAAAGATTCGCAAACGATGTAAAGATACACAGTTGGAATAGTAAAGATACGCAAACGATGTAAAGATACTCAGTTTGAAAGAAACACACTCCCACAATTGCAAAACTCTCAAATTCAATAGAAACTCGCATCAGAAAGCCTTACAGAAAGATACTCAAACGAGAAATGAAAAGTTACACAATTGGAATAGTAAAGATACGCAAACGATATAAAGATACACACAATTGGAATAGTAAAGATACGCAAACTATGTAAAGATACTCAGTTTGAAAGAAACACATTCCCACACTTGCAAAACTCTCAAAGTCAATAGAAACTGGCATCAGAAAGCATTACAGAAAGATACTCAAACGAGAAATGAAAAGATACACAATTGGAATAGTAAAGATACGCAAACTATGTAAAGATACTCAATTTGAAAGAAACACACTCCCACACTTGCAAAACTCTCAAATAAAATAGAAAGTCGTATCAGAAGCCTTACAGAAAGATACTCAAACGAGAAATGAAAAGATACACAATTGGAATAGTAAAGATACGCAAACGATGTAAAGATACACACAATTGGAATAGTAAACATACGCAAACGATGTAAAGATACTCAGTTTGAAAGAAACACACTCCCACACTTGCAAAACTCTCAAATTCAATGGAAACTCGCATCAGAAAGCCTTACAGAAAGATACTCAATCGAGAAATGAAAAGATACACAATTGGAATAGTAAAGATACGCAAACGATGTAAAGATACACAATTGGAATAATAAACATACGCAAACGATGTAAAGGTACTCAGTTTGAAAGAAACACACTCCCAAACTTGCAAAACTCTCAAATTAAATAGAAACTCGCATCAGAAAGCCTTACAGAAAGATACTCAAACGGGAAATGAAAAGATACTCAATTGGAATTGTAAAGATACGCAAACGTTGTAAAGATACACAATTGGAATAGTAAAGATACGCAAACGATGTAAAGATACTCAGTTTGAAAGAAACACACTCCCACACTTGCAAAACTCTCAAATACAATAGAAACCCGCAGCAGAAGCCTTACAGAAAGATACTCAAACGAGAAATGAAAATATACACAATTGGAATAGTAAAGATACGCAAACGATGTAAAGATACACAATTGGAATAGTAAAGATACGCAAACGATGTAAAGATACTCAGTTTGAAAGAAACACACTCCCACACTTGCAAAACTCTCAAATACAATAGAAAGTCCCATCAGAAGCCTTACAGAAAGATACTCAAACGAGATATGAAAAGATACACAATTGGAATAGTAAAGATACGCAAACGATGTAAAGATACACAATTGGAATAGTAAACATACGCAAACGATGTAAAGATACTCAGTTTGAAAGAAACACACTCCCACACTTGCAAAACTCTCAAATTCAATGGAAACTCGCATCAGAAAGCCTTACAGAAAGATACTCAATCGAGAAATGAAAAGATACACAATTGGAATAGTAAAGATACGCAAACGATGTAAAGATACACAATTGGAATAGTAAACATACGCAAACGATGTAAAGATACTCAGTTTGAAAGAAACACACTCCCACACTTGCAAAACTCTCAAATTAAATAGAAACTCGCATCAGAAAGCCTTACAGAAAGATACTCAAACGGGAAATGAAAAGATACTCAATTGGAATTGTAAAGATACGCAAACGATGTAAAGATACACAATTGGAATAGTAAAGATACGCAAACGATGTAAAGATACTCAGTTTGAAAGAAACACACTCCCACACTTGCAAAACTCTCAAATTCAATAGAAACTCGCATCAGAAAGCCTTACAGAAAGATACTCAAACGAGAAATGAAAATATACACAATTGGAATAGTAAAGATACGCAAACGATGTAAAGATACACAATTGGGATAGTAAACATACGCAAACGATGTAAAGATACTCAGTTTGAAAGAAACACACTCCCACACTTGCAAAACTCTCAAATACAATAGAAAGTCCCATCAGAAGCCTTACAGAAAGATACTCAAACGAGATATGAAAAGATACACAATTGGAATAGTAAAGATACGCAAACGATGTAAAGATACACAATTGCAGTAGTAAAGATACGCAAACGATGTAAAGATACTCAGTTTGAAAGAAACACACTCCCACACTTGTAAAACTCTCAAATTCAATAGAAACTCGCATCAGAAAGCCTTACAGAAAGATACTCAATCGAGAAATGAAAAGATACACAATTGGAATAGTAAAGATACGCAAACGATGTAAAGATACACAATTGGAATAGTAAACATACGCAAACGATGTAAAGATACTCAGTTTGAAAGAAACACACTCCCACACTTGCAAAACTCTCAAATTCAATAGAAACTCGCATCAGAAAGCCTTACAGAAAGATACTCAATCGAGAAATGAAAAGATACACAATTGGAATAGTAAAGATACGCAAACGATGTAAAGATACACAATTGGAATAATAAACATACGCAAACGATGTAAAGGTACTCAGTTTGAAAGAAACACACTCCCACACTTGCAAAACTCTCAAATTAAATAGAAACTCGCATCAGAAAGCCTTACAGAAAGATACTCAAACGGGAAATGAAAAGATACTCAATTGGAATTGTAAAGATACGCAAACGTTGTAAAGATACACAATTGGAATAGTAAAGATACGCAAACGTTGTAAAGATACACAATTGGAATAATAAACATACGCAAACGATGTAAAGGTACTCAGTTTGAAAGAAACACACTCCCAAACTTGCAAAACTCTCAAATTAAATAGAAACTCGCATCAGAAAGCCTTACAGAAAGATACTCAAACGGGAAATGAAAAGATACTCAATTGGAATTGTAAAGATACGCAAACGTTGTAAAGATACACAATTGGAATAGTAAAGATACGCAAACGATGTAAAGATACTCAGTTTGAAAGAAACACACTCCCACACTTGCAAAACTCTCAAATACAATAGAAACCCGCAGCAGAAGCCTTACAGAAAGATACTCAAACGAGAAATGAAAATATACACAATTGGAATAGTAAAGATACGCAAACGATGTAAAGATACACAATTGGAATAGTAAAGATACGCAAACGATGTAAAGATACTCAGTTTGAAAGAAACACACTCCCACACTTGCAAAACTCTCAAATACAATAGAAAGTCCCATCAGAAGCCTTACAGAAAGATACTCAAACGAGATATGAAAAGATACACAATTGGAATAGTAAAGATACGCAAACGATGTAAAGATACACAATTGGAATAGTAAACATACGCAAACGATGTAAAGATACTCAGTTTGAAAGAAACACACTCCCACACTTGTAAAACTCTCAAATTCAATAGAAACTCGCATCAGAAAGCCTTACAGAAAGATACTCAATCGAGAAATGAAAAGATACACAATTGGAATAGTAAAGATACGCAAACGATGTAAAGATACACAATTGGAATAGTAAACATACGCAAACGATGTAAAGATACTCAGTTTGAAAGAAACACACTCCCACACTTGCAAAACTCTCAAATTAAATAGAAACTCGCATCAGAAAGCCTTACAGAAAGATACTCAAACGGGAAATGAAAAGATACTCAATTGGAATTGTAAAGATACGCAAACGATGTAAAGATACACAATTGGAATAGTAAAGATACGCAAACGATGTAAAGATACTCAGTTTGAAAGAAACACACTCCCACACTTGCAAAACTCTCAAATTCAATAGAAACTCGCATCAGAAAGCCTTACAGAAAGATACTCAAACGAGAAATGAAAATATACACAATTGGAATAGTAAAGATACGCAAACGATGTAAAGATACACAATTGGGATAGTAAACATACGCAAACGATGTAAAGATACTCAGTTTGAAAGAAACACACTCCCACACTTGCAAAACTCTCAAATACAATAGAAAGTCCCATCAGAAGCCTTACAGAAAGATACTCAAACGAGATATGAAAAGATACACAATTGGAATAGTAAAGATACGCAAACGATGTAAAGATACACAATTGCAGTAGTAAAGATACGCAAACGATGTAAAGATACTCAGTTTGAAAGAAACACACTCCCACACTTGTAAAACTCTCAAATTCAATAGAAACTCGCATCAGAAAGCCTTACAGAAAGATACTCAATCGAGAAATGAAAAGATACACAATTGGAATAGTAAAGATACGCAAACGATGTAAAGATACACAATTGGAATAGTAAACATACGCAAACGATGTAAAGATACTCAGTTTGAAAGAAACACACTCCCACACTTGCAAAACTCTCAAATTCAATAGAAACTCGCATCAGAAAGCCTTACAGAAAGATACTCAATCGAGAAATGAAAAGATACACAATTGGAATAGTAAAGATACGCAAACGATGTAAAGATACACAATTGGAATAATAAACATACGCAAACGATGTAAAGGTACTCAGTTTGAAAGAAACACACTCCCACACTTGCAAAACTCTCAAATTAAATAGAAACTCGCATCAGAAAGCCTTACAGAAAGATACTCAAACGGGAAATGAAAAGATACTCAATTGGAATTGTAAAGATACGCAAACGTTGTAAAGATACACAATTGGAATAGTAAAGATACGCAAACGTTGTAAAGATACACAATTGGAATAATAAACATACGCAAACGATGTAAAGGTACTCAGTTTGAAAGAAACACACTCCCAAACTTGCAAAACTCTCAAATTAAATAGAAACTCGCATCAGAAAGCCTTACAGAAAGATACTCAAACGGGAAATGAAAAGATACTCAATTGGAATTGTAAAGATACGCAAACGTTGTAAAGATACACAATTGGAATAGTAAAGATACGCAAACGATGTAAAGATACTCAGTTTGAAAGAAACACACTCCCACACTTGCAAAACTCTCAAATACAATAGAAACCCGCAGCAGAAGCCTTACAGAAAGATACTCAAACGAGAAATGAAAATATACACAATTGGAATAGTAAAGATACGCAAACGATGTAAAGATACACAATTGGAATAGTAAAGATACGCAAACGATGTAAAGATACTCAGTTTGAAAGAAACACACTCCCACACTTGCAAAACTCTCAAATACAATAGAAAGTCCCATCAGAAGCCTTACAGAAAGATACTCAAACGAGATATGAAAAGATACACAATTGGAATAGTAAAGATACGCAAACGATGTAAAGATACACAATTGGAATAGTAAACATACGCAAACGATGTAAAGATACTCAGTTTGAAAGAAACACACTCCCACACTTGTAAAACTCTCAAATTCAATAGAAACTCGCATCAGAAAGCCTTACAGAAAGATACTCAATCGAGAAATGAAAAGATACACAATTGGAATAGTAAAGATACGCAAACGATGTAAAGATACACAATTGGAATAGTAAACATACGCAAACGATGTAAAGATACTCAGTTTGAAAGAAACACACTCCCACACTTGCAAAACTCTCAAATTCAATAGAAACTCGCATCAGAAAGCCTTACAGAAAGATACTCAAACGGGAAATGAAAAGATACTCAATTGGAATTGTAAAGATACGCAAACGTTGTAAAGATACACAATTGGAATAGTAAAGATACGCAAACGATGTAAAGATACTCAGTTTGAAAGAAACACACTCCCACACTTGCAAAACTCTCAAATTCAATAGAAACTCGCATCAGAAAGCCTTACAGAAAGATACTCAAACGAGAAATGAAAAGATACACAATTGGAATAGTAAAGATACGCAAACGATGTAAAGATACACAATTGCAATAGTAAAGATACGCAAACGATGTAAAGATACTCAGTTTGAAAGAAACACACTCCCACACTTGCAAAACTCTCAAATACTATAGAAACTCGCATCAGAAAGCCTTACAGAAAGATACTCAAACGAGAAATGAAAAGATACAAAATTGGAATAGTAAAGATACGCAAACGATGTAAAGATACACAATTGGAATAGTAAAGATACGCAAACGATGTAAAGATACTCAGTTTGAAAGAAACACACTCCCACAATTGCAAAACTCTCAAATTCAATAGAAACTCGCATCAGAAAGCCTTACAGAAAGATACTCAAACGAGAAATGAAAAGACACACAATTGGAATAGTAAAGATACGCAAACGATGTAAAGATACACAATTGGAATAGTATAGATACGCAAACTATGTAAAGATACTCAGTTTGAAAGAAACACACTCCCACAATTGCAAAACTCTCAAATTCAATAGAAACTCGCATCAGAAAGCCTTACAGAAAGATACTCAAACGAGAAATGAAAAGATACACAATTGGAATAGTAAAGATACGCAAACGATGTAAAGATACACAATTGCAATAGTAAAGATACGCAAACGATGTAAAGATACTCAGTTTGAAAGAAACACACTCCCACACTTGCAAAACTCTCAAATACTATAGAAACTCGCATCAGAAAGCCTTACAGAAAGATACTCAAACGAGAAATGAAAAGATACAAAATTGGAATAGTAAAGATACGCAAACGATGTAAAGATACACAATTGGAATAGTATAGATACGCAAACTATGTAAAGATACTCAGTTTGAAAGAAACACACTCCCACAATTGCAAAACTCTCAAATTCAATAGAAACTCGCATCAGAAAGCCTTACAGAAAGATACTCAAACGAGAAATGAAAAGATACAAAATTGGAATAGTAAAGATACGCAAACGATGTAAAGATACACAGTTGGAATAGTAAAGATACGCAAACGATGTAAAGATACACAATTGGAATAGTAAAGATACGCAAACGATGTAAAGATACTCAGTTTGAAAGAACCACACTCCCACAATTGCAAAACTCTCAAATTCAATAGAAACTCGCATCAGAAAGCCTTACAGAAAGATACTCAAACGGGAAATGAAAAGATACTCAATTGGAATTGTAAAGATTCGCAAACGATGTAAAGATACACAGTTGGAATAGTAAAGATACGCAAACGATGTAAAGATACTCAGTTTGAAAGAAACACACTCCCACAATTGCAAAACTCTCAAATTCAATAGAAACTCGCATCAGAAAGCCTTACAGAAAGATACTCAAACGAGAAATGAAAAGTTACACAATTGGAATAGTAAAGATACGCAAACGATATAAAGATACACACAATTGGAATAGTAAAGATACGCAAACTATGTAAAGATACTCAGTTTGAAAGAAACACATTCCCACACTTGCAAAACTCTCAAAGTCAATAGAAACTGGCATCAGAAAGCATTACAGAAAGATACTCAAACGAGAAATGAAAAGATACACAATTGGAATAGTAAAGATACGCAAACTATGTAAAGATACTCAATTTGAAAGAAACACACTCCCACACTTGCAAAACTCTCAAATAAAATAGAAAGTCGTATCAGAAGCCTTACAGAAAGATACTCAAACGAGAAATGAAAAGATACACAATTGGAATAGTAAAGATACGCAAACGATGTAAAGATACACACAATTGGAATAGTAAACATACGCAAACGATGTAAAGATACTCAGTTTGAAAGAAACACACTCCCACACTTGCAAAACTCTCAAATTCAATGGAAACTCGCATCAGAAAGCCTTACAGAAAGATACTCAATCGAGAAATGAAAAGATACACAATTGGAATAGTAAAGATACGCAAACGATGTAAAGATACACAATTGGAATAATAAACATACGCAAACGATGTAAAGGTACTCAGTTTGAAAGAAACACACTCCCAAACTTGCAAAACTCTCAAATTAAATAGAAACTCGCATCAGAAAGCCTTACAGAAAGATACTCAAACGGGAAATGAAAAGATACTCAATTGGAATTGTAAAGATACGCAAACGTTGTAAAGATACACAATTGGAATAGTAAAGATACGCAAACGATGTAAAGATACTCAGTTTGAAAGAAACACACTCCCACACTTGCAAATCTCTCAAATACAATAGAAACCCGCAGCAGAAGCCTTACAGAAAGATACTCAAACGAGAAATGAAAATATACACAATTGGAATAGTAAAGATACGCAAACGATGTAAAGATACACAATTGGAATAGTAAAGATACGCAAACGATGTAAAGATACTCAGTTTGAAAGAAACACACTCCCACACTTGCAAAACTCTCAAATACAATAGAAAGTCCCATCAGAAGCCTTACAGAAAGATACTCAAACGAGATATGAAAAGATACACAATTGGAATAGTAAAGATACGCAAACGATGTAAAGATACACAATTGGAATAGTAAACATACGCAAACGATGTAAAGATACTCAGTTTGAAAGAAACACACTCCCACACTTGTAAAACTCTCAAATTCAATAGAAACTCGCATCAGAAAGCCTTACAGAAAGATACTCAATCGAGAAATGAAAAGATACACAATTGGAATAGTAAAGATACGCAAACGATGTAAAGATACACAATTGGAATAGTAAACATACGCAAACGATGTAAAGATACTCAGTTTGAAAGAAACACACTCCCACACTTGCAAAACTCTCAAATTAAATAGAAACTCGCATCAGAAAGCCTTACAGAAAGATACTCAAACGGGAAATGAAAAGATACTCAATTGGAATTGTAAAGATACGCAAACGATGTAAAGATACACAATTGGAATAGTAAAGATACGCAAACGATGTAAAGATACTCAGTTTGAAAGAAACACACTCCCACACTTGCAAAACTCTCAAATTCAATAGAAACTCGCATCAGAAAGCCTTACAGAAAGATACTCAAACGAGAAATGAAAATATACACAATTGGAATAGTAAAGATACGCAAACGATGTAAAGATACACAATTGGGATAGTAAACATACGCAAACGATGTAAAGATACTCAGTTTGAAAGAAACACACTCCCACACTTGCAAAACTCTCAAATACAATAGAAAGTCCCATCAGAAGCCTTACAGAAAGATACTCAAACGAGATATGAAAAGATACACAATTGGAATAGTAAAGATACGCAAACGATGTAAAGATACACAATTGCAGTAGTAAAGATACGCAAACGATGTAAAGATACTCAGTTTGAAAGAAACACACTCCCACACTTGTAAAACTCTCAAATTCAATAGAAACTCGCATCAGAAAGCCTTACAGAAAGATACTCAATCGAGAAATGAAAAGATACACAATTGGAATAGTAAAGATACGCAAACGATGTAAAGATACACAATTGGAATAGTAAACATACGCAAACGATGTAAAGATACTCAGTTTGAAAGAAACACACTCCCACACTTGCAAAACTCTCAAATTCAATAGAAACTCGCATCAGAAAGCCTTACAGAAAGATACTCAATCGAGAAATGAAAAGATACACAATTGGAATAGTAAAGATACGCAAACGATGTAAAGATACACAATTGGAATAATAAACATACGCAAACGATGTAAAGGTACTCAGTTTGAAAGAAACACACTCCCACACTTGCAAAACTCTCAAATTAAATAGAAACTCGCATCAGAAAGCCTTACAGAAAGATACTCAAACGGGAAATGAAAAGATACTCAATTGGAATTGTAAAGATACGCAAACGTTGTAAAGATACACAATTGGAATAGTAAAGATACGCAAACGTTGTAAAGATACACAATTGGAATAATAAACATACGCAAACGATGTAAAGGTACTCAGTTTGAAAGAAACACACTCCCAAACTTGCAAAACTCTCAAATTAAATAGAAACTCGCATCAGAAAGCCTTACAGAAAGATACTCAAACGGGAAATGAAAAGATACTCAATTGGAATTGTAAAGATACGCAAACGTTGTAAAGATACACAATTGGAATAGTAAAGATACGCAAACGATGTAAAGATACTCAGTTTGAAAGAAACACACTCCCACACTTGCAAAACTCTCAAATACAATAGAAACCCGCAGCAGAAGCCTTACAGAAAGATACTCAAACGAGAAATGAAAATATACACAATTGGAATAGTAAAGATACGCAAACGATGTAAAGATACACAATTGGAATAGTAAAGATACGCAAACGATGTAAAGATACTCAGTTTGAAAGAAACACACTCCCACACTTGCAAAACTCTCAAATACAATAGAAAGTCCCATCAGAAGCCTTACAGAAAGATACTCAAACGAGATATGAAAAGATACACAATTGGAATAGTAAAGATACGCAAACGATGTAAAGATACACAATTGGAATAGTAAACATACGCAAACGATGTAAAGATACTCAGTTTGAAAGAAACACACTCCCACACTTGTAAAACTCTCAAATTCAATAGAAACTCGCATCAGAAAGCCTTACAGAAAGATACTCAATCGAGAAATGAAAAGATACACAATTGGAATAGTAAAGATACGCAAACGATGTAAAGATACACAATTGGAATAGTAAACATACGCAAACGATGTAAAGATACTCAGTTTGAAAGAAACACACTCCCACACTTGCAAAACTCTCAAATTAAATAGAAACTCGCATCAGAAAGCCTTACAGAAAGATACTCAAACGGGAAATGAAAAGATACTCAATTGGAATTGTAAAGATACGCAAACGATGTAAAGATACACAATTGGAATAGTAAAGATACGCAAACGATGTAAAGATACTCAGTTTGAAAGAAACACACTCCCACACTTGCAAAACTCTCAAATTCAATAGAAACTCGCATCAGAAAGCCTTACAGAAAGATACTCAAACGAGAAATGAAAATATACACAATTGGAATAGTAAAGATACGCAAACGATGTAAAGATACACAATTGGGATAGTAAACATACGCAAACGATGTAAAGATACTCAGTTTGAAAGAAACACACTCCCACACTTGCAAAACTCTCAAATACAATAGAAAGTCCCATCAGAAGCCTTACAGAAAGATACTCAAACGAGATATGAAAAGATACACAATTGGAATAGTAAAGATACGCAAACGATGTAAAGATACACAATTGCAGTAGTAAAGATACGCAAACGATGTAAAGATACTCAGTTTGAAAGAAACACACTCCCACACTTGTAAAACTCTCAAATTCAATAGAAACTCGCATCAGAAAGCCTTACAGAAAGATACTCAATCGAGAAATGAAAAGATACACAATTGGAATAGTAAAGATACGCAAACGATGTAAAGATACACAATTGGAATAGTAAACATACGCAAACGATGTAAAGATACTCAGTTTGAAAGAAACACACTCCCACACTTGCAAAACTCTCAAATTCAATAGAAACTCGCATCAGAAAGCCTTACAGAAAGATACTCAATCGAGAAATGAAAAGATACACAATTGGAATAGTAAAGATACGCAAACGATGTAAAGATACACAATTGGAATAATAAACATACGCAAACGATGTAAAGGTACTCAGTTTGAAAGAAACACACTCCCACACTTGCAAAACTCTCAAATTAAATAGAAACTCGCATCAGAAAGCCTTACAGAAAGATACTCAAACGGGAAATGAAAAGATACTCAATTGGAATTGTAAAGATACGCAAACGTTGTAAAGATACACAATTGGAATAGTAAAGATACGCAAACGTTGTAAAGATACACAATTGGAATAATAAACATACGCAAACGATGTAAAGGTACTCAGTTTGAAAGAAACACACTCCCAAACTTGCAAAACTCTCAAATTAAATAGAAACTCGCATCAGAAAGCCTTACAGAAAGATACTCAAACGGGAAATGAAAAGATACTCAATTGGAATTGTAAAGATACGCAAACGTTGTAAAGATACACAATTGGAATAGTAAAGATACGCAAACGATGTAAAGATACTCAGTTTGAAAGAAACACACTCCCACACTTGCAAAACTCTCAAATACAATAGAAACCCGCAGCAGAAGCCTTACAGAAAGATACTCAAACGAGAAATGAAAATATACACAATTGGAATAGTAAAGATACGCAAACGATGTAAAGATACACAATTGGAATAGTAAAGATACGCAAACGATGTAAAGATACTCAGTTTGAAAGAAACACACTCCCACACTTGCAAAACTCTCAAATACAATAGAAAGTCCCATCAGAAGCCTTACAGAAAGATACTCAAACGAGATATGAAAAGATACACAATTGGAATAGTAAAGATACGCAAACGATGTAAAGATACACAATTGGAATAGTAAACATACGCAAACGATGTAAAGATACTCAGTTTGAAAGAAACACACTCCCACACTTGTAAAACTCTCAAATTCAATAGAAACTCGCATCAGAAAGCCTTACAGAAAGATACTCAATCGAGAAATGAAAAGATACACAATTGGAATAGTAAAGATACGCAAACGATGTAAAGATACACAATTGGAATAGTAAACATACGCAAACGATGTAAAGATACTCAGTTTGAAAGAAACACACTCCCACACTTGCAAAACTCTCAAATTCAATAGAAACTCGCATCAGAAAGCCTTACAGAAAGATACTCAAACGGGAAATGAAAAGATACTCAATTGGAATTGTAAAGATACGCAAACGATGTAAAGATACACAATTGGAATAGTAAAGATACGCAAACGATGTAAAGATACTCAGTTTGAAAGAAACACACTCCCACACTTGCAAAACTCTCAAATTCAATAGAAACTCGCATCAGAAAGCCTTACAGAAAGATACTCAAACGAGAAATGAAAATATACACAATTGGAATAGTAAAGATACGCAAACGATGTAAAGATACACAATTGGGATAGTAAACATACGCAAACGATGTAAAGATACTCAGTTTGAAAGAAACACACTCCCACACTTGCAAAACTCTCAAATACAATAGAAAGTCCCATCAGAAGCCTTACAGAAAGATACTCAAACGAGATATGAAAAGATACACAATTGGAATAGTAAAGATACGCAAACGATGTAAAGATACACAATTGCAGTAGTAAAGATACGCAAACGATGTAAAGATACTCAGATTGAAAGAAACACACTCCCACACTTGCAAAACTCTCAAATTCAATAGAAACTCGCATCAGAAAGCCTTACAGAAAGATACTCAAACGAGAAATGAAAAGATACACAATTGGAATAGTAAAGATACGCAAACGATGTAAAGATACACAATTGGAATAGTAAACATACGCAAACGATGTAAAGAAACTCAGTTTGAAAGAAACACACTCCCACACTTGCAAAACTCTCAAATTCAATAGAAACTCGCATCAGAAAGCCTTACAGAAAGATACTCAATCGAGAAATGAAAAGATACACAATTGGAATAGTAAAGATACGCAAACGATGTAAAGATACACAATTGGAATAATAAACATACGCAAACGATGTAAAGGTACTCAGTTTGAAAGAAACACACTCCCACACTTGCAAAACTCTCAAATTAAATAGAAACTCGCATCAGAAAGCCTTACAGAAAGATACTCAAACGGGAAATGAAAAGATACTCAATTGGAATTGTAAAGATACGCAAACGTTGTAAAGATACACAATTGGAATAGTAAAGATACGCAAACGATGTAAAGATACTCAGTTTGAAAGAAACACACTCCCACACTTGCAAAACTCTCAAATACAATAGAAACTCGCATCAGAAGCCTTACAGAAAGATACTCAAACGAGAAATGAAAAGATACACAATTGGAATAGTAAAGATACGCAAACGATGTAAAGATACACAATTGGAATAGTAAAGATACGCAAACGATGTAAAGATACTCAGTTTGAAAGAAACACACTCCCACACTTGCAAAACTCTCAAATACAATAGAAAGTCCCATCAGAAGCCTTACAGAAAGATACTCAAACGAGATATGAAAAGATACACAATTGGAATAGTAAAGATACGCAAACGATGTAAAGATACACAATTGGAATAGTAAACATACGCAAACGATGTAAAGATACTCAGTTTGAAAGAAACACACTCCCACACTTGTAAAACTCTCAAATTCAATAGAAACTCGCATCAGAAAGCCTTACAGAAAGATACTCAATCGAGAAATGAAAAGATACACAATTGGAATAGTAAAGATACGCAAACGATGTAAAGATACACAATTGGAATAGTAAACATACGCAAACGATGTAAAGATACTCAGTTTGAAAGAAACACACTCCCACACTTGCAAAACTCTCAAATTAAATAGAAACTCGCATCAGAAAGCCTTACAGAAAGATACTCAAACGGGAAATGAAAAGATACTCAATTGGAATTGTAAAGATACGCAAACGATGTAAAGATACACAATTGGAATAGTAAAGATACGCAAACGATGTAAAGATACTCAGTTTCAAAGAAACACACTCCCACACTTGCAAAACTCTCAAATTCAATAGAAACTCGCATCAGAAAGCCTTACAGAAAGATACTCAAACGCGAAATGAAAATATACACAATTGGAATAGTAAAGATACGCAAACGATGTAAAGATACACAATTGGGATAGTAAACATACGCAAACGATGTAAAGATACTCAGTTTGAAAGAAACACACTCCCACACTTGCAAAACTCTCAAATACAATAGAAAGTCCCATCAGAAGCCTTACAGAAAGATACTCAAACGAGATATGAAAAGATACACAATTGGAATAGTAAAGATACGCAAACGATGTAAAGATACACAATTGGAATAGTAAAGATACGCAAACGATGTAAAGATACTCAGTTTGAAAGAAACACACTCCCACACTTGCAAAACTCTCAAATTTGAATAGAAACTCGCATCAGAAAGCCTTACGGAAAGATACTCAAACGAGAAATGAAAAGATACACAATTGAAATAGTAAAGATACGCAAACAATGCAAAGATACACAATTGGAATAGTAAAGATACGCAAACTATGTAAAGATACTCAGTTTGAAAGAAACACACTCCCACACTTGCAAAACTCTCAAATACAATAGAAAGTCGCATCAGAAGCCTTACAGAAAGATACTCAAACGAGATATGAAAAGATACACAATTGGAATAGTAAAGATACGCAAACGATGTAAAGATACACAATTGGAATAGTAAACATACGCAAACGATGTAAAGATACTCAGTTTGAAAGAAACACACTCCCACACTTGCAAAACTCTCAAATTCAATAGAAACTCGCATCAGAAAGCCTTACAGAAAGATACTCAATCGAGAAATGAAAAGATACACAATTGGAATAGTAAAGATACGCAAACGATGTAAAGATACACAATTGGAATAGTAAAGATACGCAAACGATGTAAAGATACTCAGTTTGAAAGAAACACACTCCCACACTTGCAAAACTCTCAAATACAATAGAAAGTCCCATCAGAAGCCTTACAGAAAGATACTCAAACGAGATATGAAAAGATACACAATTGGAATAGTAAAGATACGCAAACGATGTAAAGATACACAATTGGAATAGTAAACATACGCAAACGATGTAAAGATACTCAGTTTGAAAGAAACACACTCCCACACTTGTAAAACTCTCAAATTCAATAGAAACTCGCATCAGAAAGCCTTACAGAAAGATACTCAATCGAGAAATGAAAAGATACACAATTGGAATAGTAAAGATACGCAAACGATGTAAAGATACACAATTGGAATAGTAAAGATACGCAAACGATGTAAAGATACTCAGTTTGAAAGAAACACACTCCCACACTTGCAAAACTCTCAAATTAAATAGAAACTCGCATCAGAAAGCCTTACAGAAAGATACTCAAACGGGAAATGAAAAGATACTCAATTGGAATTGTAAAGATACGCAAACGATGTAAAGATACACAATTGGGATAGTAAACATACGCAAACGATGTAAAGATACTCAGTTTGAAAGAAACACACTCCCACACTTGCAAAACTCTCAAATACAATAGAAAGTCCCATCAGAAGCCTTACAGAAAGATACTCAAACGAGATATGAAAAGATACACAATTGGAATTGTAAAGATACGCAAACGATGTAAAGATACACAATTGGAATAGTAAAGATACACAATTGGAATAAAGATACTCAGTTTGAAAGAAACACACTCCCACACTTGCAAAACTCTCAAATTCAATAGAAACTCGCATCAGAAAGCCTTACAGAAAGATATTCAAACGAGAAATGAAAATATACACAATTGGAATAGTAAAGATACGCAAACGATGTAAAGATACACAATTGGGATAGTAAACATACGCAAACGATGTAAAGATACTCAGTTTGAAAGAAACACACTCCCACACTTGCAAAACTCTCAAATACAATAGAAAGTCCCATCAGAAGCCTTACAGAAAGATACTCAAACGAGATATGAAAAGATACACAATTGGAATAGTAAAGATACGCAAACGATGTAAAGATACACAATTGGAATAGTAAACATACGCAAACGATGTAAAGATACTCAGTTTGAAAGAAACACACTCCCACACTTGCAAAACTCTCAAATTCAATAGAAAGTCGCATCAGAAGCCTTACGGAAAGATACTCAAACGAGAAATGAAAAGATACACAATTGGAATAGTAAAGATACGCAAACGATGTAAAGATACACAATTGGAATAGTAAAGATACGCAAACGATGTAAAGATACTCAGTTTGAAAGAAACACACTCCCACACTTGCAAAACTCTCAAATTGAATAGAAACTCGCATCAGAAAGCCTTACAGAAAGATACTCAAACGGGAAATGAAAAGATACTCAATTGGAATTGTAAAGATACGCAAACGATGTAAAGATACACAATTGGAATAGTAAAGATACGCAAACGATGTAAAGATACTCAGTTTGAAAGAAACACACTCCCACACTTGCAAAACTCTCAAATACAATAGAAACTCGCATCAGAAGCCTTACAGAAAGATACTCAAACGAGAAATGAAAAGATACACAATTGGAATAGTAAAGATACGCAAACGATGTAAAGATACACAATTGGAATAGTAAAGATACGCAAACGATGTAAAGATACTCAGTTTGAAAGAAACACACTCCCACACTTGCAAAACTCTCAAATTTGAATAGAAACTCGCATCAGAAAGCCTTACGGAAAGATACTCAAACGAGAAATGAAAAGATACACAATTGAAATAGTAAAGATACGCAAACAATGTAAAGATACACAATTGGAATAGTAAAGATACGCAAACTATGTAAAGATACTCAGTTTGAAAGAAACACACTCCCACACTTGCAAAACTCTCAAATACAATAGAAAGTCGCATCAGAAGCCTTACAGAAAGATACTCAAACGAGATATGAAAAGATACACAATTGGAATAGTAAAGATACGCAAACGATGTAAAGATACACAATTGGAATAGTAAACATACGCAAACGATGTAAAGATACTCAGTTTGAAAGAAACACACTCCCACACTTGTAAAACTGTCAAATTCAATAGAAACTCGAATCAGAAAGCCTTACAGAAAGATACTCAAACGAGAAATGAAAAGATACACAATTGGAATAGTAAAGATACGCAAACGATGTAAAGATACACAATTGGTATAGTAAAGATACGCAAACGATGTAAAGCTACTCAGTTTGAAAGAAACACACTCCCACACTTGCAAAACTCTCAAATTTGAATAGAAACTCGCATCAGAAAGCCTTACGGAAAGATACTCAAACGAGAAATGAAAAGATACACAATTGGAATAGTAAAGATACGCAAACGATGTAAAAATACACAATTGGAATAGTAAACATACGCAAACGATGTAAAGATACTCAGTTTGAAAGAAACACACTCCCACACTTGCAAAACTCTCAAATTAAATAGAAACTCGCATCATAAAGCCTTACAGAAAGATACTCAAACGGGAAATGAAAAGATACTCAATTGGAATTGTAAAGATACGCAAACGATGTAAAGATACACAATTGGAATAGTAAAGATACGCAAACGATGTAAAGATACTCTGTTTGAAAGAAACACACTCCCACACTTGCAAAACTCTCAAATACAATAGAAAGTCGCATCAGAAGCCTTACAGAAAGATACTCAAACGAGATATGAAAAGATACACAATTGGAATAGTAAAGATACGCAAACGATGTAAAGATACACAATTGGAATAGTAAAGATACGCAAACGATGTAAAGATACTCAGTTTGAAAGAAACACACTCCCACACTTGCAAAACTCTCAAATTTGAATAGAAACTCGCATCAGAAAGCCTTACGGAAAGATACTCAAACGAGAAATGAAAAGATACACAATTGAAATAGTAAAGATACGCAAACAATGTAAAGATACACAATTGGAATAGTAAAGATACGCAAACTATGTAAAGATACTCAGTTTGAAAGAAACACACTCCCACACTTGCAAAACTCTCAAATACAATAGAAAGTCGCATCAGAAGCCTTACAGAAAGATACTCAAACGAGATATGAAAAGATACACAATTGGAATAGTAAAGATACGCAAACGATGTAAAGATACACAATTGGAATAGTAAAGATACGCAAACGATGTAAAGATACTCAGTTTGAAAGAAACACACTCCCACACTTGCAAAACTCTCAAATTAAATAGAAACTCGCATCAGAAAGCCTTACAGAAAGATACTCAAACGGGAAATGAAAAGATACTCAATTGGAATTGTAAAGATACGCAAACGATGTAAAGATACACAATTGGAATAGTAAAGATACGCAAACGATGTAAAGATACTCAGTTTGAAAGAAACACACTCCCACACTTGCAAAACTCTCAAATTCAATATAAACTCGCATCAGAAAGCCTTACAGAAAGATACTCAATCGAGAAATGAAAAGATACACAATTGGAATAGTAAAGATACGCAAACGATGTAAAGATACACAATTGGAATAATAAACATACGCAAACGATGTAAAGGTACTCAGTTTGAAAGAAACACACTCCCACACTTGCAAAACTCTCAAATTAATTAGAAACTCGCATCAGAAAGCCTTACAGAAAGATACTCAAACGGGAAATGAAAAGATACTCAATTGGAATTGTAAAGATACGCAAACGATGTAAAGATACACACAATTGGAATAGTAAACATACGCAAACTATGTAAAGATACTCAGTTTGAAAGAAACACACTCCCACACTTGTAAAACTCTCAAATACAATAGAAACTCGCATCAAAAGCCTTACAGAAAGATACTCAATCGAGAAATGAAAAGATACACAATTGGAATAGTAAAGATACGCAAACGATGTAAAGATACACACAATTGGAATAGTAAACATACGCAAACGATGTAAAGATACTCAATTTGAAAGAAACACACTCCCACACTTGCAAAACTCTCAAATACAATAGAAAGTCGGATCAGAAGCCTTACAGAAAGATACTCAAACGAGAAATGAAAAGATACACAATTGGTATAGTAAAGATACGCAAACGATGTAAAGATACACAATTGGAATAGTAACCATACGCAAACGATGTAAAGATACTCAGTTTGAAAGAAACACACTCCCACACTTGCAAAACTCTCAAATACAATAGAAACTCGCATCAGAAAGCCTTACAGAAAGATACTCAAACGAGAAATGAAAAGATACACAATTGGAATAGTAAAGATACGCAAACGATGTAAAGATACACAATTGGAATAGTAAAGATACGCAAACGATGTAAAGATACTCAGTTTGAAAGAAACACACTCCCACACTTGCAAAACTCTCAAATTCAATAGAAAGTCGCATCAGAAGCCTTACGGAAAGATACTCAAACGAGAAATGAAAAGATACACAATTGGAATAGTAAAGATACGCAAACGATGTAAAGATACACAATTGGAATAGTAAAGATACGCAAACGATGTAAAGATACTCAGTTTGAAAGAAACACACTCCCACACTTGCAAAACTCTCAAATTAAATAGAAACTCGCATCAGAAAGCCTTACAGAAAGATACTCAAACGGGAAATGAAAAGATACTCATTTGGAATTGTAAAGATACGTAAACGATGTAAAGATACACAATTGGAATAGTAAAGATACGCAAACGATGTAAAGATACTCAGTTTGAAAGAAACACACTCCCACACTTGCAAAACTCTCAAATACAATAGAAACTCGCATCAGAAACCTTACAGAAAGATACTCAAACGAGAAATGAAAAGATACACAATTGGAATAGTAAAGATACGCAAACGATGTAAAGATACACAATTGGAATAGTAAAGATACGCAAACGATGTAAAGATACTCAGTTTGAAAGAAACACACTCCCACACTTGCAAAACTCTCAAATTAAATAGAAACTCGCATCAGAAAGCCTTACGGAAAGATACTCAAACGAGAAATGAAAAGATACACAATTGGAATAGTAAAGATACGCAAACGATGTAAAGATACACAATTGGAATAGTAAAGATACGCAAACGATGTAAAGATACTCAGTTTGAAAGAAACACACTCCCACACTTGCAAAACTCTCAAATTCAATATAAACTCGCATCAGAAAGCCTTACAGAAAGATACTCAATGGAGAAATGAAAAGATACACAATTGGAATAGTAAAGATACGCAAACGATGTAAAGATACACAATTGGAATAATAAACATACGCAAACGATGTAAAGGTACTCAGTTTGAAAGAAACACACTCCCACACTTGCAAAACTCTCAAATTAAATAGAAACTCGCATCAGAAAGCCTTACAGAAAGATACTCAAACGGGAAATGAAAAGATACTCAATTGGAATTGTAAAGATACGCAAACGATGTAAAGATACACACAATTGGAATAGTAAACATACGCAAACTATGTAAAGATACTCAGTTTGAAAGAAACACACTCCCACACTTGTAAAACTCTCAAATACAATAGAAACTCGCATCAGAAGCCTTACAGAAAGATACTCAATCGAGAAATGAAAAGATACACAATTGGAATAGTAAAGATACGCAAACGATGTAAAGATACACACAATTGGAATAGTAAACATACGCAAACGATGTAAAGATACTCAATTTGAAAGAAACACACTCCCACACTTGCAAAACTCTCAAATACAATAGAAAGTCGTATCAGAAGCCTTACAGAAAGATACTCAAACGAGAAATGAAAAGATACACAATTGGTATAGTAAAGATACGCAAACGATGTAAAGATACACAATTGGAATAGTAACCATACGCAAACGATGTAAAGATACTCAGTTTGAAAGAAACACACTCCCACACTTGCAAAACTCTCAAATACAATAGAAACTCGCATCAGAAAGCCTTACAGAAAGATACTCAAACGAGAAATGAAAAGATACACAATTGGAATAGTAAAGATACGCAAACGATGTAAAGATACACAATTGGAATAGTAAAGATACGCAAACGATGTAAAGATACTCAGTTTGAAAGAAACACACTCCCACACTTGCAAAACTCTCAAATTCAATAGAAAGTCGCATCAGAAGCCTTACGGAAAGATACTCAAACGAGAAATGAAAAGATACACAATTGGAATAGTAAAGATACGCAAACGATGTAAAGATACACAATTGGAATAGTAAAGATACGCAAACGATGTAAAGATACTCAGTTTGAAAGAAACACACTCCCACACTTGCAAAACTCTCAAATTAAATAGAAACTCGCATCAGAAAGCCTTACAGAAAGATACTCAAACGGGAAATGAAAAGATACACAATTGGAATTGTAAAGATACGTAAACGATGTAAAGATACACAATTGGAATAGTAAAGATACGCAAACGATGTAAAGATACTCAGTTTGAAAGAAACACACTCCCACACTTGCAAAACTCTCAAATACAATAGAAAGTCGCATCAGAAGCCTTACAGAAAGATACTCAAACGAGAAATGAAAAGATACACAATTGGAATAGTAAAGATACGCAAACGATGTAAAGATACACAATTGGAATAGTAAAGATACGCAAACGATGTAAAGATACTCAGTTTGAAAGAAACACACTCCCACACTTGCAAAACTCTCAAATTCAATAGAAAGTCGCATCAGAAGCCTTACGGAAAGATACTCAAACGAGAAATGAAAAGATACACAATTGGAATAGTAAAGATACGCAAACGATGTAAAGATACACAATTGGAATAGTAAAGATACGCAAACGATGTAAAGATACTCAGTTTGAAAGAAACACACTCCCACACTTGCAAAACTCTCAAATTAAATAGAAACTCGCATCAGAAAGCCTTACAGAAAGATACTCAAACGGGAAATGAAAAGATACTCAATTGGAATTGTAAAGATACGTAAACGATGTAAAGATACACAATTGGAATAGTAAAGATACGCAAACGATGTAAAGATACTCAGTTTGAAAGAAACACACTCCCACACTTGCAAAACTCTCAAATACAATAGAAACTCGCATCAGAAACCTTACAGAAAGATACTCAAACGAGAAATGAAAAGATACACAATTGGAATAGTAAAGATACGCAAACGATGTAAAGATACACAATTGGAATAGTAAAGATACGCAAACGATGTAAAGATACTCAGTTTGAAAGAAACACACTCCCACACTTGCAAAACTCTCAAATTAAATAGAAACTCGCATCAGAAAGCCTTACGGAAAGATACTCAAACGAGAAATGAAAAGATACACAATTGGAATAGTAAAGATACGCAAACGATGTAAAGATACACAATTGGAATAGTAAAGATACGCAAACGATGTAAAGATACTCAGTTTGAAAGAAACACACTCCCACACTTGCAAAACTCTCAAATTCAATATAAACTCGCATCAGAAAGCCTTACAGAAAGATACCCAATCGAGAAATGAAAAGATACACAATTGGAATAGTAAAGATACGCAAACGATGTAAAGATACACAATTGGAATAATAAACATACGCAAACGATGTAAAGGTACTCAGTTTGAAAGAAACACACTCCCACACTTGCAAAACTCTCAAATTAAATAGAAACTCGCATCAGAAAGCCTTACAGAAAGATACTCAAACGGGAAATGAAAAGATACTCAATTGGAATTGTAAAGATACGCAAACGATGTAAAGATACACACAATTGGAATAGTAAACATACGCAAACTATGTAAAGATACTCAGTTTGAAAGAAACACACTCCCACACTTGTAAAACTCTCAAATACAATAGAAACTCGCATCAGAAGCCTTACAGAAAGATACTCAATCGAGAAATGAAAAGATACACAATTGGAATAGTAAAGATACGCAAACGATGTAAAGATACACAATTGGTATAGTAAAGATACGCAAACGATGTAAAGCTACTCAGTTTGAAAGAAACACACTCCCACACTTGCAAAACTCTCAAATTTGAATAGAAACTCGCATCAGAAAGCCTTACGGAAAGATACTCAAACGAGAAATGAAAAGATACACAATTGGAATAGTAAAGATACGCAAACGATGTAAAAATACACAATTGGAATAGTAAACATACGCAAACGATGTAAAGATACTCAGTTTGAAAGAAACACACTCCCACACTTGCAAAACTCTCAAATTAAATAGAAACTCGCATCAGAAAGCCTTACAGAAATATACTCAAACGGGAAATGAAAAGATACTCAATTGGAATTGTAAAGATACGCAAACGATGTAAAGATACACAATTGGAATAGTAAAGATACGCAAACGATGTAAAGATACTCAGTTTGAAAGAAACACACTCCCACACTTGCAAAACTCTCAAATACAATAGAAAGTCGCATCAGAAGCCTTACAGAAAGATACTCAAACGAGATATGAAAAGATACACAATTGGAATAGTAAAGATACGCAAACGATGTAAAGATACACAATTGGAATAGTAAAGATACGCAAACGATGTAAAGATACTCAGTTTGAAAGAAACACACTCCCACACTTGCAAAACTCTCAAATTTGAATAGAAATTCGCATCAGAAAGCCTTACGGAAAGATACTCAAACGAGAAATGAAAAGATACACAATTGAAATAGTAAAGATACGCAAACAATGTAAAGATACACAATTGGAATAGTAAAGATACGCAAACTATGTAAAGATACTAAGTTTGAAAGAAACACACTCCCACACTTGCAAAACTCTCAAATTAAATAGAAACTCGCATCAGAAAGCCTTACAGAAATATACTCAAACGGGAAATGAAAAGATACTCAATTGGAATTGTAAAGATACGCAAACGATGTAAAGATACACAATTGGAATAGTAAAGATACGCAAACGATGTAAAGATACTCAGTTTGAAAGAAACACACTCCCACACTTGCAAAACTCTCAAATACAATAGAAAGTCGCATCAGAAGCCTTACAGAAAGATACTCAAACGAGATATGAAAAGATACACAATTGGAATAGTAAAGATACGCAAACGATGTAAAGATACACAATTGGAATAGTAAAGATACGCAAACGATGTAAAGATACTCAGTTTGAAAGAAACACACTCCCACACTTGCAAAACTCTCAAATTTGAATAGAAACTCGCATCAGAAAGCCTTACGGAAAGATACTCAAACGAGAAATGAAAAGATACACAATTGAAATAGTAAAGATACGCAAACAATGTAAAGATACACAATTGGAATAGTAAAGATACGCAAACTATGTAAAGATACTAAGTTTGAAAGAAACACACTCCCACACTTGCAAAACTCTCAAATACAATAGAAAGTCGCATCAGAAGCCTTACAGAAAGATACTCAAACGAGATATGAAAAGATACACAATTGGAATAGTAAAGATACGCAAACGATGTAAAGATACTCAGTTTGAAAGAAACACACTCCCACACTTGCAAAACTCTCAAATACAATAGAAACTCGCATCAGAAGCCTTACAGAAAGATACTCAAACGAGAAATGAAAAGATACACAATTGGAATAGTAAAGATACGCAAACGATGTAAAGATACACAATTGGAATAGTAAAGATACGCAAACGATGTAAAGATACTCAGTTTGAAAGAAACACACTCCCACACTTGCAAAACTCTCAAATTTGAATAGAAACTCGAATCAGAAAGCCTTACGGAAAGATACTCAAACGAGAAATGAAAAGATACACAATTGAAATAGTAAAGATACGCAAACAATGTAAAGATACACAATTGGAATAGTAAAGATACGCAAACTATGTAAAGATACTCAGTTTGAAAGAAACACACTCCCACACTTGCAAAACTCTCAAATACAATAGAAAGTCGCATCAGAAGCCTTACAGAAAGATACTCAAACGAGATATGAAAAGATACACAATTGGAATAGTAAAGATACGCAAACGATGTAAAGATACACAATTGGAATAGTAAACATACGCAAACGATGTAAAGATACTCAGTTTGAAAGAAACACACTCCCACACTTGTAAAACTGTCAAATTCAATAGAAACTCGAATCAGAAAACCTTACAGAAAGATACTCAATCGAGAAATGAAAAGATACACAATTGGAATAGTAAAGATACGCAAACGATGTAAAAATACACAATTGGAATAGTAAACATACGCAAACGATGTAAAGATACTCAGTTTGAAAGAAACACACTCCCACACTTGTAAAACTCTCAAATTCAATAGAAACTCGCATCAGAAAGCCTTACAGAAAGATACTCAAACGGGAAATGAAAAGATACTCAATTGGAATTGTAAAGATACGCAAACGATGTAAAGATACACAATTGGAATAGTAAAGATACGCAAACGATGTAAAGATACTCAGTTTGAAAGAAACACACTCCCACACTTGCAAAACTCTCAAATACAATAGAAACTCGCATCAGAAGCCTTACAGAAAGATACTCAAACGAGAAATGAAAAGATACACAATTGGAATAGTAAAGATACGCAAACGATGTAAAGATACACAATTGGAATAGTAAAGATACGCAAACGATGTAAAGATACTCAGTTTGAAAGAAATACACTCCCACACTTGCAAAACTCTCAAATTCAATAGAAACTCGCATCAGAAAGCCTTACAGAAAGATACTCAAACGAGAAATGAAAAGATACACAATTGGAATAGTAAAGATACGCAAACGATGTAAAGATACACACAATTGGAATAGTAAAGATACGCAAACGATGTAAAGATACACACAATTGGAATAGTAAAGATACGCAAACGATGTAAAGATACTCAGTTTGAAAGAAACACACTCCCACACTTGCAAAACTCTCAAATACAATAGAAACTCGCATAAGAAGCCTTACAGAAAGATACTCAAACGGGAAATGAAAAGATACTCAATTGGAATAGTAAAGATAAGCAAACGATGTAAAGATACTCAGTTTGAAAGAAACACACTCCCACACTTGCAAAACTCTCAAATACAATAGAAACTCGCATCAGAAGCCTTACAGAAAGATACTCAAACGAGAAATGAAAAGATACACGATTGGAATAGTAAAGATACGCAAACGATGTAAAGATACACAATTGGAATAGTAAAGATACGCAAACGATGTAAAGATACTCAGTTTGAAAGAAACACACTCCCACACTTGCAAAACTCTCAAATACAATAGAAACTCGCATCAGAAGCCTTACAGAAAGATACTCAAACGAGAAATGAAAAGATACACAATTGGAATAGTAAAGATACGCAAACGATGTAAAGATACACAATTGGAATAGTAAAGATACGCAAACGATGTAAAGATACTCAGTTTGAAAGAAACACACTCCCACACTTGCAAAACTCTCAAATACAATAGAAAGTCGCATCAGAAGCCTTACAGAAAGATACTCAAACGAGATATGAAAAGATACACAATTGGAATAGTAAAGATACGCAAACGATGTAAAGATACACAATTGGAATAGTAAAGATACGCAAACGATGTAAAGATACACAATTGGAATAGTAAAGATACGCAAACGATGTAAAGATACTCAATTTGAAAGAAACACACTCCCACACTTGCAAAACTCTCAAATACAATAGAAACTCGCATCAGAAGCCTTACAGAAAGATACTCAAACGAGAAATGAAAACATACACAATTGGAATAGTAAAGATACGCAAACGATGTAAAGATACATAATTGGAATAGTAAAGATACGCAAACGATGTAAAGATACTCAGTTTGAAAGAAACACACTCCCACACTTGCAAAACTCTCAAATACAATAGAAACTCGTATCAGAAGCCTTACAGAAAGATACTCAAACGAGAAATGAAAAGATACACGATTGGAATAGTAAAGATACGCAAACGATGTAAAGATACACAATTGGAATAGTAAAGATACGCAAACGATGTAAAGATACTCAGTTTGAAAGAAACACACTCCCACACTTGCAAAACTCTCAAATACAATAGAAAGTCCCATCAGAAGCCTTACAGAAAGATACTTAAACGTGATATGAAAAGATACACAATTGGAATAGTAAAGATACGCAAACGATGTAAAGATACACAATTGGAATAATAAACATACGCAAACGATGTAAAGGTACTCAGTTTGAAAGAAACACACTCCCACACTTGCAAAACTCTCAAATTAAATAGAAACTCGCATCAGAAAGCCTTACAGAAAGATACTCAAACGGGAAATGAAAAGATACTCAATTGGAATTGTAAAGATACGCAAACGTTGTAAAGATACACAATTGGAATAGTAAAGATACGCAAACGATGTAAAGATACTCAGTTTGAAAGAAACACACTCCCACACTTGCAAAACTCTCAAATACAATAGAAACTCGCATCAGAAGCCTTACAGAAAGATACTCAAACGAGAAATGAAAAGATACACAATTGGAATAGTAAAGATACGCAAACGATGTAAAGATACACAATTGGAATAGTAAAGATACGCAAACGATGTAAAGATACTCAGTTTGAAAGAAACACACTCCCACACTTGCAAAACTCTCAAATACAATAGAAAGTCGCATCAGAAGCCTTACAGAAAGATACTCAAACGAGATATGAAAAGATACACAATTGGAATAGTAAAGATACGCAAACGATGTAAAGATACACAATTGGAATAGTAAAGATACGCAAACGATGTAAAGATACACAATTGGAATAGTAAAGATACGCAAACGATGTAAAGATACTCAATTTGAAAGAAACACACTCCCACACTTGCAAAACTCTCAAATACAATAGAAACTCGCATCAGAAGCCTTACAGAAAGATACTCAAACGAGAAATGAAAACATACACAATTGGAATAGTAAAGATACGCAAACGATGTAAAGATACATAATTGGAATAGTAAAGATACGCAAACGATGTAAAGATACTCAGTTTGAAAGAAACACACTCCCACACTTGCAAAACTCTCAAATACAATAGAAACTCGTATCAGAAGCCTTACAGAAAGATACTCAAACGAGAAATGAAAAGATACACGATTGGAATAGTAAAGATACGCAAACGATGTAAAGATACACAATTGGAATAGTAAAGACACGCAAACGATGTAAAGATACTCAGTTTGAAAGAAACACACTCCCACACTTGCAAAACTCTCAAATACAATAGAAAGTCCCATCAGAAGCCTTACAGAAAGATACTTAAACGTGATATGAAAAGATACACAATTGGAATAGTAAAGATACGCAAACGATGTAAAGATACACAATTGGAATAATAAACATACGCAAACGATGTAAAGGTACTCAGTTTGAAAGAAACACACTCCCACACTTGCAAAACTCTCAAATTAAATAGAAACTCGCATCAGAAAGCCTTACAGAAAGATACTCAAACGGGAAATGAAAAGATACTCAATTGGAATTGTAAAGATACGCAAACGTTGTAAAGATACACAATTGGAATAGTAAAGATACGCAAACGATGTAAAGATACTCAGTTTGAAAGAAACACACTCCCACACTTGCAAAACTCTCAAATACAATAGAAACTCGCATCAGAAGCCTTACAGAAAGATACTCAAACGAGAAATGAAAAGATACACAATTGGAATAGTAAAGATACGCAAACGATGTAAAGATACACAATTGGAATAGTAAAGATACGCAAACGATGTAAAGATACTCAGTTTGAAAGAAACACACTCCCACACTTGCAAAACTCTCAAATACAATAGAAAGTCCCATCAGAAGCCTTACAGAAAGATACTCAAACGTGATATGAAAAGATACACAATTGGAATAGTAAAGATACGCAAACGATGTAAAGATACACAATTGGAATAGTAAAGATACGCAAACGATGTAAAGATACTCAGTTTGAAAGAAACACACTCCCACACTTGCAAAACTCTCAAATTCAATAGAAACTCGCATCAGAAAGCCTTACAGAAAGATACTCAATCGAGAAATGAAAAGATACACAATTGGAATAGTAAAGATACGCAAACGATGTAAAGATACACAATTGGAATAGTAAACATACGCAAACGATGTAAAGATACTCAGTTTGAAAGAAACACACTCCCACACTTGCAAAACTCTCAAATTAAATAGAAACTCGCATCAGAAAGCCTTACAGAAAGATACTCAAACGGGAAATGAAAAGATACTCAATTGGAATTGTAAAGATACGCAAACGATGTAAAGATACACAATTGGAATAGTAAAGATACGCAAACGATGTAAAGATACTCAGTTTGAAAGAAACACACTCCCACACTTGCAAAACTCTCAAATACAATAGAAACCCGCAGCAGAAGCCTTACAGAAAGATACTCAAACGAGAAATGAAAAGATACACAATTGGAATAGTAAAGATACGCAAACGATGTAAAGATACACAATTGGAATAGTAAAGATACGCAAACGATGTAAAGATACTCAGTTTGAAAGAAGCACATTCCCACACTTGCAAAACTCTCAAATTAAATAGAAACTCGCATCAGAAAGCCTTACAGAAAGATACTCAAACGGGAAATGAAAAGATACTCAATTGGAATTGTAAAGATACGCAAACGTTGTAAAGATACACAATTAGAATAGTAAAGATACGCAAACGATGTAAAGATACTCAGTTTGAAAGAAACACACTCCCACACTTGCAAAACTCTCAAATACAATAGAAACTCGCATCAGAAGCCTTACAGAAAGATACTCAAACGAGAAATGAAAAGATACACAATTGGAATAGTAAAGATACGCAAACGATGTAAAGATACACAATTGGAATAGTAAAGATACGCAAACGATGTAAAGATACTCAGTTTGAAAGAAACACACTCCCACACTTGCAAAACTCTCAAATACAATAGAAAGTCCCATCAGAAGCCTTACAGAAAGATACTCAAACGAGATATGAAAAGATACACAATTGGAATAGTAAAGATACGCAAACGATGTAAAGATACACAATTGGAATAGTAAAGATACGCAAACGATGTAAAGATACTCAGTTTGAAGGAAACACACTCCCACACTTGCAAAACTCTCAAATTAAATAGAAACTCGCATCAGAAAGCCTTACAGAAAGATACTCAAACGAGATATGAAAAGATACACAATTGGAATAGTAAAGATACGCAAACGATGTAAAGATACACAATTGGAATAGTAAACATACGCAAACGATGTAAAGATACTCAGTTTGAAAGAAACACACTCCCACACTTGTAAAACTCTCAAATTCAATAGAAACTCGCATCAGAAAGCCTTACGGAAAGATACTCAATCGAGAAATGAAAAGATACACAATTGAAAAAGTAAAGATACGCAAACGATGTAAAGATACACAATTGGAATAGTAAAGATACGCAAACGATGTAAAGATACTCAGTTTGAAAGAAACACACTCCCACACTTGCAAAACTCTCAAATACAATAGAAACTCGCATCAGAAAGCCTTACAGAAAGATACTCAAACGAGATATGAAAAGATACACAATTGGAATAGTAAAGATACGCAAACAATGTAAAGATACTCAGTTTGAAAGAAACACACTCCCACACTTGCAAAACTCTCAAATTAAATAGAAACTCGCATCAGAAGCCTTACAGAAAGATACTCAAACGAGAAATGAAAAGATACACAATTGGAATAGTAAAGATACGCAAACGATGTAAAGATACTCAGTTTGAAAGAAACACACTCCCACACTTGCAAAACTCTCAAATTTGAATAGAAACTCGCATCAGAAAGCCTTACGGAAAGATACTCAAACGGGAAATGAAAAGATACACAATTGAAATAGTAAAGATACGCAAACAATGTAAAGATACACAATTGGAATAGTAAAGATACGCAAACTATGTAAAGATACTCAGTTTGAAAGAAACACACTCCCACACTTGCAAAACTCTCAAATACAATAGAAACTCGCATCAGAAGCCTTACAGAAAGATACTCAAACGAGAAATGAAAAGATACACAATTGGAATAGTAAAGATACGCAAACGATGTAAAGATACACAATTGGAATAGTAAAGATACGCAAACGATGTAAAGATACTCAGTTTGAAAGAAACACACTCCCACACTTGCAAAACTCTCAAATACAATAGAAAGTCCCATCAGAAGCCTTACAGAAAGATACTCAAACGTGATATGAAAAGATACACAATTGGAATAGTAAAGATACGCAAACGATGTAAAGATACACAATTGGAATAGTAAACATACGCAAACGATGTAAAGATACTCAGTTTGAAAGAAACACACTCCCACACTTGTAAAACTCTCAAATTCAATAGAAACTCGCATCAGAAAGCCTTACAGAAAGATACTCAATCGAGAAATGAAAAGATACACAATTGGAATAGTAAAGATACGCAAACGATGTAAAGATACACAATTGGAATAGTAAACATACGCAAACGATGTAAAGATACTCAGTTTGAAAGAAACACACTCCCACACTTGCAAAACTCTCAAATTAAATAGAAACTCGCATCAGAAAGCCTTACAGAAAGATACTCAAACGGGAAATGAAAAGATACTCAATTGGAATTGTAAAGATACGCAAACGTTGTAAAGATACACAATTAGAATAGTAAAGATACGCAAACGATGTAAAGATACTCAGTTTGAAAGAAACACACTCCCACACTTGCAAAACTCTCAAATACAATAGAAACTCGCATCAGAAGCCTTACAGAAAGATACTCAAACGAGAAATGAAAAGATACACAATTGGAATAGTAAAGATACGCAAACGATGTAAAGATACACAATTGGAATAGTAAAGATACGCAAACGATGTAAAGATACTCAGTTTGAAAGAAACACACTCCCACACTTGCAAAACTCTCAAATACAATAGAAAGTCCCATCAGAAGCCTTACAGAAAGATACTCAAACGAGATATGAAAAGATACACAATTGGAATAGTAAAGATACGCAAACGATGTAAAGATACACAATTGGAATAGTAAAGATACGCAAACGATGTAAAGATACTCAGTTTGAAGGAAACACACTCCCACACTTGCAAAACTCTCAAATTAAATAGAAACTCGCATCAGAAAGCCTTACAGAAAGATACTCAAACGAGATATGAAAAGATACACAATTGGAATAGTAAAGATACGCAAACGATGTAAAGATACACAATTGGAATAGTAAACATACGCAAACGATGTAAAGATACTCAGTTGGAAAGAAACACACTCCCACACTTGTAAAACTCTCAAATTCAATAGAAACTCGCATCAGAAAGCCTTACGGAAAGATACTCAATCGAGAAATGAAAAGATACACAATTGAAAAAGTAAAGATACGCAAACGATGTAAAGATACACAATTGGAATAGTAAAGATACGCAAACGATGTAAAGATACTCAGTTTGAAAGAAACACACTCCCACACTTGCAAAACTCTCAAATACAATAGAAACTCGCATCAGAAAGCCTTACAGAAAGATACTCAAACGAGATATGAAAAGATACACAATTGGAATAGTAAAGATACGCAAACAATGTAAAGATACTCAGTTTGAAAGAAACACACTCCCACACTTGCAAAACTCTCAAATTAAATAGAAACTCGCATCAGAAGCCTTACAGAAAGATACTCAAACGAGAAATGAAAAGATACACAATTGGAATAGTAAAGATACGCAAACGATGTAAAGATACTCAGTTTGAAAGAAACACACTCCCACACTTGCAAAACTCTCAAATTTGAATAGAAACTCGCATCAGAAAGCCTTACGGAAAGATACTCAAACGGGAAATGAAAAGATACACAATTGAAATAGTAAAGATACGCAAACAATGTAAAGATACACAATTGGAATAGTAAAGATACGCAAACTATGTAAAGATACTCAGTTTGAAAGAAACACACTCCCACACTTGCAAAACTCTCAAATACAATAGAAACTCGCATCAGAAGCCTTACAGAAAGATACTCAAACGAGAAATGAAAAGATACACAATTGGAATAGTAAAGATACGCAAACGATGTAAAGATACACAATTGGAATAGTAAACATACGCAAACGATGTAAAGATACTCAGTTTGAAAGAAACACACTCCCACACTTGTAAAACTGTCAAATTCAATAGAAACTCGAATCAGAAAGCCTTACAGAAAGATACTCAATCGAGAAATGAAAAGATACACAATTGGAATAGTAAAGATACGCAAACGATGTAAAAATACACAATTGGAATAGTAAAGATACGCAAACGATGTAAAGATACTCAGTTTGAAAGAAACACACTCCCACACTTGCAAAACTCTCAAATTAAATAGAAACTCGCATCAGAAAGCCTTACAGAAAGATACTCAAACGGGAAATGAAAAGATACTCAATTGGAATTGTAAAGATACGCAAACGATGTAAAGATACACAATTGGAATAGTAAACATACGCAAACGATGTAAAGATACTCAGTTTGAAAGAAACACACTCCCACACTTGCAAAACTCTCAAATACAATAGAAACTCGCATCAGAAGCCTTACAGAAAGATACTCAAACGAGAAATGAAAAGATACACAATTGGAATAGTAAAGATACGCAAACGATGTAAAGATACACACAATTGGAATAGCAAACATACGCAAACTATGTAAAGATACTCAATTTGAAAGAAACACACTCCCACACTTGCAAAACTCTCAAATACAATAGAAAGTCGCATCAGAAGCCTTACAGAAAGATACTCAAACGAGAAATGAAAAGATACACAACTGGAATAGTAAAGATACGCAAACGATGTAAAGATACACAATTGGAATAGTAAACATACGCAAACGATGTAAAGATACTCAGTTTGAAAGAAACACACTCCCACACTTGCAAAACTCTCAAATTCAATAGAAACTCGCATCAGAAAGCCTTACAGAAAGATACTCAATCGAGAAATGAAAAGATACACAATTGGAATAGTAAAGATACGCAAACGATGTAAAGATACACAATTGGAATAGTAAACATACGCAAACGATGTAAAGATACTCAGTTTGAAAGAAACACACTCCCACACTTGCAAAACTCTCAAATTAAATAGAAACTCGCATCAGAAAGCCTTACAGAAAGATACTCAAACGGGAAATGAAAAGATACTCAATTGGAATTGTAAAGATACGCAAACGATGTAAAGATACACAATTGGAATAGTAAACATACGCAAACGATGTAAAGATACTCAGTTTGAAAGAAACACACTCCCACACTTGCAAAACTCTCAAATACAATAGAAACTCGCATCAGAAGCCTTACAGAAAGATACTCAAACGAGAAATGAAAAGATACACAATTGGAATAGTAAAGATACGCAAACGATGTAAAGATACACAATTGGAATAGTAAAGATACGCAAACGATGTAAAGATACTCAGTTTGAAAGAAACACACTCCCACACTTGCAAAACTCTCAAATTAAATAGAAACTCGCATCAGAAAGCCTTACAGAAAGATACTCAAACGGGAAATGAAAAGATACTCAATTGGAATTGTAAAGATACGCAAACGATGTAAAGATACACAATTGGAATAGTAAAGATACGCAAACGATGTAAAGATACTCAGTTTGAAAGAAACACACTCCCACACTTGCAAAACTCTCAAATTAAATAGAAACTCGCATCAGAAAGCCTTACAGAAAGATACTCAAACGGGAAATGAAAAGATACTCAATTAGAATTGTAAAGATACGCAAACGATGTAAAGATACACAATTGGAATAGTAAAGATACGCAAACGATGTAAAGATACTCAGTTTGAAAGAAACACACTCCCACACTTGCAAAACTCTCAAATACAATAGAAAGTCGCATCAGAAGCCTTACAAAAGATACTCAAACGAGAAATGAAAAGATACACAATTGGAATAGTAAAGATACGCAAACGATGTAAAGATACACACAATTGGAATAGCAAACATACGCAAACTATGTAAAGATACTCAATTTGAAAGAAACACACTCCCACACTTGCAAAACTCTCAAATACAATAGAAAGTCGCATCAGAAGCCTTACAGAAAGATACTCAAACGAGAAATGAAAAGATACACAACTGGAATAGTAAAGATACGCAAACGATGTAAAGATACACAATTGGAATAGTAAACATACGCAAACGATGTAAAGATACTCAGTTTGAAAGAAACACACTCCCACACTTGCAAAACTCTCAAATTCAATAGAAACTCGCATCAGAAAGCCTTACAGAAAGATACTCAATCGAGAAATGAAAAGATACACAATTGGAATAGTAAAGATACGCAAACGATGTAAAGATACACAATTGGAATAGTAAACATACGCAAACGATGTAAAGATACTCAGTTTGAAAGAAACACACTCCCACACTTGCAAAACTCTCAAATTAAATAGAAACTCGCATCAGAAAGCCTTACAGAAAGATACTCAAACGGGAAATGAAAAGATACTCAATTGGAATTGTAAAGATACGCAAACGATGTAAAGATACACAATTGGAATAGTAAACATACGCAAACGATGTAAAGATACTCAGTTTGAAAGAAACACACTCCCACACTTGCAAAACTCTCAAATACAATAGAAACTCGCATCAGAAGCCTTACAGAAAGATACTCAAACGAGAAATGAAAAGATACACAATTGGAATAGTAAAGATACGCAAACGATGTAAAGATACACAATTGGAATAGTAAAGATACGCAAACGATGTAAAGATACTCAGTTTGAAAGAAACACACTCCCACACTTGCAAAACTCTCAAATTAAATAGAAACTCGCATCAGAAAGCCTTACAGAAAGATACTCAAACGGGAAATGAAAAGATACTCAATTGGAATTGTAAAGATACGCAAACGATGTAAAGATACACAATTGGAATAGTAAAGATACGCAAACGATGTAAAGATACTCAGTTTGAAAGAAACACACTCCCACACTTGCAAAACTCTCAAATTAAATAGAAACTCGCATCAGAAAGCCTTACAGAAAGATACTCAAACGGGAAATGAAAAGATACTCAATTAGAATTGTAAAGATACGCAAACGATGTAAAGATACACAATTGGAATAGTAAAGATACGCAAACGATGTAAAGATACTCAGTTTGAAAGAAACACACTCCCACACTTGCAAAACTCTCAAATACAATAGAAACTCGCATCAGAAGCCTTACAGAAAGATACTCAAACGAGAAATGAAAAGATACACGATTGGAATAGTAAAGATACGCAAACGATGTAAAGATACACAATTGGAATAGTAAAGATACGCAAACGATGTAAAGATACTCAGTTTGAAAGAAACACACTCCCACACTTGCAAAACTCTCAAATACAATAGAAACTCGCATCAGAAGCCTTACAGAAAGATACTCAAACGAGAAATGAAAAGATACACGATTGGAATAGTAAAGATACGCAAACGATGTAAAGATACACAATTGGAATAGTAAACATACGCAAACGATGTAAAGATACTCAGTTTGAAAGAAACACACTCCCACACTTGTAAAACTCTCAAATTCAATAGAAACTCGCATCAGAAAGCCTTACAGAAAGATACTCAAACGAGAAATGAAAAGATACACAATTGGAATAGTAAAGATACGCAAACGATGTAAAGATAAACAATTGGAATAGTAAACATACGCAAACGATGTAAAGATACTCAGTTTGAAGGAAACACACTCCCACACTTGCAAAACTCTCAAATTCAATAGAAACTCGCATCAGAAAGCCTTACAGAAAGATACTCAATCGAGAAATGAAAAGATACAAAATTGGAATAGTAAAGATACGCAAACGATGTAAAGATACACAATTGGAATAGTAAACATACGCAAACGATGTAAAGATACTCAGTTTGAAAGAAACACACTCCCACACTTGCAAAAGTCTCAAATTCAATAGAAACTCGCATCAGAAAGCCTTACAGAAAGATACTCAAACGAGAAATGAAAAGATACAAAATTGGAATAGTAAAGATACGCAAACGATGTAAAGATACACAATTGGAATAGTAAAGATACGCAAACGATGTAAAGATACTCAGTTTGAAAGAAACACACTCCCACACTTGCAAAAGTCTCAAATTCAATAGAAACTCGCATCAGAAAGCCTTACAGAAAGATACTCAAACGAGAAATGAAAAGATACAAAATTGGAATAGTAAAGATACGCAAACGATGTAAAGATACACAATTGGAATAGTAAAGATACGCAAACGATGTAAAGATACTCAGTTTGAAAGAAACACACTCCCACACTTGCAAAAGTCTCAAATTCAATAGAAACTCGCATCAGAAAGCCTTACAGAAAGATACTCAAACGAGAAATGAAAAGATACACAATTGGAATAGTAAAGATACGCAAACGATGTAAAGATACACAATTGGAATAGTAAAGATACGCAAACGATGTAAAGATACTCAGTTTGAAAGAAACACACTCCGACACTTGCAAAAGTCTCAAATTCAATAGAAACTCGCATCAGAAAGCCTTACAGAAAGATACTCAAACGAGAAATGAAAAGATACACAATTGGAATAGTAAAGATACGCAAACGATGTAAAGATACTCAATTGGAATAGTAAAGATACGCAAACGATGTAAAGATACTCAGTTTGAAAGAAACACACTCCCACACTTGCAAAACTCTCAAATTCAATAGAAACTCGCATCAGAAAGCCTTACAGAAAGATACTCAAACGAAAAATGAAAAGATACACAATTGGAATAGTAAAGATACGCAAACGATGTAAAGATACACAATTGGAATAGTAAAGATACGCAAACGATGTAAAGATACTCAGTTTGAAAGAAACACACTCCCACACTTGCAAAAGTCTCAAATTCAATAGAAACTCGCATCAGAAAGCCTTACAGAAAGATACTCAAACGAGAAATGAAAAGATACAAAATTGGAATAGTAAAGATACGCAAACGATGTAAAGATACACAATTGGAATAGTAAAGATACGCAAACGATGTAAAGATACTCAGTTTGAAAGAAACACACTCCCACACTTGCAAAAGTCTCAAATTCAATAGAAACTCGCATCAGAAAGCCTTACAGAAAGATACTCAAACGAGAAATGAAAAGATACACAATTGGAATAGTAAAGATACGCAAACGATGTAAAGATACTCAGTTTGAAAGAAACACACTCCCACACTTGCAAAACTCTCAAATTCAATAGAAACTCGCATCAGAAAGCCTTACAGAAAGATACTCAAACGAGAAATGAAAATATACACAATTGGAATAGTAAAGATACGCAAACGATGTAAAGATACACAATTGGGATAGTAAACATACGCAAACGATGTAAAGATACTCAGTTTGAAAGAAACACACTCCCACACTTGCAAAAGTCTCAAATTCAATAGAAACTCGCATCAGAAAGCCTTACAGAAAGATACTCAAACGAGAAATGAAAAGATACAAAATTGGAATAGTAAAGATACGCAAACGATGTAAAGATACACAATTGGAATAGTAAAGATACGCAAACGATGTAAAGATACTCAGTTTGAAGAAACACACTCCGACACTTGCAAAAGTCTCAAATTCAATAGAAACTCGCATCAGAAAGCCTTACAGAAAGATACTCAAACGAGAAATGAAAAGATACACAATTGGAATAGTAAAGATACGCAAACGATGTAAAGATACTCAATTGGAATAGTAAAGATACGCAAACGATGTAAAGATACTCAGTTTGAAAGAAACACACTCCCACACTTGCAAAACTCTCAAATTCAATAGAAACTCGCATCAGAAAGCCTTACAGAAAGATACTCAAACGAGAAATGAAAAGATACACAATTGGAATAGTAAAGATACGCAAACGATGTAAAGATACACAATTGGAATAGTAAAGATACGCAAACGATGTAAAGATACTCAGTTTGAAAGAAACACACTCCCACACTTGCAAAAGTCTCAAATTCAATAGAAACTCGCATCAGAAAGCCTTACAGAAAGATACTCAAACGAGAAATGAAAAGATACAAAATTGGAATAGTAAAGATACGCAAACGATGTAAAGATACACAATTGGAATAGTAAAGATACGCAAACGATGTAAAGATACTCAGTTTGAAAGAAACACACTCCGACACTTGCAAAAGTCTCAAATTCAATAGAAACTCACATCAGAAAGCCTTACAGAAAGATACTCAAACGAGAAATGAAAAGATACACAATTGGAATAGTAAAGATACGCAAACGATGTAAAGATACTCAATTGGAATAGTAAAGATACGCAAACGATGTAAAGTTACTCAGTTTGAAAGAAACACACTCCCACACTTGCAAAACTCTCAAATTCAATAGAAACTCGCATCAGAAAGCCTTACAGAAAGATACTCAAACGAGAAATGAAAAGATACACAATTGGAATAGTAAAGATACGCAAACGATGTAAAGATACACAATTGGAATAGTAAAGATACGCAAACGATGTAAAGATACTCAGTTTGAAAGAAACACACTCCCACACTTGCAAAAGTCTCAAATTCAATAGAAACTCGCATCAGAAAGCCTTACAGAAAGATACTCAAACGAGAAATGAAAAGATACAAAATTGGAATAGTAAAGATACGCAAACGATGTAAAGATACACAATTGGAATAGTAAAGATACGCAAACGATGTAAAGATACTCAGTTTGAAAGAAACACACTCCCACACTTGCAAAACTCTCAAATTCAATAGAAACTCGCATCAGAAAGCCTTACAGAAAGATACTCAAACGAGAAATGAAAAGATACACAATTGGAATAGTAAAGATACGCAAACGATGTAAAGATACTCAGTTTGAAAGAAACACACTCCCACACTTGCAAAACTCTCAAATTCAATAGAAACTCGCATCAGAAAGCCTTACAGAAAGATACTCAAACGAGAAATGAAAATATACACAATTGGAATAGTAAAGATACGCAAACGATGTAAAGATACACAATTGGGATAGTAAACATACGCAAACGATGTAAAGATACTCAGTTTGAAAGAAACACACTCCCACACTTGCAAAAGTCTCAAATTCAATAGAAACTCGCATCAGAAAGCCTTACAGAAAGATACTCAAACGAGAAATGAAAAGTTACACAATTGGAATAGTAAAGATACGCAAACGATGTAAAGATACACAATTCGAATAGTAAAGATACGCAAACGATGTAAAGATACTCAGTTTGAAAGAAACACACTCCCACACTTGCAAAAGTCTCAAATTCAATAGAAACTCGCATCAGAAAGCCTTACAGAAAGATACTCAAACGAGAAATGAAAAGATACACAATTGGAATAGTAAAGATACGCAAACGATGCAAAGATACACAATTTGAATAGTAAAGATACGCAAACGATGTAAAGATACTTAGTTTGAAAGAAACACACTCCCACACTTGCAAAACTCTCAAATTCAATAGAAACTCGCATCAGAAAGCCTTACAGAAAGATACTCAAACGAGAAATGAAAAGTTACACAATTGGAATAGTAAAGATACGCAAACGATGTAAAGATACACAATTGGGATAGTAAACATACGCAAACGATGTAAAGATACTCAGTTTGAAAGAAACACACTCCCACACTTGCAAAAGTCTCAAATTCAATAGAAACTCGCATCAGAAAGTCTTACAGAAAGATACTCAAACGAGAAATGAAAATATACACAATTGGAATAGTAAAGATACGCAAACGATGTAAAGATACACAATTGGAATAGTAAACATACGCAAACGATGTAAAGATACTCAGTTTGAAAGAAACAAACTCCCACACTTGCAAAACTCTCAAATACAATAGAAACTCGCATCAGAAGCCAAACAGAAAGATACTCAAACGAGAAATGAAAAGATACACAATTGGAATAGTAAAGATACGCAAACGATGTAAAGATACACAATTGGAATAGTAAACATACGCAAACGATGTAAAGATACTCAGTTTGAAAGAAACAAACTCCCACACTTGCAAAACTCTCAAATACAATAGAAACTCGCATCAGAAGCCAAACAGAAACATACTCAAACGAGAAATGAAAATATACACAATTGGAATAGTAAAGATACGCAAACGATGTAAAGATACTCAATTGGAATAGTAAAGATACGCAAACGATGTAAAGTTACTCAGTTTGAAAGAAACACACTCCCACACTTGCAAAACTCTCAAATTCAATAGAAACTCGCATCAGAAAGCCTTACAGAAAGATACTCAAACGAGAAATGAAAAGATACACAATTGGAATAGTAAAGATACGCAAACGATGTAAAGATACACAATTGGAATAGTAAAGATACGCAAACGATGTAAAGATACTCAGTTTGAAAGAAACACACTCCCACACTTGCAAAAGTCTCAAATTCAATAGAAACTCGCATCAGAAAGCCTTACAGAAAGATACTCAAACGAGAAATGAAAAGATACAAAATTGGAATAGTAAAGATACGCAAACGATGTAAAGATACACAATTGGAATAGTAAAGATACGCAAACGATGTAAAGATACTCAGTTTGAAAGAAACACACTCCCACACTTGCAAAACTCTCAAATTCAATAGAAACTCGCATCAGAAAGCCTTACAGAAAGATACTCAAACGAGAAATGAAAAGATACACAATTGGAATAGTAAAGATACGCAAACGATGTAAAGATACTCAGTTTGAAAGAAACACACTCCCACACTTGCAAAACTCTCAAATTCAATAGAAACTCGCATCAGAAAGCCTTACAGAAAGATACTCAAACGAGAAATGAAAATATACACAATTGGAATAGTAAAGATACGCAAACGATGTAAAGATACACAATTGGGATAGTAAACATACGCAAACGATGTAAAGATACTCAGTTTGAAAGAAACACACTCCCACACTTGCAAAAGTCTCAAATTCAATAGAAACTCGCATCAGAAAGCCTTACAGAAAGATACTCAAACGAGAAATCAAAAGTTACACAATTGGAATAGTAAAGATACGCAAACGATGTAAAGATACACAATTGGAATAGTAAAGTTACGCAAACGATGTAAAGATACTCAGTTTGAAAGAAACACACTCCCACACTTGCTAAAGTCTCAAATTCAATAGAAACTCGCATCAGAAAGCCTTACAGAAAGATACTCAAACGAGAAATGAAAAGATACACAATGGGAATAGTAAAGATACGCAAACGATGCAAAGATACACAATTTGAATAGTAAAGATACGCAAACGATGTAAAGATACTCAGTTTGAAAGAAACACACTCCTACACTTGTAAAAGTCTCAAATTCAATAGAAACTCGCATCAGAAAGCCTTACAGAAAGATACTCAAACGAGAAATGAAAAGATACACAATTGGAATAGTAAAGATACGCAAACGATGTAAAGATACTCAGTTTGAAAGAAACACACTCCCACACTTGCAAAACTCTCAAATTCAATAGAAACTCGCATCAGAAAGCCTTACAGAAAGATACTCAAACGAGAAATGAAAAGATACACAATTGGAATAGTAAAGATACGCAAACGATGTAAAGATACACAATTGGGATAGTAAACATACGCAAACGATGTAAAGATACTCAGTTTGAAAGAAACACACTCCCACACTTGCAAAAGTCTCAAATTCAATAGAAACTCGCATCAGAAAGCCTTACAGAAAGATACTCAAACGAGAAATGAAAAGTTACACAATTGGAATAGTAAAGATACGCAAACGATGTAAAGATACACAATTCGAATAGTAAAGATACGCAAACGATGTAAAGATACTCAGTTTGAAAGAAACACACTCCCACACTTGCAAAAGTCTCAAATTCAATAGAAACTCGCATCAGAAAGCCTTACAGAAAGATACTCAAACGAGAAATGAAAAGATACACAATTGGAATAGTAAAGATACGCAAACGATGCAAAGATACACAATTTGAATAGTAAAGATACGCAAACGATGTAAAGATACTTAGTTTGAAAGAAACACACTCCCACACTTGCAAAACTCTCAAATTCAATAGAAACTCGCATCAGAAAGCCTTACAGAAAGATACTCAAACGAGAAATGAAAAGTTACACAATTGGAATAGTAAAGATACGCAAACGATGTAAAGATACACAATTGGGATAGTAAACATACGCAAACGATGTAAAGATACTCAGTTTGAAAGAAACACACTCCCACACTTGCAAAAGTCTCAAATTCAATAGAAACTCGCATCAGAAAGTCTTACAGAAAGATACTCAAACGAGAAATGAAAATATACACAATTGGAATAGTAAAGATACGCAAACGATGTAAAGATACACAATTGGAATAGTAAACATACGCAAACGATGTAAAGATACTCAGTTTGAAAGAAACAAACTCCCACACTTGCAAAACTCTCAAATACAATAGAAACTCGCATCAGAAGCCAAACAGAAAGATACTCAAACGAGAAATGAAAAGATACACAATTGGAATAGTAAAGATACGCAAACGATGTAAAGATACACAATTGGAATAGTAAACATACGCAAACGATGTAAAGATACTCAGTTTGAAAGAAACAAACTCCCACACTTGCAAAACTCTCAAATACAATAGAAACTCGCATCAGAAGCCAAACAGAAAGATACTCAAACGAGAAATGAAAATATACACAATTGGAATAGTAAAGATACGCAAACGATGTAAAGATACTCAATTGGAATAGTAAAGATACGCAAACGATGTAAAGTTACTCAGTTTGAAAGAAACACACTCCCACACTTGCAAAACTCTCAAATTCAATAGAAACTCGCATCAGAAAGCCTTACAGAAAGATACTCAAACGAGAAATGAAAAGATACACAATTGGAATAGTAAAGATACGCAAACGATGTAAAGATACACAATTGGAATAGTAAAGATACGCAAACGATGTAAAGATACTCAGTTTGAAAGAAACACACTCCCACACTTGCAAAAGTCTCAAATTCAATAGAAACTCGCATCAGAAAGCCTTACAGAAAGATACTCAAACGAGAAATGAAAAGATACAAAATTGGAATAGTAAAGATACGCAAACGATGTAAAGATACACAATTGGAATAGTAAAGATACGCAAACGATGTAAAGATACTCAGTTTGAAAGAAACACACTCCCACACTTGCAAAACTCTCAAATTCAATAGAAACTCGCATCAGAAAGCCTTACAGAAAGATACTCAAACGAGAAATGAAAAGATAAACAATTGGAATAGTAAAGATACGCAAACGATGTAAAGATACTCAGTTTGAAAGAAACACACTCCCACACTTGCAAAACTCTCAAATTCAATAGAAACTCGCATCAGAAAGCCTTACAGAAAGATACTCAAACGAGAAATGAAAATATACACAATTGGAATAGTAAAGATACGCAAACGATGTAAAGATACACAATTGGGATAGTAAACATACGCAAACGATGTAAAGATACTCAGTTTGAAAGAAACACACTCCCACACTTGCAAAAGTCTCAAATTCAATAGAAACTCGCATCAGAAAGCCTTACAGAAAGATACTCAAACGAGAAATCAAAAGTTACACAATTGGAATAGTAAAGATACGCAAACGATGTAAAGATACACAATTGGAATAGTAAAGTTACGCAAACGATGTAAAGATACTCAGTTTGAAAGAAACACACTCCCACACTTGCTAAAGTCTCAAATTCAATAGAAACTCGCATCAGAAAGCCTTACAGAAAGATACTCAAACGAGAAATGAAAAGATACACAATGGGAATAGTAAAGATACGCAAACGATGCAAAGATACACAATTTGAATAGTAAAGATACGCAAACGATGTAAAGATACTCAGTTTGAAAGAAACACACTCCTACACTTGTAAAAGTCTCAAATTCAATAGAAACTCGCATCAGAAAGCCTTACAGAAAGATACTCAAACGAGAAATGAAAAGATACACAATTGGAATAGTAAAGATACGCAAACGATGTAAAGATACTCAGTTTGAAAGAAACACACTCCCACACTTGCAAAACTCTCAAATTCAATAGAAACTCGCATCAGAAAGCCTTACAGAAAGATACTCAAACGAGAAATGAAAATATACACAATTGGAATAGTAAAGATACGCAAACGATGTAAAGATACACAATTGGGATAGTAAACATACGCAAACGATGTAAAGATACTCAGTTTGAAAGAAACACACTCCCACACTTGCAAAAGTCTCAAATTCAATAGAAACTCGCATCAGAAAGCCTTACAGAAAGATACTCAAACGAGAAATGAAAAGTTACACAATTGGAATAGTAAAGATACGCAAACGATGTAAAGATACACAATTCGAATAGTAAAGATACGCAAACGATGTAAAGATACTCAGTTTGAAAGAAACACACTCCCACACTTGCAAAAGTCTCAAATTCAATAGAAACTCGCATCAGAAAGCCTTACAGAAAGATACTCAAACGAGAAATGAAAAGATACACAATTGGAATAGTAAAGATACGCAAACGATGCAAAGATACACAATTTGAATAGTAAAGATACGCAAACGATGTAAAGATACTTAGTTTGAAAGAAACACACTCCCACACTTGCAAAACTCTCAAATTCAATAGAAACTCGCATCAGAAAGCCTTACAGAAAGATACTCAAACGAGAAATGAAAAGTTACACAATTGGAATAGTAAAGATACGCAAACGATGTAAAGATACACAATTGGGATAGTAAACATACGCAAACGATGTAAAGATACTCAGTTTGAAAGAAACACACTCCCACACTTGCAAAAGTCTCAAATTCAATAGAAACTCGCATCAGAAAGTCTTACAGAAAGATACTCAAACGAGAAATGAAAATATACACAATTGGAATAGTAAAGATACGCAAACGATGTAAAGATACACAATTGGAATAGTAAACATACGCAAACGATGTAAAGATACTCAGTTTGAAAGAAACAAACTCCCACACTTGCAAAACTCTCAAATACAATAGAAACTCGCATCAGAAGCCAAACAGAAAGATACTCAAACGAGAAATGAAAAGATACACAATTGGAATAGTAAAGATACGCAAACGATGTAAAGATACACAATTGGAATAGTAAACATACGCAAACGATGTAAAGATACTCAGTTTGAAAGAAACAAACTCCCACACTTGCAAAACTCTCAAATACAATAGAAACTCGCATCAGAAGCCAAACAGAAAGATACTCAAACGAGAAATGAAAATATACACAATTGGAATAGTAAAGATACGCAAACGATGTAAAGATACTCAATTGGAATAGTAAAGATACGCAAACGATGTAAAGTTACTCAGTTTGAAAGAAACACACTCCCACACTTGCAAAACTCTCAAATTCAATAGAAACTCGCATCAGAAAGCCTTACAGAAAGATACTCAAACGAGAAATGAAAAGATACACAATTGGAATAGTAAAGATACGCAAACGATGTAAAGATACACAATTGGAATAGTAAAGATACGCAAACGATGTAAAGATACTCAGTTTGAAAGAAACACACTCCCACACTTGCAAAAGTCTCAAATTCAATAGAAACTCGCATCAGAAAGCCTTACAGAAAGATACTCAAACGAGAAATGAAAAGATACAAAATTGGAATAGTAAAGATACGCAAACGATGTAAAGATACACAATTGGAATAGTAAAGATACGCAAACGATGTAAAGATACTCAGTTTGAAAGAAACACACTCCCACACTTGCAAAACTCTCAAATTCAATAGAAACTCGCATCAGAAAGCCTTACAGAAAGATACTCAAACGAGAAATGAAAAGATACACAATTGGAATAGTAAAGATACGCAAACGATGTAAAGATACTCAGTTTGAAAGAAACACACTCCCACACTTGCAAAACTCTCAAATTCAATAGAAACTCGCATCAGAAAGCCTTACAGAAAGATACTCAAACGAGAAATGAAAATATACACAATTGGAATAGTAAAGATACGCAAACGATGTAAAGATACACAATTGGGATAGTAAACATACGCAAACGATGTAAAGATACTCAGTTTGAAAGAAACACACTCCCACACTTGCAAAAGTCTCAAATTCAATAGAAACTCGCATCAGAAAGCCTTACAGAAAGATACTCAAACGAGAAATCAAAAGTTACACAATTGGAATAGTAAAGATACACAAACGATGTAAAGATACACAATTGGAATAGTAAAGTTACGCAAACGATGTAAAGATACTCAGTTTGAAAGAAACACACTCCCACACTTGCTAAAGTCTCAAATTCAATAGAAACTCGCATCAGAAAGCCTTACAGAAAGATACTCAAACGAGAAATGAAAAGATACACAATGGGAATAGTAAAGATACGCAAACGATGCAAAGATACACAATTTGAATAGTAAAGATACGCAAACGATGTAAAGATACTCAGTTTGAAAGAAACACACTCCTACACTTGTAAAAGTCTCAAATTCAATAGAAACTCGCATCAGAAAGCCTTACAGAAAGATACTCAAACGAGAAATGAAAAGATACACAATTGGAATAGTAAAGATACGCAAACGATGTAAAGATACTCAGTTTGAAAGAAACACACTCCCACACTTGCAAAACTCTCAAATTCAATAGAAACTCGCATCAGAAAGCCTTACAGAAAGATACTCAAACGAGAAATGAAAATATACACAATTGGAATAGTAAAGATACGCAAACGATGTAAAGATACACAATTGGGATAGTAAACATACGCAAACGATGTAAAGATACTCAGTTTGAAAGAAACACACTCCCACACTTGCAAAAGTATCAAATTCAATAGAAACTCGCATCAGAAAGCCTTACAGAAAGATACTCAAACGAGAAATGAAAAGTTACACAATTGGAATAGTAAAGATACGCAAACGATGTAAAGATACACAATTCGAATAGTAAAGATACGCAAACGATGTAAAGATACTCAGTTTGAAAGAAACACACTCCCACACTTGCAAAAGTCTCAAATTCAATAGAAACTCGCATCAGAAAGCCTTACAGAAAGATACTCAAACGAGAAATGAAAAGATACACAATTGGAATAGTAAAGATACGCAAACGATGCAAAGATACACAATTTGAATAGTAAAGATACGCAAACGATGTAAAGATACTTAGTTTGAAAGAAACACACTCCCACACTTGCAAAACTCTCAAATTCAATAGAAACTCGCATCAGAAAGCCTTACAGAAAGATACTCAAACGAGAAATGAAAAGTTACACAATTGGAATAGTAAAGATACGCAAACGATGTAAAGATACACAATTGGGATAGTAAACATACGCAAACGATGTAAAGATACTCAGTTTGAAAGAAACACACTCCCACACTTGCAAAAGTCTCAAATTCAATAGAAACTCGCATCAGAAAGTCTTACAGAAAGATACTCAAACGAGAAATGAAAATATACACAATTGGAATAGTAAAGATACGCAAACGATGTAAAGATACACAATTGGAATAGTAAACATACGCAAACGATGTAAAGATACTCAGTTTGAAAGAAACAAACTCCCACACTTGCAAAACTCTCAAATACAATAGAAACTCGCATCAGAAGCCAAACAGAAAGATACTCAAACGAGAAATGAAAAGATACACAATTGGAATAGTAAAGATACGCAAACGATGTAAAGATACACAATTGTAATAGTAAAGATACGCAAACGATGTAAAGATACTCAGTTTGAAAGAAACACACTCCGACACTTGCAAAACTCTCAAATTCAATAGAAACTCGCATCAGAAAGCCTTACAGAAAGATACTCAAACGAGAAATGAAAAGTTACACAATTGGAATAGTAAAGATACGCAAACGATGTAAAGATACACAATTGGAATAGTAAAGATACGCAAACGATGTAAAGATACTCAGTTTGAAAGAAACACACTCCCACACTTGCAAAAGTCTCAAATTCAATAGAAACTCGCATCAGAAAGCCTTACAGAAAGATACTCAAACGAGAAATGAAAAGTTACACAATTGGAATAGTAAAGATACGCAAACGATGTAAAGATACTCAGTTTGAAAGAAACACACTCCCACACTTGCAAAAGTCTCAAATTCAATAGAAACTCGTATCAGAAAGCCTTACAGAAAGATACTCAAACGAGAAATGAAAAGATACACAATTGGAATAGTAAAGATACGCAAACGATGTAAAGATACTCAGTTTGAAAGAAACACACTCCCACACTTGCAAAACTCTCAAATTCAATAGAAACTCGCATCAGAAAGCCTTACAGAAAGATACTCAAAAGAGAAATGAAAAGATACACAATTGGAATAGTAAAGATACGCAAACGATGTAAAGATACACAATTGGAATAGTAAAGATACGCAAACGATGTAAAGATACTGAGTTTGAAAGAAACACACTCCCACACTTGCAAAAGTCTCAAATTCAATAGAAACTCGCATCAGAAAGCCTTACAGAAAGATACTCAAACGAGAAATGAAAATATACACAATTGGAATAGTAAAGATACGAAAACGATGTAAAGATACACAATTGGAATAGTAAACATACGCAAACGATGTAAAGATACTCAGTTTGAAAGAAACAAACTCCCACACTTGCAAAACTCTCAAATACAATAGAAACTCGCATCAGAAGCCAAACAGAAAGATACTCAAACGAGAAATGAAAAGATACACAATTGGAATAGTAAAGATACGCAAACGATGTAAAGATACACAATTGTAATAGTAAAGATACGCAAACGATGTAAAGATACTCAGTTTGAAAGAAACACACTCCGACACTTGCAAAACTCTCAAATTCAATAGAAACTCGCATCAGAAAGCCTTACAGAAAGATACTCAAACGAGAAATGAAAAGTTACACAATTGGAATAGTAAAGATACGCAAACGATGTAAAGATACACAATTGGAATAGTAAAGATACGCAAACGATGTAAAGATACTCAGTTTGAAAGAAACACACTCCCACACTTGCAAAAGTCTCAAATTCAATAGAAACTCGCATCAGAAAGCCTTACAGAAAGATACTCAAACGAGAAATGAAAAGTTACACAATTGGAATAGTAAAGATACGCAAACGATGTAAAGATACTCAGTTTGAAAGAAACACACTCCCACACTTGCAAAAGTCTCAAATTCAATAGAAACTCGTATCAGAAAGCCTTACAGAAAGATACTCAAACGAGAAATGAAAAGATACACAATTGGAATAGTAAAGATACGCAAACGATGTAAAGATACTCAGTTTGAAAGAAACACACTCCCACACTTGCAAAACTCTCAAATTCAATAAAAACTCGCATCAGAAAGCCTTACAGAAAGATACTCAAAAGAGAAATGAAAAGATACACAATTGGAATAGTAAAGATACGCAAACGATGTAAAGATACACAATTGGAATAGTAAAGATACGCAAACGATGTAAAGATACTGAGTTTGAAAGAAACACACTCCCACACTTGCAAAAGTCTCAAATTCAATAGAAACTCGCATCAGAAAGCCTTACAGAAAGATACTCAAACGAGAAATGAAAAGTTACACAATTGGAATAGTAAAGATACGCAAACGATGTAAAGATACACAATTGGAATAGTAAAGATACGCAAACGATGTAAAGATACTCAGTTTGAAAGAAACACACTCCGACACTTGCAAAACTCTCAAATTCAATAGAAACTCGCATCAGAAAGCCTTACAGAAAGATACTCAAACGAGAAATGAAAAGTTACACAATTGGATTAGTAAAGATACGCAAACGATGTAAAGATACTCAGTTTGAAAGAAACACACTCCCTCACTTGCAAAAGTCTCAAATTCAATAGAAACTCGCATCAGAAAGCCTTACAGAAAGATACTCAAACGAGAAATGAAAAGATACACAATTGGAATAGTAAAGATACGCAAACGATGTAAAGATACACAATTGGAATAGTAAAGATACGCAAACGATGTAAAGATACTCAGTTTGAAAGAAACACACTCCCACACTTGCAAAAGTCTCAAATTCAATAGAAACTCGCATCAGAAAGCCTTACAGAAAGATACTCAAACGAGAAATGAAAAGTTACACAATTGGAATAGTAAACATACGCAAACGATGTAAAGATACTCAGTTTGAAAGAAACACACTCCCACACTTGCAAAACTCTCAAATTCAATAGAAACTCGCATCAGAAAGCCTTACAGAAAGATACTCAAACGAGAAATGAAAAGATACACAATTGGAATAGTAAAGATACGCAAACGATGTAAAGATACACAATTGGAATAGTAAAGATACGCAAACGATGTAAAGATACTCAGTTTGAAAGAAACACACTCCCACACTTGCAAAAGTCTCAAATTCAATAGAAACTCGCATCAGAAAGCCTTACAGAAAGATACTCAAACGAGAAATGAAAAGTTACACAATTGGAATAGTAAAGATACGCAAACGATGTAAAGATACACAATTGGAATAGTAAAGATACGCAAACGATGTAAAGATACTCAGTTTGAAAGAAACACACTCCCACACTTGCAAAAGTCTCAAATTCAATAGAAACTCGCATCAGAAAGCCTTACAGAAAGATACTCAAACGAGAAATGAAAAGTTACACAATTGGAATAGTAAAGATACGCAAACGATGTAAAGATACTCAGTTTGAAAGAAACACACTCCCTCACTTGCAAAAGTCTCAAATTCAATAGAAACTCGTATCAGAAAGCCTTACAGAAAGATACTCAAACGAGAAATGAAAAGATACACAATTGGAATAGTAAAGATACGCAAACGATGTAAAGATACTCAGTTTGAAAGAAACACACTCCCAGACTTGCAAAACTCTCAAATTCAATAGAAACTCGCATCAGAAAGCCTTACAGAAAGATACTCAAAAGAGAAATGAAAAGATACACAATTGGAATAGTAAAGATACGCAAACGATGTAAAGATACACAATTGGAATAGTAAAGATACGCAAACGATGTAAAGATACTGAGTTTGAAAGAAACACACTCCCACACTTGCAAAAGTCTCAAATTCAATAGAAACTCGCATCAGAAAGCCTTACAGAAAGATACTCAAACGAGAAATGAAAAGTTACACAATTGGAATAGTAAAGATACGCAAACGATGTAAAGATACACAATTGGAATAGTAAAGATACGCAAACGATGTAAAGATACTCAGTTTGAAAGAAACACACTCCCACACTTGCAAAACTCTCAAATTCAATAGAAACTCGCATCAGAAAGCCTTACAGAAAGATACTCAAACGAGAAATGAAAAGATACACAATTGGAATAGTAAAGATACGCAAACGATATAAAGATACACAATTGGAATAGTAAAGATACGCAAACGATGTAAAGATACTCAGTTTGAAAGAAACACACTCCCACACTTGCAAAACTCTCAAATTCAATAGAAACTCGCATCAGAAAGCCTTACAGAAAGATACTCAAACGAGAAATGAAAATATACACAATTGGAATAGTAAAGATACGCAAACGATGTAAAGATACACAATTGGGATAGTAAACATACGCAAACGATGTAAAGATACTCAGTTTGAAAGAAACACACTCCCACACTTGCAAAACTCTCAAATTCAATAGAAACTCGCATCAGAAAGCCTTACAGAAAGATACTCAAACAAGAAATGAAAAGTTACACAATTGGAATAGTAAAGATACGCAAACGATGTAAAGATACTCAGTTTGAAAGAAACACACTCCCACACTTGCAAAAGTCTCAAATTCAATAGAAACTCGCATCAGAAAGCCTTACAGAAAGATACTCAAACGAGAAATGAAAAGATACACAAGTGGAATAGTAAAGATACGCAAACGATGTAAAGATACTCAGTTTGAAAGAAACACACTCCCACACTTGCAAAACTCTCAAATTCAATAGAAACTCGCATCAGAAAGCCTTACAGAAAGATACTCAAACGAGAAATGAAAAGATACACAATTGGAATAGTAAAGATACGCAAACGATGTAAAGATACACAATTGGAATAGTAAACATACGCAAACGATGTAAAGATACTCAGTTTGAAAGAAACACACTCCCACACTTGCAAAAGTCTCAAATTCAATAGAAACTCGCATCAGAAAGCCTTACAGAAAGATACTCAAACGAGAAATGAAAAGTTACACAATTGGAATAGTAAAGATACGCAAACGATGTAAAGATACTCAGTTTGAAAGAAACACACTCCCACACTTGCAAAAGTCTCAAATTCAATAGAAACTCGTATCAGAAAGCCTTACAGAAAGATACTCAAACGAGAAATGAAAAGATACACAATTGGAATAGTAAAGATACGCAAACGATGTAAAGATACTCAGTTTGAAAGAAACACACTCCCACACTTGCAAAACTCTCAAATTCAATAAAAACTCGCATCAGAAAGCCTTACAGAAAGATACTCAAAAGAGAAATGAAAAGATACACAATTGGAATAGTAAAGATACGCAAACGATGTAAAGATACACAATTGGAATAGTAAAGATACGCAAACGATGTAAAGATACTGAGTTTGAAAGAAACACACTCCCACACTTGCAAAAGTCTCAAATTCAATAGAAACTCGCATCAGAAAGCCTTACAGAAAGATACTCAAACGAGAAATGAAAAGTTACACAATTGGAATAGTAAAGATACGCAAACGATGTAAAGATACACAATTGGAATAGTAAAGATACGCAAACGATGTAAAGATACTCAGTTTGAAAGAAACACACTCCCACACTTGCAAAACTCTCAAATTCAATAGAAACTCGCATCAGAAAGCCTTACAGAAAGATACTCAAACGAGAAATGAAAAGATACACAATTGGAATAGTAAAGATACGCAAACGATATAAAGATACACAATTGGAATAGTAAAGATACGCAAACGATGTAAAGATACTCAGTTTGAAAGAAACACACTCCCACACTTGCAAAACTCTCAAATTCAATAGAAACTCGCATCAGAAAGCCTTACAGAAAGATACTCAAACGAGAAATGAAAAGATACACAATTGGAATAGTAAAGATACGCAAACGATGTAAAGATACACAATTGGAATAGTAAAGATACGCAAACGATGTAAAGATACTCAGTTTGAAAGAAACACACTCCCACACTTGCAAAAGTCTCAAATTCAATAGAAACTCGCATCAGAAAGCCTTACAGAAAGATACTCAAACGAGAAATGAAAAGTTACACAATTGGAATAGTAAAGATACGCAAACGATGTAAAGATACACAATTGGAATAGTAAAGATACGCAAACGATGTAAAGATACTCAGTTTGAAAGAAACACACTCCCACACTTGCAAAAGTCTCAAATTCAATAGAAACTCGCATCAGAAAGCCTTACAGAAAGATACTCAAACGAGAAATGAAAAGTTACACAATTGGAATAGTAAAGATACGCAAACGATGTAAAGATACTCAGTTTGAAAGAAACACACTCCCTCACTTGCAAAAGTCTCAAATTCAATAGAAACTCGTATCAGAAAGCCTTACAGAAAGATACTCAAACGAGAAATGAAAAGATACACAATTGGAATAGTAAAGATACGCAAACGATGTAAAGATACTCAGTTTGAAAGAAACACACTCCCACACTTGCAAAACTCTCAAATTCAATAGAAACTCGCATCAGAAAGCCTTACAGAAAGATACTCAAAAGAGAAATGAAAAGATACACAATTGGAATAGTAAAGATACGCAAACGATGTAAAGATACACAATTGGAATAGTAAAGATACGCAAACGATGTAAAGATACTCAGTTTGAAAGAAACACACTCCCACACTTGCAAAAGTCTCAAATTCAATAGAAACTCGCATCAGAAAGCCTTACAGAAAGATACTCAAACGAGAAATGAAAAGTTACACAATTGGAATAGTAAAGATACGCAAACGATGTAAAGATACACAATTGGAATAGTAAAGATACGCAAACGATGTAAAGATACTCAGTTTGAAAGAAACACACTCCCACACTTGCAAAACTCTCAAATTCAATAGAAACTCGCATCAGAAAGCCTTACAGAAAGATACTCAAACGAGAAATGAAAAGATACACAATTGGAATAGTAAAGATACGCAAACGATATAAAGATACACAATTGGAATAGTAAAGATACGCAAACGATGTAAAGATACTCAGTTTGAAAGAAACACACTCCCACACTTGCAAAACTCTCAAATTCAATAGAAACTCGCATCAGAAAGCCTTACAGAAAGATACTCAAACGAGAAATGAAAATATACACAATTGGAATAGTAAAGATACGCAAACGATGTAAAGATACACAATTGGGATAGTAAACATACGCAAACGATGTAAAGATACTCAGTTTGAAAGAAACACACTCCCACACTTGCAAAACTCTCAAATTCAATAGAAACTCGCATCAGAAAGCCTTACAGAAAGATACTCAAACAAGAAATGAAAAGTTACACAATTGGAATAGTAAAGATACGCAAACGATGTAAAGATACTCAGTTTGAAAGAAACACACTCCCACACTTGCAAAAGTCTCAAATTCAATAGAAACTCGCATCAGAAAGCCTTACAGAAAGATACTCAAACGAGAAATGAAAAGATACACAAGTGGAATAGTAAAGATACGCAAACGATGTAAAGATACTCAGTTTGAAAGAAACACACTCCCACACTTGCAAAACTCTCAAATTCAATAGAAACTCGCATCAGAAAGCCTTACAGAAAGATACTCAAACGAGAAATGAAAAGATACACAATTGGAATAGTAAAGATACGCAAACGATGTAAAGATACACAATTGGAATAGTAAACATACGCAAACGATGTAAAGATACTCAGTTTGAAAGAAACACACTCCCACACTTGCAAAAGTCTCAAATTCAATAGAAACTCGCATCAGAAAGCCTTACAGAAAGATACTCAAACGAGAAATGAAAAGTTACACAATTGGAATAGTAAAGATACGCAAACGATGTAAAGATACTCAGTTTGAAAGAAACACACTCCCACACTTGCAAAAGTCTCAAATTCAATAGAAACTCGTATCAGAAAGCCTTACAGAAAGATACTCAAACGAGAAATGAAAAGATACACAATTGGAATAGTAAAGATACGCAAACGATGTAAAGATACTCAGTTTGAAAGAAACACACTCCCACACTTGCAAAACTCTCAAATTCAATAAAAACTCGCATCAGAAAGCCTTACAGAAAGATACTCAAAAGAGAAATGAAAAGATACACAATTGGAATAGTAAAGATACGCAAACGATGTAAAGATACACAATTGGAATAGTAAAGATACGCAAACGATGTAAAGATACTGAGTTTGAAAGAAACACACTCCCACACTTGCAAAAGTCTCAAATTCAATAGAAACTCGCATCCGAAAGCCTTACAGAAAGATACTCAAACGAGAAATGAAAAGTTACACAATTGGAATAGTAAAGATACGCAAACGATGTAAAGATACACAATTGGAATAGTAAAGATACGCAAACGATGTAAAGATACTCAGTTTGAAAGAAACACACTCCGACACTTGCAAAACTCTCAAATTCAATAGAAACTCGCATCAGAAAGCCTTACAGAAAGATACTCAAACGAGAAATGAAAAGTTACACAATTGGAATAGTAAAGATACGCAAACGATGTAAAGATACTCAGTTTGAAAGAAACACACTCCCTCACTTGCAAAAGTCTCAAATTCAATAGAAACTCGCATCAGAAAGCCTTACAGAAAGATACTCAAACGAGAAATGAAAAGATACACAATTGGAATAGTAAAGATACGCAAACGATGTAAAGATACACAATTGGAATAGTAAAGATACGCAAACGATGTAAAGATACTCAGTTTGAAAGAAACACACTCCCACACTTGCAAAAGTCTCAAATTCAATAGAAACTCGCATCAGAAAGCCTTACAGAAAGATACTCAAACGAGAAATGAAAAGTTACACAATTGGAATAGTAAACATACGCAAACGATGTAAAGATACTCAGTTTGAAAGAAACAAACTCCCACACTTGCAAAACTCTCAAATTCAATAGAAACTCGCATCAGAAAGCCTTACAGAAAGATACTCAAACGAGAAATGAAAAGATACACAATTGGAATAGTAAAGATACGCAAACGATGTAAAGATACACAATTGGAATAGTAAAGATACGCAAACGATGTAAAGATACTCAGTTTGAAAGAAACACACTCCCACACTTGCAAAAGTCTCAAATTCAATAGAAACTCGCATCAGAAAGCCTTACAGAAAGATACTCAAACGAGAAATGAAAAGATACACAATTGGAATAGTAAAGATACGCAAACGATGTAAAGATACACAATTGGAATAGTAAAGATACGCAAACGATGTAAAGATACTCAGTTTGAAAGAAACACACTCCCACACTTGCAAAAGTCTCAAATTCAATAGAAACTCGCATCAGAAAGCCTTACAGAAAGATACTCAAACGAGAAATGAAAAGTTACACAATTGGAATAGTAAAGATACGCAAACGATGTAAAGATACTCAGTTTGAAAGAAACACACTCCCTCACTTGCAAAAGTCTCAAATTCAATAGAAACTCGTATCAGAAAGCCTTACAGAAAGATACTCAAACGAGAAATGAAAAGATACACAATTGGAATAGTAAAGATACGCAAACGATGTAAAGATACTCAGTTTGAAAGAAACACACTCCCACACTTGCAAAACTCTCAAATTCAATAGAAACTCGCATCAGAAAGCCTTACAGAAAGATACTCAAAAGAGAAATGAAAAGATACACAATTGGAATAGTAAAGATACGCAAACGATGTAAAGATACACAATTGGAATAGTAAAGATACGCAAACGATGTAAAGATACTGAGTTTGAAAGAAACACACTCCCACACTTGCAAAAGTCTCAAATTCAATAGAAACTCGCATCAGAAAGCCTTACAGAAAGATAATCAAACGAGAAATGAAAAGTTACACAATTGGAATAGTAAAGATACGCAAACGATGTAAAGATACACAATTGGAATAGTAAAGATACGCAAACGATGTAAAGATACTCAGTTTGAAAGAAACACACTCCCACACTTGCAAAACTCTCAAATTCAATAGAAACTCGCATCAGAAAGCCTTACAGAAAGATACTCAAACGAGAAATGAAAAGATACACAATTGGAATAGTAAAGATACGCAAACGATATAAAGATACACAATTGGAATAGTAAAGATACGCAAACGATGTAAATATACTCAGTTTGAAAGAAACACACTCCCACACTTGCAAAACTCTCAAATTCAATAGAAACTCGCATCAGAAAGCCTTACAGAAAGATACTCAAACGAGAAATGAAAATATACACAATTGGAATAGTAAAGATACGCAAACGATGTAAAGATACACAATTGGGATAGTAAACATACGCAAACGATGTAAAGATACTCAGTTTGAAAGAAACACACTCCCACACTTGCAAAACTCTCAAATTCAATAGAAACTCGCATCAGAAAGCCTTACAGAAAGATACTCAAACAAGAAATGAAAAGTTACACAATTGGAATAGTAAAGATACGCAAACGATGTAAAGATACTCAGTTTGAAAGAAACACACTCCCACACTTGCAAAAGTCTCAAATTCAATAGAAACTCGCATCAGAAAGCCTTACAGAAAGATACTCAAACGAGAAATGAAAAGATACACAAGTGGAATAGTAAAGATACGCAAACGATGTAAAGATACTCAGTTTGAAAGAAACACACTCCCACACTTGCAAAACTCTCAAATTCAATAGAAACTCGCATCAGAAAGCCTTACAGAAAGATACTCAAACGAGAAATGAAAAGATACACAATTGGAATAGTAAAGATACGCAAACGATGTAAAGATACACAATTGGAATAGTAAACATACGCAAACGATGTAAAGATACTCAGTTTGAAAGAAACACACTCCCACACTTGCAAAAGTCTCAAATTCAATAGAAACTCGCATCAGAAAGCCTTACAGAAAGATACTCAAACGAGAAATGAAAAGTTACACAATTGGAATAGTAAAGATGCGCAAACGATGTAAAGATACACAATTGGAATAGCAAAGATACGCAAACGATGTAAAGATACTCAGTTTGAAAGAAACACACTCCCACACTTGCAAAACTCTCAAATTCAATAGAAACTCGCATCAGAAAGCCTTACAGAAAGATACTCAAACGAGAAATGAAAAGTTACACAATTGGAATAGTAAAGATACGCAAACGATGTAAAGATACACAATTGGGATAGTAAACATACGCAAACGATGTAAAGATACTCAGTTTGAAAGAAACACACTCCCACACTTGCAAAAGTCTCAAATTCAATAGAAACTCGCATCAGAAAGCCTTACAGAAAGATACTCAAACGAGAAATGAAAAGATACACAATTGGAATAGTAAAGATACGCAAACGATGTAAAGATACACAATTGGAATAGTAAAGATACGCAAACGATGTAAAGATACTGAGTTTGAAAGAAACACACTCCCACACTTGCAAAAGTCTCAAATTCAATAGAAACTCGCATCCGAAAGCCTTACAGAAAGATACTCAAACGAGAAATGAAAAGTTACACAATTGGAATAGTAAAGATACGCAAACGATGTAAAGATACACAATTGGAATAGTAAAGATACGCAAACGATGTAAAGATACTCAGTTTGAAAGAAACACACTCCCACACTTGCAAAACTCTCAAATTCAATAGAAACTCGCATCAGAAAGCCTTACAGAAAGATACTCAAACGAGAAATGAAAAGATACACAATTGGAATAGTAAAGATACGCAAACGATGTAAAGATACACAATTGGAATAGTAAACATACGCAAACGATGTAAAGATACTCAGTTTGAAAGAAACACACTCCCACACTTGCAAAAGTCTCAAATTCAATAGAAACTCGCATCAGAAAGCCTTACAGAAAGATACTCAAACGAGAAATGAAAAGTTACACAATTGGAATAGTAAAGATGCGCAAACGATGTAAAGATACACAATTGGAATAGCAAAGATACGCAAACGATGTAAAGATACTCAGTTTGAAAGAAACACACTCCCACACTTGCAAAAGTCTCAAATTCAATAGAAACTCGCATCAGAAAGCCTTACAGAAATATACTCAAACGAGAAATGAAAAGATACACAATTGGAATAGTAAAGATACGCAAACGATGTAAAGATACTCAGTTTGAAAGAAACACACTCCCACACTTGCAAAAGTCTCAAATTCAATAGAAACTCGTATCAGAAAGCCTTACAGAAAGATACTCAAACGAGAAATGAAAAGATACACAATTGGAATAGTAAAGATACGCAAACGATGTAAAGATACTCAGTTTGAAAGAAACACACTCCCACACTTGCAAAACTCTCAAATTCCATAGAAACTCGCATCAGAAAGCCTTACAGAAAGATACTCAAACGAGAAATGAAAAGATACACAATTGGAATAGTGAAGATACGCAAACGATGTAAAGATACACAATTGGAATAGTAAAGATACGCAAACGATGTAAAGATACTCAGTTTGAAAGAAACACACTCCCACACTTGCAAAACTCTCAAATTCAATAGAAACTCGTATCAGAAAGCCTTACAGAAAGATACTCAAACGAGAAATGAAAAGATACACAATTGGAATAGTAAAGATACGCAAACGATGTAAAGATACACAATTGGAATAGTAAAGATACGCAAACGATGTAAAGATACTCAGTTTGAAAGAAACACACTCCCACACTTGCAAAACTCTCAAATTCAATAGAAACTCGTATCAGAAAGCCTTACAGAAAGATACTCAAACGAGAAATGAAAAGATACACAATTGGAATAGTAAAGATACGCAAACGATGTAAAGATACACAATTGGAATAGTAAAGATACGCAAACGATATAAAGATACTCAGTTTGAAAGAAACACACTCCCACACTTGCAAAAGTCTCAAATTCAATAGAAACTCGCATCAGAAAGTCTTACAGAAAGATACTTAAACGAGAAATGAAAAGATACACAATTGGAATAGTAAAGATACGCAAACGATGTAAAGATACAAAATTGGAATAGTAAAGATACGCAAACGATGTAAAGATACTCAGTTTGAAAAGAAACACACTCCCACACTTGCAAAAGTCTCAAATTCAATAGAAACTCGCATCAGAAAGCCTTACAGAAAGATACTCAAATGAGAAATGAAAAGATACACAATTGGAATAGTAAAGATACGCAAACGATGTAAAGATACACAATTGCAATAGTAAAGATACGCAAACGATGTAAAGATACTCAGTTTGAAAGAAACACACTCCTACACTTGCAAAACTCTCAAATGCAATAGAAACTCGCATCAGAAAGCCTTACAGAAAGATACTCAAACGAGAAATGAAAAGATACACAATTGGAATAGTAAAGATACGCAAACGATGTAAAGATACACAATGAGAATAGTAAAGATACGCAAACGATGTAAAGATACTCAGTTTGAAAGAAACACACTCCCACACTTGCAAAACTCTCAAATTCAATAGAAACTCGTATCAGAAAGCCTTACAGAAAGATACTCAAACGAGAAATGAAAAGATACACAATTGGAATAGTAAAGATACGCAAACGATGTAAAGATACACAATTGGAATAGTAAAGATACGCAAACGATGTAAAGATACTCAGTTTGAAAGAAACACACTCCCACACTTGCAAAAGTCTCAAATTCAATAGAAACTCGCATCAGAAAGCCTTACAGAAAGATACTCAAAAGAGAAATGAAAAGATACACAATTGGAATAGTAAAGATACGCAAACGATGTAAAGATACACAATTGGAATAGTAAAGATACGCAAACGATGTAAAGATACTGAGTTTGAAAGAAACACACTCCCACACTTGCAAAAGTCTCAAATTCAATAGAAACTCGCATCCGAAAGCCTTACAGAAAGATACTCAAACGAGAAATGAAAAGTTACACAATTGGAATAGTAAAGATACGCAAACGATGTAAAGATACACAATTGGAATAGTAAAGATACGCAAACGATGTAAAGATACTCAGTTTGAAAGAAACACACTCCGACACTTGCAAAACTCTCAAATTCAATAGAAACTCGCATCAGAAAGCCTTACAGAAAGATACTCAAACGAGAAATGAAAAGTTACACAATTGGAATAGTAAAGATACGCAAACGATGTAAAGATACTCAGTTTGAAAGAAACACACTCCCTCACTTGCAAAAGTCTCAAATTCAATAGAAACTCGCATCAGAAAGCCTTACAGAAAGATACTCAAACGAGAAATGAAAAGATACACAATTGGAATAGTAAAGATACGCAAACGATGTAAAGATACACAATTGGAATAGTAAAGATACGCAAACGATGTAAAGATACTCAGTTTGAAAGAAACACACTCCCACACTTGCAAAAGTCTCAAATTCAATAGAAACTCGCATCAGAAAGCCTTACAGAAAGATACTCAAACGAGAAATGAAAAGTTACACAATTGGAATAGTAAACATACGCAAACGATGTAAAGATACTCAGTTTGAAAGAAACAAACTCCCACACTTGCAAAACTCTCAAATTCAATAGAAACTCGCATCAGAAAGCCTTACAGAAAGATACTCAAACGAGAAATGAAAAGATACACAATTGGAATAGTAAAGATACGCAAACGATGTAAAGATACACAATTGGAATAGTAAAGATACGCAAACGATGTAAAGATACTCAGTTTGAAAGAAACACACTCCCACACTTGCAAAAGTCTCAAATTCAATAGAAACTCGCATCAGAAAGCCTTACAGAAAGATACTCAAACGAGAAATGAAAAGTTACACAATTGGAATAGTAAAGATACGCAAACGATGTAAAGATACACAATTGGAATAGTAAAGATACGCAAACGATGTAAAGATACTCAGTTTGAAAGAAACACACTCCCACACTTGCAAAAGTCTCAAATTCAATAGAAACTCGCATCAGAAAGCCTTACAGAAAGATACTCAAACGAGAAATGAAAAGTTACACAATTGGAATAGTAAAGATACGCAAACGATGTAAAGATACTCAGTTTGAAAGAAACACACTCCCTCACTTGCAAAAGTCTCAAATTCAATAGAAACTCGTATCAGAAAGCCTTACAGAAAGATACTCAAACGAGAAATGAAAAGATACACAATTGGAATAGTAAAGATACGCAAACGATGTAAAGATACTCAGTTTGAAAGAAACACACTCCCACACTTGCAAAACTCTCAAATTCAATAGAAACTCGCATCAGAAAGCCTTACAGAAAGATACTCAAAAGAGAAATGAAAAGATACACAATTGGAATAGTAAAGATACGCAAACGATGTAAAGATACACAATTGGAATAGTAAAGATACGCAAACGATGTAAAGATACTCAGTTTGAAAGATACACAATTGGAATAGTAAAGATACGCAAACGATGTAAAGATACACAATTGGAATAGTAAAGATACGCAAACGATGTAAAGATACACAATTGGAATAGTAAAGATACGCAAACGATGTAAAGATACTCAGTTTGAAAGATACACAATTGGAATAGTAAAGATACGCAAACGATGTAAAGATACACAATTGGAATAGTAAAGATACGCAAACGATGTAAAGATACTCAGTTTGAAAGATACACAATTGGAATAGTAAAGATACGCAAACGATGTAAAGATACTGAGTTTGAAAGAAACACACTCCCACACTTGCAAAAGTCTCAAATTCAATAGAAACTCGCATCAGAAAGCCTTACAGAAAGATACTCAAACGAGAAATGAAAAGTTACACAATTGGAATAGTAAAGATACGCAAACGATGTAAAGATACACAATTGGAATAGTAAAGATACGCAAACGATGTAAAGATACTCAGTTTGAAAGAAACACACTCCCACACTTGCAAAACTCTCAAATTCAATAGAAACTCGCATCAGAAAGCCTTACAGAAAGATACTCAAACGAGAAATGAAAAGATACACAATTGGAATAGTAAAGATACGCAAACGATATAAAGATACACAATTGGAATAGTAAAGATACGCAAACAATGTAAAGATACTCAGTTTGAAAGAAACACACTCCCACACTTGCAAAACTCTCAAATTCAATAGAAACTCGCATCAGAAAGCCTTACAGAAAGATACTCAAACGAGAAATGAAAATATACACAATTGGAATAGTAAAGATACGCAAACGATGTAAAGATACACAATTGGGATAGTAAACATACGCAAACGATGTAAAGATACTCAGTTTGAAAGAAACACACTCCCACACTTGCAAAACTCTCAAATTCAATAGAAACTCGCATCAGAAAGCCTTACAGAAAGATACTCAAACAAGAAATGAAAAGTTACACAATTGGAATAGTAAAGATACGCAAACGATGTAAAGATACTCAGTTTGAAAGAAACACACTCCCACACTTGCAAAACTCTCAAATTCAATAGAAACTCGCATCAGAAAGCCTTACAGAAAGATACTCAAACGAGAAATGAAAAGATACACAAGTGGAATAGTAAAGATACGCAAACGATGTAAAGATACTCAGTTTGAAAGAAACACACTCCCACACTTGCAAAAACTCTCAAATTCAATAGAAACTCGCATCAGAAAGCCTTACAGAAAGATACTCAAACGAGAAATGAAAAGATACACAATTGGAATAGTAAAGATACGCAAACGATGTAAAGATACACAATTGGAATAGTAAACATACGCAAACGATGTAAAGATACTCAGTTTGAAAGAAAACACACTCCCACACTTGCAAAAGTCTCAAATTCAATAGAAACTCGCATCAGAAAGCCTTACAGAAAGATACTCAAACGAGAAATGAAAAGTTACACAATTGGAATAGTAAAGATGCGCAAACGATGTAAAGATACACAATTGGAATAGCAAAGATACGCAAACGATGTAAAGATACTCAGTTTGAAAGAAACACACTCCCACACTTGCAAAAGTCTCAAATTCAATAGAAACTCGCATCAGAAAGCCTTACAGAAATATACTCAAACGAGAAATGAAAAGATACACAATTGGAATAGTAAAGATACGCAAACGATGTAAAGATACTCAGTTTGAAAGAAACACACTCCCACACTTGCAAAAGTCTCAAATTCAATAGAAACTCGTATCAGAAAGCCTTACAGAAAGATACTCAAACGAGAAATGAAAAGATACACAATTGGAATAGTAAAGATACGCAAACGATGTAAAGATACTCAGTTTGAAAGAAACACACTCCCACACTTGCAAAACTCTCAAATTCCATAGAAACTCGCATCAGAAAGCCTTACAGAAAGATACTCAAACGAGAAATGAAAAGATACACAATTGGAATAGTGAAGATACGCAAACGATGTAAAGATACACAATTGGAATAGTAAAGATACGCAAACGATGTAAAGATACTCAGTTTGAAAGAAACACACTCCCACACTTGCAAAACTCTCAAATTCAATAGAAACTCGTATCAGAAAGCCTTACAGAAATATACTCAAACGAGAAATGAAAAGATACACAATTGGAATAGTAAAGATACGCAAACGATGTAAAGATACACAATTGGAATAGTAAAGATACGCAAACGATGTAAAGATACTCAGTTTGAAAGAAACACACTCCCACACTTGCAAAACTCTCAAATTCAATAGAAACTCGTATCAGAAAGCCTTACAGAAAGATACTCAAACGAGAAATGAAAAGATACACAATTGGAATAGTAAAGATACGCAAACGATGTAAAGATACACAATTGGAATAGTAAAGATACGCAAACGATATAAAGATACTCAGTTTGAAAGAAACACACTCCCACACTTGCAAAAGTCTCAAATTCAATAGAAACTCGCATCAGAAAGTCTTACAGAAAGATACTTAAACGAGAAATGAAAAGATACACAATTGGAATAGTAAAGATACGCAAACGATGTAAAGATACACAATGAGAATAGTAAAGATACGCAAACGATGTAAAGATACTCAGTTTGAAAGAAACACACTCCCACACTTGCAAAACTCTCAAATTCCATAGAAACTCGCATCAGAAAGCCTTACAGAAAGATACTCAAACGAGAAATGAAAAGATACACAATTGGAATAGTAAAGATACGCAAACGATGTAAAGATACTCAGTTTGAAAGAAACACACTCCCACACTTGCAAAACTCTCAAATTCAATAGAAACTCGCATCAGAAAGCCTTACAGAAAGATACTTAAACGAGAAATGAAAAGATACACAATTGGAATAGTAAAGATACGCAAACGATGTAAAGATACAAAATTGGAATAGTAAAGATACGCAAACGATGTAAAGATACTCAGTTTGAAAGAAACACACTCCCACACTTGCAAAAGTCTCAAATTCAATAGAAACTCGCATCAGAAAGCCTTACAGAAAGATACTCAAACGAGAAATGAAAAGATACACAATTGGAATAGTAAAGATACGCAAACGATGTAAAGATACACAATTGCAATAGTAAAGATACGCAAACGATGTAAAGATACTCAGTTTGAAAGAAACACACTCCCACACTTGCAAAAGTCTCAAATTCAATAGAAACTCGCATCAGAAAGCCTTACAGAAAGATACTCAAATGAGAAATGAAAAGATACACAATTGGAATAGTAAAGATACGCAAACGATGTAAAGATACACAATTGCAATAGTAAAGATACGCAAACGATGTAAAGATACTCAGTTTGAAAGAAACACACTCCCACACTTGCAAAACTCTCAAATTCAATAGAAACTCGCATCAGAAAGCCTTACAGAAAGATACTCAAACGAGAAATGAAAAGATACACAATTGGAATAGTAAAGATACGCAAACGATGTAAAGATACACAATGAGAATAGTAAAGATACGCAAACGATGTAAAGATACTCAGTTTGAAAGAAACACACTCCCACACTTGCAAAACTCTCAAATTCAATAGAAACTCGTATCAGAAAGCCTTACAGAAAGATACTCAAACGAGAAATGAAAAGATACACAATTGGAATAGTAAAGATACGCAAACGATGTAAAGATACACAATTGGAATAGTAAAGATACGCAAACGATGTAAAGATACTCAGTTTGAAAGAAACACACTCCCACACTTGCAAAAGTCTCAAATTCAATAGAACTCGCATCAGAAAGCCTTACAGAAAGATACTTAAACGAGAAATGAAAAGATACACAATTGGAATAGTAAAGATACGCAAACGATGTAAAGATACAAAATTGGAATAGTAAAGATACGCAAACGATGTAAAGATACTCAGTTTGAAAGAAACACACTCCCACACTTGCAAAAGTCTCAAATTCAATAGAAACTCGCATCAGAAAGCCTTACAGAAAGATACTCAAATGAGAAATGAAAAGATACACAATTGGAATAGTAAAGATACGCAAACGATGTAAAGATACACAATTGCAGTAGTAAAGATACGCAAACGATGTAAAGATACTCAGTTTGAAAGAAACACACTCCCACACTTGCAAAACTCTCAAATTCAATAGAAACTCGCATCAGAAAGCCTTACAGAAAGATACTCAAACGAGAAATGAAAAGTTACACAATTGGAATAGTAAAGATACGCAAACGATGTAAAGATACACAATTGGAATAGCAAAGATACGCAAACGATGTAAAGATACTCAGTTTGAAAGAAACACACTTCCACACTTGCAAAAGTCTCAAATTCAATAGAAACTCGCATCAGAAAGCTTTACAGAAATATACTCAAACGAGAAATGAAAAGATACACAATTGGAATAGTAAAGATACGCAAACGATGTAAAGATACACAATTGGAATAGTAAAGATACGCAAACGATGTAAAGATACTCAGTTTGAAAGAAACACACTCCCACACTTGCAAAAGTCTCAAATTCAATAGAAACTCGTATCAGAAAGCCTTACAGAAAGATACTCAAACGAGAAATGAAAAGATACACAATTGGAATAGTAAAGATACGCAAACGATGTAAAGATACTCAGTTTGAAAGAAACACACTCCCACACTTGCAAAAGTCTCAAATTCAATAGAAACTCGCATCAGAAAGCCTTACAGAAAGATACTCAAACGAGAAATGAAAAGATACACAATTGGAATAGTAAAGATACGCAAACGATGTAAAGATACACAATTGGAATAGTAAAGATACGCAAACGATGTAAAGATACTCAGTTTGAAAGAAACACACTCCGACACTTGCAAAAGTCTCAAATTCAATAGAAACTCGCATCAGAAAGCCTTACAGAAAGATACTCAAACGAGAAATGAAAAGATACACAATTGGAATAGTAAAGATACGCAAACGATGTAAAGATACTCAGTTTGAAAGAAACACACTCCCACACTTGCAAAACTCTCAAATTCAATAGAAACTCGCATCAGAAAGCCTTACAGAAAGATACTCAAACGAGAAATGAAAAGATACACAATTGGAATAGTAAAGATACGCAAACGATGTAAAGATAGACAATTGGAATAGTAAACATACGCAAACGATGTAAAGATACTCAGTTTGAAAGAAACACACTCCCACACTTGCAAAACTCTCAAATTCCATAGAAACTCGCATCAGAAAGCCTTACAGAAAGATACTCAAACGAGAAATGAAAAGATACACAATTGGAATAGTGAAGATACGCAAAAGATGTAAAGATACACAATTGGAATAGTGAAGATACGGAAACGATGTAAAGATACTCAGTTTGAAAGAAACACACTCCCACACTTGCAAAACTCTCAAATTCAATAGAAACTCGTATCAGAAAGCCTTACAGAAAGATACTCAAACGAGAAATGAAAAGATACACAATTGGAATAGTAAAGATACGCAAACGATGTAAAGATACACAATTGGAATAGTAAAGATACGCAAACGATGTAAAGATACTCAGTTTGAAAGAAACACACTCCCACACTTGCAAAACTCTCAAATTCAATAGAAACTCGTATCAGAAAGCCTTACAGAAAGATACTCAAACGAGAAATGAAAAGATACACAATTGGAATAGTAAAGATACGCAAACGATGTAAAGATACTCAGTTTGAAAGAAACACACTCCCACACTTGCAAAAGTCTCAAATTCAATAGAAACTCGCATCAGAAAGCCTTACAGAAAGATACTCAAACGAGAAATGAAAAGATACACAATTGGAATAGTAAAGATACGCAAACGATGTAAAGATACTCAGTTTGAAAGAAACACACTCCCACACTTGCAAAACTCTCAAATTCAATAGAAACTCGCATCAGAAAGCCTTACAGAAAGATACTCAAACGAGAAATGAAAAGATACACAATTGGAATAGTAAAGATACGCAAACGATGTAAAGATAGACAATTGGAATAGTAAACATACGCAAACGATGTAAAGATACTCAGTTTGAAAGAAACACACTCCCACACTTGCAAAACTCTCAAATTCCATAGAAACTCGCATCAGAAAGCCTTACAGAAAGATACTCAAACGAGAAATGAAAAGATACACAATTGGAATAGTGAAGATACGCAAAAGATGTAAAGATACACAATTGGAATAGTAAAGATACGGAAACGATGTAAAGATACTCAGTTTGAAAGAAACACACTCCCACACTTGCAAAACTCTCAAATTCAATAGAAACTCGTATCAGAAAGCCTTACAGAAAGATACTCAAACGAGAAATGAAAAGATACACAATTGGAATAGTAAAGATACGCAAACGATGTAAAGATACACAATTGGAATAGTAAAGATACGCAAACGATGTAAAGATACTCAGTTTGAAAGAAACACACTCCCACACTTGCAAAACTCTCAAATTCAATAGAAACTCGTATCAGAAAGCCTTACAGAAAGATACTCAAACGAGAAATGAAAAGATACACAATTGGAATAGTAAAGATACGCAAACGATGTAAAGATACACAATTGGAATAGTAAAGATACGCAAACGATGTAAAGATACTCAGTTTGAAAGAAACACACTCCCACACTTGCAAAAGTCTCAAATTCAATAGAAACTCGCATCAGAAAGCCTTACAGAAAGATACTTAAACGAGAAATGAAAAGATACATAATTGGAATAGTAAAGATACGCAAACGATGTAAAGATACAAAATTGGAATAGTAAAGATACGCAAACGATGTAAAGATACTCAGTTTGAAAGAAACACACTCCCACACTTGCAAAAGTCTCAAATTCAATAGAAACTCGCATCAGAAAGCCTTACAGAAAGATACTCAAACGAGAAATGAAAAGATACACAATTGGAATAGTAAAGATACGCAAACGATGTAAAGATACTCAGTTTGAAAGAAACACACTCCCACACTTGCAAAACTCTCAAATTCAATAGAAACTCGCATCAGAAAGCCTTACAGAAAGATACTCAAACGAGAAATGAAAAGATACACAATTGGAATAGTAAAGATACGCAAACGATGTAAAGATACACAATGAGAATAGTAAAGATACGCAAACGATGTAAAGATACTCAGTTTGAAAGAAACACACTCCCACACTTGCAAAAGTCTCAAATTCAATAGAACTCGCATCAGAAAGCCTTACAGAAAGATACTTAAACGAGAAATGAAAAGATACACAATTGGAATAGTAAAGATACGCAAACGATGTAAAGATACAAAATTGGAATAGTAAAGATACGCAAACGATGTAAAGATACTCAGTTTGAAAGAAACACACTCCCACACTTGCAAAAGTCTCAAATTCAATAGAACTCGCATCAGAAAGCCTTACAGAAAGATACTTAAACGAGAAATGAAAAGATACACAATTGGAATAGTAAAGATACGCAAACGATGTAAAGATACAAAATTGGAATAGTAAAGATACGCAAACGATGTAAAGATACTCAGTTTGAAAGAAACACACTCCCACACTTGCAAAAGTCTCAAATTCAATAGAAACTCGCATCAGAAAGCCTTACAGAAAGATACTCAAATGAGAAATGAAAAGATACACAATTGGAATAGTAAAGATACGCAAACGATGTAAAGATACACAATTGCAGTAGTAAAGATACGCAAACGATGTAAAGATACTCAGTTTGAAAGAAACACACTCCCACACTTGCAAAACTCTCAAATTCAATAGAAACTCGCATCAGAAAGCCTTACAGAAAGATACTCAAACGAGAAATGAAAAGTTACACAATTGGAATAGTAAAGATACGCAAACGATGTAAAGATACACAATTGGAATAGCAAAGATACGCAAACGATGTAAAGATACTCAGTTTGAAAGAAACACACTTCCACACTTGCAAAAGTCTCAAATTCAATAGAAACTCGCATCAGAAAGCTTTACAGAAATATACTCAAACGAGAAATGAAAAGATACACAATTGGAATAGTAAAGATACGCAAACGATGTAAAGATACACAATTGGAATAGCAAAGATACGCAAACGATGTAAAGATACTCAGTTTGAAAGAAACACACTCCCACAGTTGCAAAACTCTCAAATTCAATAGAAACTCGCATCAGAAAGCCTTACAGAAAGATACTCAAACGAGAAATGAAAAGTTACACAATTGGAATAGTAAAGATACGCAAACGATGTAAAGATACACAATTGGAATAGCAAAGATACGCAAACGATGTAAAGATACTCAGTTTGAAAGAAACACACTTCCACACTTGCAAAAGTCTCAAATTCAATAGAAACTCGCATCAGAAAGCTTTACAGAAATATACTCAAACGAGAAATGAAAAGATACACAATTGGAATAGTAAAGATACGCAAACGATGTAAAGATACACAATTGGAATAGTAAAGATACGCAAACGATGTAAAGATACTCAGTTTGAAAGAAACACACTCCCACACTTGCAAAAGTCTCAAATTCAATAGAAACTCGTATCAGAAAGCCTTACAGAAAGATACTCAAACGAGAAATGAAAAGATACACAATTGGAATAGTAAAGATACGCAAACGATGTAAAGATACTCAGTTTGAAAGAAACACACTCCCACACTTGCAAAAGTCTCAAATTCAATAGAAACTCGCATCAGAAAGCCTTACAGAAAGATACTCAAACGAGAAATGAAAAGATACACAATTGGAATAGTAAAGATACGCAAACGATGTAAAGATACACAATTGGAATAGTAAAGATACGCAAACGATGTAAAGATACTCAGTTTGAAAGAAACACACTCCCACACTTGCAAAAGTCTCAAATTCAATAGAAACTCGCATCAGAAAGCCTTACAGAAAGATACTCAAACGAGAAATGAAAAGATACACAATTGGAATAGTAAAGATACGCAAACGATGTAAAGATACTCAGTTTGAAAGAAACACACTCCCACACTTGCAAAACTCTCAAATTCAATAGAAACTCGCATCAGAAAGCCTTACAGAAAGATACTCAAACGAGAAATGAAAAGATACACAATTGGAATAGTAAAGATACGCAAACGATGTAAAGATAGACAATTGGAATAGTAAACATACGCAAACGATGTAAAGATACTCAGTTTGAAAGAAACACACTCCCACACTTGCAAAACTCTCAAATTCCATAGAAACTCGCATCAGAAAGCCTTACAGAAAGATACTCAAACGAGAAATGAAAAGATACACAATTGGAATAGTGAAGATACGCAAAAGATGTAAAGATACACAATTGGAATAGTAAAGATACGGAAACGATGTAAAGATACTCAGTTTGAAAGAAACACACTCCCACACTTGCAAAACTCTCAAATTCAATAGAAACTCGTATCAGAAAGCCTTACAGAAAGATACTCAAACGAGAAATGAAAAGATACACAATTGGAATAGTAAAGATACGCAAACGATGTAAAGATACACAATTGGAATAGTAAAGATACGCAAACGATGTAAAGATACTCAGTTTGAAAGAAACACACTCCCACACTTGCAAAACTCTCAAATTCAATAGAAACTCGTATCAGAAAGCCTTACAGAAAGATACTCAAACGAGAAATGAAAAGATACACAATTGGAATAGTAAAGATACGCAAACGATGTAAAGATACTCAGTTTGAAAGAAACACACTCCCACACTTGCAAAAGTCTCAAATTCAATAGAAACTCGCATCAGAAAGCCTTACAGAAAGATACTCAAACGAGAAATGAAAAGATACACAATTGGAATAGTAAAGATACGCAAACGATGTAAAGATACTCAGTTTGAAAGAAACACACTCCCACACTTGCAAAACTCTCAAATTCAATAGAAACTCGCATCAGAAAGCCTTACAGAAAGATACTCAAACGAGAAATGAAAAGATACACAATTGGAATAGTAAAGATACGCAAACGATGTAAAGATAGACAATTGGAATAGTAAAGATACGCAAACGATGTAAAGATACTCAGTTTGAAAGAAACACACTCCCACACTTGCAAAACTCTCAAATTCCATAGAAACTCGCATCAGAAAGCCTTACAGAAAGATACTCAAACGAGAAATGAAAAGATACACAATTGGAATAGTGAAGATACGCAAAAGATGTAAAGATACACAATTGGAATAGTAAAGATACGGAAACGATGTAAAGATACTCAGTTTGAAAGAAACACACTCCCACACTTGCAAAACTCTCAAATTCAATAGAAACTCGTATCAGAAAGCCTTACAGAAAGATACTCAAACGAGAAATGAAAAGATACACAATTGGAATAGTAAAGATACGCAAACGATGTAAAGATACACAATTGGAATAGTAAAGATACGCAAACGATGTAAAGATACTCAGTTTGAAAGAAACACACTCCCACACTTGCAAAACTCTCAAATTCAATAGAAACTCGTATCAGAAAGCCTTACAGAAAGATACTCAAACGAGAAATGAAAAGATACACAATTGGAATAGTAAAGATACGCAAACGATGTAAAGATACACAATTGGAATAGTAAAGATACGCAAACGATGTAAAGATACTCAGTTTGAAAGAAACACACTCCCACACTTGCAAAAGTCTCAAATTCAATAGAAACTCGCATCAGAAAGCCTTACAGAAAGATACTTAAACGAGAAATGAAAAGATACATAATTGGAATAGTAAAGATACGCAAACGATGTAAAGATACAAAATTGGAATAGTAAAGATACGCAAACGATGTAAAGATACTCAGTTTGAAAGAAACACACTCCCACACTTGCAAAAGTCTCAAATTCAATAGAAACTCGCATCAGAAAGCCTTACAGAAAGATACTCAAATGAGAAATGAAAAGATACACAATTGGAATAGTAAAGATACGCAAACGATGTAAAGATACACAATTGCAATAGTAAAGATACGCAAACGATGTAAAGATACTCAGTTTGAAAGAAACACACTCCCACACTTGCAAAACTCTCAAATTCAATAGAAACTCGCATCAGAAAGCCTTACAGAAAGATACTCAAACGAGAAATGAAAAGATACACAATTGGAATAGTAAAGATACGCAAACGATGTAAAGATACTCAGTTTGAAAGAAACACACTCCCACACTTGCTGTAACGACCCCAAAATTTCGAGCTTAAAAACTCAAAATTCTAAAGTCGTTAAACACAAAATAATCTCAATAAAACGAAATCATTAAAGTGTAACAGCGGATCAATTCTGAGTTCTCAATACAACTCAGACAACCAATTATTACAACCCGAATTTATAATCCATACATAAATGGAAATGTAATAATCCTCACAAATCACTCGCAAATCTCACAAATAAAATTTCACAAATTCTCACACACAAATCCACACTAAAAACCTCACCGCAAGTAGGATATGAACGACTTCGAGCCTCTGTAGTCGTCACTCAACCTCCACTAATCAGCACCTGCGGAATTATCCCCTACACCATCGAATTGGTGCACCGGGATTGTAAACACAAACCCGGTAAGCTTATAGCTCGTATGAGTAAAATCAAAATATAATTCGCATATCAAATTATACGAAAGATCACAAAACAACAAATATAAATGCCCTCATGAGTCAATGGACAGCCCATCTGGTTGTCCCAAAGAATATGAAATGAAACGCTCATGAGAAAATTAAGTAACCCTTCTGGTTACCCAATGCATTTATAATACGGGTACCAAGAACGCTGGTACACATCTGTTACCCCTCTCGTAATACACCGCTGATATTGGATAGCCACCCGCTACCCAACATCCAAAACAATCTGAGTACCCATGAGCAGATAACCACCCGTTACCTCACATGCAGTACTACGCTGATATTGGGTAACCACCCGCTACCCAACATCCAAAACAATCTGAGTACTCATGAGTAGATAACCACCCGTTACCTCACATGAAGTACTATGGCTGACAGACTAGAGCTCTAACTGTATCGTAACTTTCGCCCGGCCAAGGCTAGGTTCCGACTTGCCAAACATGTACAATAATCTCACATCATATTGTACTAAATCACGTCCAAAGACAAATTAACTTTTTAACAAACTAAATGTTAAACTCACGTACAATAATCACACATCATATTGTACGTTTCAAAATTATGCTCGATATAATCGTAATAAAACTCATAACAGTATATTATATAGAAAACTATATATATTCGTACTTATTTACCATTTATACAATATATATAGTTTACTATATCCTATACATGTCATATTTCACAAACACATGCTCAATACACAATTTCTCGTCATTGAAATGACCTTTTCTAATGAATTAATAACAGTACATAACATAATGAACTATATATATATATATACTTATTACCATTTATACAGTATATATGTAGTCCACTATATTGTATACATGTTCGTAATTCATTATTAAATACCCTTGCAAAATATTGAATCACCGCGAGGGTAGATTCGTAAATACGTGAGATTTTACTCACCTTATTGACTTGTGCGTAATTCCACAATTCCCGAAGATAATTCATTTCCTCGATTTAACGATCACCTTGAAAAGATAAGAAAGAATTTAGAATCGTTTCGTAAACCTTTAAATGCCGAAACAGTAATAATCGGATACTGTTCAGCAATTTTCGGTTTTACGAAGTTACTGTTCACTGTTACTATTCACGGTTACTGTACAAATATACCATTAATACGTATTCCTGTACGTATAAATATTATATACGTATTTCTGTACGTATAAATATTATATACGGATTTCTGTACGTATAAATATTATATACGTATACGTACTGTTTAAATGTAAATACAATCCCAGTAAATAAAATTTACTAAATTACCCTTTTACAAATTACTTTTTACATTTACTGAAAGTAATTTATATTTACATTTACCGTAGGTAAAATTTAATTACATTTACCGTACGTAAATAAAATTTACATTTACCGTACACTTTAAATTACCAAAATACCCTTCTGTCAAAACTGTTCACACCGCCGCACGTGGCGGCGCGTGGGGCTCACTCGCCGACGCCACCAACGGCGCGTGTCACGCCACCGCCGTGCCCAAACTCTCCGCCTCCTCCTCCTCTACCTTTCTACGGCCTCCGACTACCCCTAGGCTATCCCTAGCCTCCTCACGCGCCGCCTCTAGGCGGCGGTATCTCCTCCTTCTTCTCCTCCGCTCCCCCTCTCCGATCTACTTCAAAACTTCCCCAAAGCATTCACAATTACATCATCAAGCAATCCAACAATTGAACTAACCAAAACCCTTACCTAAAACACGAATTGAAGTCGTTGAAGTTCCTTGGTTGGTTCGGACCGCCTGCGTTTGCATCCGAGAGTCACGCCGAGCCTCACGGCGTCGCTGGTGACCGCGCCTTGCTCGTGGGGAGGTCGCGTCGTGGTGGTGAGGTCGTAGCTGCCGGCGGTGAGGAGCGACGCTCGGAGGAGAAGGAAGGGAGTCTCGGAGGGAAGAGGGAACCGAGAGAGGGAGAGACAGAGAGAGAGAAAGAGGGAGGCGGGGTGAGAGAGAAACAAAAGGGTTTCCAATTATGGGAACCCTAGCTAAAAAAACTTCCTTTTATACCCCCTCCCAAAATCGGAAACTAGCTTCCGTCGTTAATAACGTTTTCGTACGTCGTCCGATTTGAACGCGTCACATATCCCGGAACTCGTAACGACGAGCTCTACAACTTTCGTGAAGAAAGTTTTAGCAACCGAGCGACGAAATAAAAGTCGATAAATTCGTTCGGAAACGTAACGTTTTCTTATTAAACGTTCTCGGAACGTTTCTGTTTCCGCTTCGTAACGTTTGTAAACAAATCAAATTCATTTAAAATGAAATTCAGGTCTTTATAGAACTCAAATTAATTCAAATAATGTATTGAAATTTAGGGTTATTCCAATCTACCCCCCCCTTAAAGGAATTTCGTCCCGAAATTAAAACTCACTCAGCAAACAATTGTGGATATCTGATCATCATGTCCGACTCTAGCTCCCAAGATGCATCACCCTCATCATGGTGACTCCACAATACCTTGACTAGCTCCACTTCTTTCCTCCGAAGTTTCTTTGTGGACCTATCCAGAATACGAACCGGCTCCACGAAAAATGTAGCATTTTCCTTCACCTTAATGGTGCTATGATCGATAACATGTGACTCATCTGGTACATACTTCCTCAACATGGAAATATGGAAGACGTTGTGAACGTCCGACATGCTAGTAGGCAAGGCTAATTTTCCCACCTTCTCGAGAATCTCAAAGGCCCAACATACCTCCGCCAACTTTTCTTTCTTGTCAAATCTCACTACACCCAACTTTGGCCCAACAGATAGGTGATCGACATGGTCTACCTTTAGTGCCTCATAGGGTACCATGCCGATGCTGGAATGGTAACTGTCGTTGTAGGCGAACTCAATCAATCTCAAATGATTTCACAGCTACCTTAAAATCCAGCATATAAGCTCTCAACCTATCTTCCGTTACCTCAAACTTCCTCCATCAGACAATCTGTCACATGTCCTAACAATAATAGTCGCATGTGAGCTACTCAAAATATAATCATCCTCCCGAAACATAATGATGTTTTCAGCATGGAGGCGTCAACGCCCTCTTTTGTCTAGTTCACCACTCTCTTGCGATTTGACAGACTATCCTCACATCACGAGTTAGCTCCTACCACTAAACATGGTCAAAACTCTCAACATCTAACATGAGTCAAATCAATGATTAACACATGCCTACTACTTTCATCACACATAGTGGTTTTCACGTAAACGTGCTTTATCACGACAATACCTTCATGACTTCACCACAATGCATTGCTAGAATAACGAACCTACCATTCCTTCCAATCAACAAAAAAAAATCTCCTTTCATGATCATCTTATTATAACCATAAAAAGTTGTCGTGCATGATACCCACTCAAGTACCATATTTGTATCGGCAACACGATAAAGAAATCTTAACTCATTGAGTTCACAACCACCACAGAACACCACCTTGGATTAAGAATTACTCTCAAATATTTCACCAGAGGATCGACTAATATACGCACAAGGCAGTAGAGAACCTCTACCGCCACCACAAGAGTGACGCATCACGCATCCCATCACACTCACCAAAACTTACCGTCGAAAATTAATTACAACTTCTTGCTTCCATGAGTGGTATGCCACAATTTGGGGTTCAAACAAAGAAGGTATTTATCTCACAACGGTGGCACATGAAAATTAGGTGAACTTTACAGCGCAAAATCCAACACGACCACAACTGAGATATACTTTACCCCCTGGTTCATACATGCCTCAAATGCATGACATACAGTCTCACACAAATGCCCCAGTGCATCATCTAAGATATTGGTTTCTCCCACCGTTGTAGTACTAATAAGTTTAGTAATTACTTCAACAGAACCCGATATTAGGTACACCATCTCCTCAAAACTAACCCAAAATGATCGCTATACCACCACTCTAAACAGTTGTTTCTTTACTTTCATTAAGAACTCTCATGGCCAACGCATTCGGCCAAAATAACTTCTCTGCAAGTAGTAATATAATTGGGTACTCTTTATTGTAAAATTTATCCCTTGTTGAACACTTCAGTCAACTTCTCCTTATCCAACAATAAACAATCTGATGCATAGAGGAAAAGAACCTCTAAGTCTCCAACATTAACGCCACTTGCACTTGAAAAGAAAATTTTGTCCTCAACCATTTCTTTACCAGTTAGAAGGTACTTGTCACGACCAATTCGTTAAAACATCATTAAGCTAAGGTCATCTCATACCTTACCTTCAATAGAGTTACTTCACCGCCATTGCGTCTCATTTGGACCTGTGGCATTGTGAAGTTCCAATCCCCAACACCAAAATAATTAAATCCTGAAAGACCAGCGTTCTCATTTAAATGCTCATCTAGCAAATAATTAATTCATATCGCCACCTTGAGATTTCTCTATCACCTTATATTTCTTGCTCAGCCAAGAACAATGCGTAACATCAATTGTCTATAGCCGAACCAAAATAAGTTTGGAATGTCACGTCGACAAAATGTGAATCTCAATTCAATAATTGTATTACCACTTTATGGACGTATCATACGCCCTACCACTCTGTTACCAATAGCATTAGAGATGCTAGTCACGAAAATTTTCGTTAACCACCTCCAACCTATGGTCTACACACCTCTTACCTGAACATAATATCTCAACCTTGTTAGGCTTCAACTTAGATTAGTTGCATAACTAAAATCTAGTCCTTAACATTTAAACACTGAACATCCCTCAATATAGGGTCAACGCTCTCATTCAAGACTCCTTGATAGTTCTCTGCCCTGATAGGAACTATATACTCAAACCTGTTAGCATTCCAGTATTTGGATCGCATGTCAAACTCAGAGAGTATTGTAGCCTCTCTAAGCTGATCGCACTAGTCATTAAGTCTTTGAATTCATTTGTCCCATCCATACGGCGTCTTCGTTATAGGGGCTATAACACAGTATCTCCTGAAACATCTCACTTTACTCTGATATCACAACGATGTCTGTGATAGCTACTTCAGATCCACATACTCAACATATGCCATGACTCAAACTCTCATGACATTATCCGCCTCGAGTCAAAGATACGAAACTCTGGTTTCCTGGGTCTACGAATGAACCCACCATGTCAAAACAATCAATCACCGTGTACTGCGTACTCAACCAATCAATTCCTATGATCACATCATAGGTGTGATCCGGAATCACGATCAAATAAGCAGAGAACTCTCCACTTCCAATCACAATAGGACAAGCCTTTCATTGTCTCAAATTCGAGGAACACTCCAAATGCGAAGTGACACATAAAGAGTTTCTCATAGATGTAGGAGTCAATCCTACCATCTCCTCTACCGAACTATCACTAATAAGTGTCGATATCATCTTCTTCTCTCTCAGGGTACTCAATCATCTCAAAATAGATTATGATGCCCTCGATCCAGTGGTCCACTACCATATGATCCAGGCCTCTATGAAATAAGACGTTGACAGACGATTAAAGTCCTTGATCAACTTAACACACAACTATCGTCGTCTCTAACGACAGCAGCAGGGTCAACCTGTTCTGCCCGTGGAATAGCCTCCTCCTAAAAGTTCTCCACATTGCGGACTCGGCCTGCAACCCTACCTCGGCTGCGACCTCTCGTCCGTCCTCGGCCCTGTTCACGGCCCTTTTTCCAAATTCATCGCCATTCAACAATTAGCACTCAGTCATACATCTGAAGGCTCGATTTCGACAAAATGGTCCAACCAATATCAATCGTGGAATTTCAGAAGAAGGTGAATCATCAGAGTATCGTCACAATACTCCCTATAGGACCAAACCATAAGGTATGGCTCCTAACACTCTCGCGTACCCGACAACATATCAATACCGAGGAGCATGTGATGGGTGCCCGCCTGCAGTCGGATCATCGCTCCCGGATGGAATAGATAATCGCCAAATACGCACTTAGGCTCTGATACCAACTGTAACGACCCTAAAATTTCGAGCTTAAAAACTCAAAATTCTAAAGTCGTTAAACACAAAATAATCTCAATAAAACGAAATCATTAAAGTGTAACAGCGGATCAATTCTGAGTTCTCAATACAACTCAGACAACCAATTATTACAACCCGAATTTATAATCCATACATAAATGGAAATGTAATAATCCTCACAAATCACTCGCAAATCTCACAAATAAAATTTCACAAATTCTCACACACAAATCCACACTAAAAACCTCACCGCAAGTAGGATATGAACGACTTCGAGCCTCTGTAGTCGTCACTCAACCTCCACTAATCAGCACCTGCGGAATTATCCCCTACACCATCGAATTGGTGCACCGGGATTGTAAACACAAACCCGGTAAGCTTATAGCTCGTATGAGTAAAATCAAAATATAATTCGCATATCAAATTATACGAAAGATCACAAAACAACAAATATAAATGCCCTCATGAGTCAATGGACAGCCCATCTGGTTGTCCCAAAGAATATGAAATGAAACGCTCATGAGAAAATTAAGTAACCCTTCTGGTTACCCAATGCATTTATAATACGGGTACCAAGAACGCTGGTACACATCTGTTACCCCTCTCGTAATACACCGCTGATATTGGATAGCCACCCGCTACCCAACATCCAAAACAATCTGAGTACCCATGAGCAGATAACCACCCGTTACCTCACATGCAGTACTACGCTGATATTGGGTAACCACCCGCTACCCAACATCCAAAACAATCTGAGTACTCATGAGTAGATAACCACCCGTTACCTCACATGAAGTACTATGGCTGACAGACTAGAGCTCTAACTGTATCGTAACTTTCGCCCGGCCAAGGCTAGGTTCCGACTTGCCAAACATGTACAATAATCTCACATCATATTGTACTAAATCACGTCCAAAGACAAATTAACTTTTTAACAAACTAAATGTTAAACTCACGTACAATAATCACACATCATATTGTACGTTTCAAAATTATGCTCGATATAATCGTAATAAAACTCATAACAGTATATTATATAGAAAACTATATATATTCGTACTTATTTACCATTTATACAATATATATAGTTTACTATATCCTATACATGTCATATTTCACAAACACATGCTCAATACACAATTTCTCGTCATTGAAATGACCTTTTCTAATGAATTAATAACAGTACATAACATAATGAACTATATATATATATATACTTATTACCATTTATACAGTATATATGTAGTCCACTATATTGTATACATGTTCGTAATTCATTATTAAATACCCTTGCAAAATATTGAATCACCGCGAGGGTAGATTCGTAAATACGTGAGATTTTACTCACCTTATTGACTTGTGCGTAATTCCACAATTCCCGAAGATAATTCATTTCCTCGATTTAACGATCACCTTGAAAAGATAAGAAAGAATTTAGAATCGTTTCGTAAACCTTTAAATGCCGAAACAGTAATAATCGGATACTGTTCAGCAATTTTCGGTTTTACGAAGTTACTGTTCACTGTTACTATTCACGGTTACTGTACAAATATACCATTAATACGTATTCCTGTACGTATAAATATTATATACGTATTTCTGTACGTATAAATATTATATACGGATTTCTGTACGTATAAATATTATATACGGATTTCTGTACGTATAAATATTATATACGTATACGTACTGTTTAAATGTAAATACAATCCCAGTAAATAAAATTTACTAAATTACCCTTTTACAAATTACTTTTTACATTTACTGAAAGTAATTTATATTTACATTTACCGTAGGTAAAATTTAATTACATTTACCGTACGTAAATAAAATTTACATTTACCGTACACTTTAAATTACCAAAATACCCTTCTGTCAAAACTGTTCACACCGCCGCACGTGGCGGCGCGTGGGGCTCACTCGCCGACGCCACCAACGGCGCGTGTCACGCCACCGCCGTGCCCAAACTCTCCGCCTCCTCCTCCTCTACCTTTCTACGGCCTCCGACTACCCCTAGGCTATCCCTAGCCTCCTCACGCGCCGCCTCTAGGCGGCGGTATCTCCTCCTTCTTCTCCTCCGCTCCCCCTCTCCGATCTACTTCAAAACTTCCCCAAAGCATTCACAATTACATCATCAAGCAATCCAACAATTGAACTAACCAAAACCCTTACCTAAAACACGAATTGAAGTCGTTGAAGTTCCTTGGTTGGTTCGGACCGCCTGCGTTTGCATCCGAGAGTCACGCCGAGCCTCACGGCGTCGCTGGTGACCGCGCCTTGCTCGTGGGGAGGTCGCGTCGTGGTGGTGAGGTCGTAGCTGCCGGCGGTGAGGAGCGACGCTCGGAGGAGAAGGAAGGGAGTCTCGGAGGGAAGAGGGAACCGAGAGAGGGAGAGACAGAGAGAGAGAAAGAGGGAGGCGGGGTGAGAGAGAAACAAAAGGGTTTCCAATTATGGGAACCCTAGCTAAAAAAACTTCCTTTTATACCCCCTCCCAAAATCGGAAACTAGCTTCCGTCGTTAATAACGTTTTCGTACGTCGTCCGATTTGAACGCGTCACATATCCCGGAACTCGTAACGACGAGCTCTACAACTTTCGTGAAGAAAGTTTTAGCAACCGAGCGACGAAATAAAAGTCGATAAATTCGTTCGGAAACGTAACGTTTTCTTATTAAACGTTCTCGGAACGTTTCTGTTTCCGCTTCGTAACGTTTGTAAACAAATCAAATTCATTTAAAATGAAATTCAGGTCTTTATAGAACTCAAATTAATTCAAATAATGTATTGAAATTTAGGGTTATTCCAATCTACCCCCCCCTTAAAGGAATTTCGTCCCGAAATTAAAACTCACTCAGCAAACAATTGTGGATATCTGATCATCATGTCCGACTCTAGCTCCCAAGATGCATCACCCTCATCATGGTGACTCCACAATACCTTGACTAGCTCCACTTCTTTCCTCCGAAGTTTCTTTGTGGACCTATCCAGAATACGAACCGGCTCCACGAAAAATGTAGCATTTTCCTTCACCTTAATGGTGCTATGATCGATAACATGTGACTCATCTGGTACATACTTCCTCAACATGGAAATATGGAAGACGTTGTGAACGTCCGACATGCTAGTAGGCAAGGCTAATTTTCCCACCTTCTCGAGAATCTCAAAGGCCCAACATACCTCCGCCAACTTTTCTTTCTTGTCAAATCTCACTACACCCAACTTTGGCCCAACAGATAGGTGATCGACATGGTCTACCTTTAGTGCCTCATAGGGTACCATGCCGATGCTGGAATGGTAACTGTCGTTGTAGGCGAACTCAATCAATCTCAAATGATTTCACAGCTACCTTAAAATCCAGCATATAAGCTCTCAACCTATCTTCCGTTACCTCAAACTTCCTCCATCAGACAATCTGTCACATGTCCTAACAATAATAGTCGCATGTGAGCTACTCAAAATATAATCATCCTCCCGAAACATAATGATGTTTTCAGCATGGAGGCGTCAACGCCCTCTTTTGTCTAGTTCACCACTCTCTTGCGATTTGACAGACTATCCTCACATCACGAGTTAGCTCCTACCACTAAACATGGTCAAAACTCTCAACATCTAACATGAGTCAAATCAATGATTAACACATGCCTACTACTTTTATCACACATAGTGGTTTTCACGTAAACGTGCTTTATCACGACAATACCTTCATGACTTCACCACAATGCATTGCTAGAATAACGAACCTACCATTCCTTCCAATCAACAAAAAAAATCTCCTTTCATGATCATCTTATTATAACCATAAAAAGTTGTCGTGCATGATACCCACTCAAGTACCATATTTGTATCGGCAACACGATAAAGAAATCTTAACTGATTGAGTTCACAACCACCACAGAACACCACCTTGGATTAAGAATTACTCTCAAATATTTCACCAGAGGATCGACTAATATACGCACAAGGCAGTAGAGAACCTCTACCGCCACCACAAGAGTGACGCATCACGCATCCCATCACACTCACCAAAACTTACCGTCGAAAATTAATTACAACTTCTTGCTTCCATGAGTGGTATGCCACAATTTGGGGTTCAAACAAAGAAGGTATTTATCTCACAACGGTGGCACATGAAAATTAGGTGAACTTTACAACGCAAAATCCAACACGACCACAACTGAGATATACTTTACCCCCTGGTTCATACATGCCTCAAATGCATGACATACAGTCTCACACAAATGCCCCAGTGCATCATCTAAGATATTGGTTTCTCCCACCGTTGTAGTACTAATAAGTTTAGTAATTACTTCAACAGAACCCGATATAAGGGAGTCTCAGAGGGAAGAGGGAACCGAGAGAGGGAGAGAGAGAGAGAGAGAAAGAGGGAGGCGGGGTGAGAGAGAAACAAAAGGGTTTCCAATTATGGGAACCCTAGCTAAAAAAACTTCCTTTTATACCCCCTCCCAAAATCGGAAACTAGCTTCCGTCGTTAATAACTTTTTCGTACGTCGTCCGATTAGAACGCGTCACATATCCCCGAACTCGTAACGACGAGCTCTACAACTTTCTTGAAGAAAGTTTTAGCAACCGAGCGACGAAATAAAAGTCGATAAATTCGTTCGGAAACGTAACGTTTTCTTATTAAACGTTCTCGGAACGTTTCCGTTTCCGCTTCGTAACGTTTGCAAAGAAATCAAATTCATTTAAACTGAAATTTAAGTCTTTATAGAACTCAAATTAATTCAAATAATGTATTGAAATTTAGGGTTATTACACTTGCAAAACTCTCAAATACAATAGAAACTCGCATCAGAAGCCTTACAGAAAGATACTCAAACGAGAAATGAAAAGATACACAATTGGAATAGTAAAGATACGCAAACGATGTAAAGATACACAATTGGAATAGTAAACATACGCAAACAATGTAAAGATATTCAGTTTGAAAGAAACACACTCCCACACTTGCAAAACTCTCAAATACAATAGAAACTCGCATCAGAAGCCTTATAGAAAGATACTCAAACGAGAAATGAAAAGATACACAATTGGAATAGTAAAGATACGCAAACGATGTAAAGATACACAATTGGAATAGTAAACATACGCAAACGATGTAAAGATATTCAGTTTGAAAGAAACACACTCCCACACTTGCAAAACTCTCAAATACAATAGAAACTCGCATCAGAAGCCTTACAGAAAGATACTCAAACGAGAAATGAAAAGATACACAATTGGAATAGTAAAGATACGCAAACGATGTAAAGATACTCAGTTTGAAAGAAATACACTCCCACACTTGCAAAACTCTCAAATTCAATAGAAACTCGCATCAGAAAGCCTTACAGAAAGATACTCAAACGAGAAATGAAAAGATACACAATTGGAATAGTAAAGATACGCAAACGATGTAAAGATACACAATTGGAATAGTAAAGATACGCAAACGATGTAAAGATACTCAGTTTGAAAGAAACACACTCCCACACTTGCAAAAGTCTCAAATTCAATAGAAACGCGCATCAGAAAGCCTTACAGAAAGATACTCAAACGAGAAATGAAAAGATACACAATTGGAATAGTAAAGATACGCAAACGATGTAAAGATACACAATTGGAATAGTAAACATACGCAAACGATGTAAAGATACTTAGTTTTAAAGAAACACACTCCCACACTTGCAAAACTCTCAAATTCAATAGAAACTCGCATCAGAAAGCCTTACAGAAAGATACTCAAATGAGAAATGAAAAGATACACAATTGGAATAGTAAAGATACGCAAACGATGTAAAGATACACAATTAGAATAGTAAAGATACGCAAACGATGTAAAGATACTCAGTTTGAAAGAAACACACTCCCACACTTGCAAAAGTCTCAAATTCAATAGTAACTCGCATCAGAAAGCCTTACAGAAAGATACTCAAACGAGAAATGAAAAGATACACAATTGGAATAGTAAAGATACGCAAACGATGTAAAGATACACAATTGGAATAGTAAAGATACGCAAACGATGTAAAGATACTCAGTTTGAAAGAAACACACTCCCACACTTGCAAAAGTCTCAAATTCAATAGAAACTCGCATCAGAAAGCCTTACAGAAAGATACTCAAACGAGAAATGAAAAGATACACAATTGGAATAGTAAAGATACTCAGTTTGAAAGAAACACACTCCCACACTTGCAAAAGTCTCAAATTCAATAGAAACTCGCATCAGAAAGCCTTACAGAAAGATACTCAAACGAGAAATGAAAAGATACACAATTGGAATAGTAAAGATACGCAAACGATGTAAAGATACACAATTGGAATAGTAAACATACGCAAACAATGTAAAGATATTCAGTTTGAAAGAAACACACTCCCACACTTGCAAAACTCTCAAATACAATAGAAACTCGCATCAGAAGCCTTATAGAAAGATACTCAAACGAGAAATTAAAAGATACACAATTGGAATAGTAAAGATACGCAAACGATGTAAAGATACACAATTGGAATAGTAAACATACGCAAACGATGTAAAGATATTCAGTTTGAAAGAAACACACTCCACACTTGCAAAACTCTCAAATACAATAGAAACTCGCATCAGAAGCCTTACAGAAAGATACTCAAACGAGAAATGAAAAGATACACAATTGGAATAGTAAAGATACGCAAACGATGTAAAGATACTCAGTTTGAAAGAAACACACTCCCACACTTGCAAAAGTCTCAAATTCAATAGAAACTCGCATCAGAAAGCCTTACAGAAAGATACTCAAACGAGAAATGAAAAGATACTCAATTGGAATAGTAGAGATACGCAAACGATGTAAAGATACACAATTGGAATAGTAAAGATACGCAAACGATGTAAAGATACTGAGTTTGAAAGAAACACAATCCCACACTTGCAAAAGTCTCAAATTCAATAGAAACTCGCATCAGAAAGCCTTACAGAAAGATACTCAAACGAGAAATGAAAAGATACACAATTGGAATAGTAAATATACGCAAACGATGTAAAGATACACAATTGGAATAGTATACATACCCAAACGATGTAAAGATACTCAGTTTGAAAGAAACACACTCCCACACTTGCAAAACTCTCAAATTCAATAGAAACTCGTATCAGAAACCTTACAGAAAGATACTCAAACGAAAAATGAAAAGATACACAATTGGAATAGTAAATATACGCAAACGATGTAAAGATACTCAGTTTGAAAGAAACACACTCCCACACTTGCAAAACTCTCAAATTCAATAGAAACTCGCATCAGAAAGCCTTACAGAAAGATACTCAAACGAGAAATGAAAAGATACACAATTGGAATAGTAAAGATACGCAAATGATGTAAAGATACACAATTGGAATAGTAAAGATACGCAAACGATGTAAAGATACTCAGTTTGAAAGAAACACACTCCCACACTTGCAAAAGTCTCAAATTCAATAGAAACTCGCATCAGAAAGCCTTACAGAAAGATACTCAAACGAGAAATGAAAAGATACACAATTGGAATAGTAAAGATACTCAGTTTGAAAGAAACACACTCCCACACTTGCAAAAGTCTCAAATTCAATAGAAACTCGCATCAGAAAGCCTTACAGAAAGATACTCAAACGAGAAATGAAAAGATACACAATTGGAATAGTAAAGATACGCAAACGATGTAAAGATACACAATTGGAATAGTAAACATACCCAAACGATGTAAAGATACTCAGTTTAAAAGAAACACACTCCCACACTTGCAAAAGTCTCAAATTCCATAGAAACTCGCATCAGAAGGCCTTACAGAAAGATACTCAAACGAGAAATGAAAAGATACACAATTGGAATAGTAAAGATACGCAAACGATGTAAAGATACACAATTGGAATAGTAAACATACGCAAACGATGTAAAGATACTCAGTTTTAAAGAAACACACTCCCACACTTGCAAAACTCTCAAATTCAATAGAAACTCGCATCAGAAAGCCTTACAGAAAGATACTCAAACGAGAAATGAAAAGATACACAATTGGAATAGTAAAGATACGCAAACGATGTAAAGATACACAATTAGAATAGTAAAGATACGCAAACGATGTAAAGATACTGAGTTTGAAAGAAACACAATCCCACACTTGCAAAAGTCTCAAATTCAATAGAAACTCGCATCAGAAAACCTTACAGAAAGATACTCAAACGAGAAATGAAAAGATACACAATTGGAATAGTAAAGATACGCAAACGATGTAAAGATACACAATTGGAATAGTATACATACCCAAACGATGTAAAGATACTCAGTTTGAAAGAAACACACTCCCACACTTGCAAAACTCTCAAATTCAATAGAAACTCGTATCAGAAACCTTACAGAAAGATACTCAAACGAGAAATGAAAAGATACACAATTGGAATAGTAAATATACGCAAACGATGTAAAGATACTCAGTTTGAAAGAAACACACTCCCAAACTTGCAAAACTCTCAAATTCAATAGAAACTCGCATCAGAAAGCCTTACAGAAAGATACTCAAACGAGAAATGAAAAGATACACAATTGCAATAGTAAAGATACGCAAACGATGTAAAGATACACAATTGGAATAGTAAAGATACGCAAACGATGTAAAGATACTCAGTTTGAAAGAAACACACTCCCACACTTGCAAAAGTCTCAAATTCCATAGAAACTCGCATCAGAAAGCCTTACAGAAAGATACTCAAACGAGAAATGAAAAGATACTCAATTGGAATAGTAGAGATACGCAAACGATGTAAAGATACACAATTGGAATAGTAAAGATACGAAAACGATGTAAAGATACTCAGTTTGAAAGAAACACACTCCCACACTTGCAAAAGTCTCAAATTCAATAGAAACTCGCATCAGAAAGCCTTACAGAAAGATACTCAAACGAGAAATGAAAAGATACACAATTGGAATAGTAAAGATACGCAAACGATGTAAAGATACACAATTGGAATAGTAAACATACCCAAACGATGTAAAGATACTCAGTTTGAAAGAAACACACTCCACACTTGCAAAACTCTCAAATACAATAGAAACTCGCATCAGAAGCCTTACAGAAAGATACTCAAACGAGAAATGAAAAGATACACAATTGGAATAGTAAAGATACGCAAACGATGTAAAGATACTCAGTTTGAAAGAAACACACTCCCACACTTGCAAAAGTCTCAAATTCAATAGAAACTCGCATCAGAAAGCCTTACAGAAAGATACTCAAACGAGAAATGAAAAGATACACAATTGGAATAGTAAAGATACGCAAACGATGTAAAGATACACAATTGGAATAGTAAACATACGCAAACAATGTAAAGATATTCAGTTTGAAAGAAACACACTCCCACACTTGCAAAACTCTCAAATTCAATAGAAACTCGCATCAGAAAGCCTTACAGAAAGATACTCAAATGAGAAATGAAAAGATACACAATTGGAATAGTAAAGATACGCAAACGATGTAAAGATACACAATTAGAATAGTAAAGATACGCAAACGATGTAAAGATACTCAGTTTGAAAGAAACACACTCCCACACTTGCAAAAGTCTCAAATTCAATAGTAACTCGCATCAGAAAGCCTTACAGAAAGATACTCAAACGAGAAATGAAAAGATACACAATTGGAATAGTAAAGATACGCAAACGATGTAAAGATACACAATTGGAATAGTAAAGATACGCAAACGATGTAAAGATACTCAGTTTGAAAGAAACACACTCCCACACTTGCAAAAGTCTCAAATTCAATAGAAACTCGCATCAGAAAGCCTTACAGAAAGATACTCAAACGAGAAATGAAAAGATACACAATTGGAATAGTAAAGATACTCAGTTTGAAAGAAACACACTCCCACACTTGCAAAAGTCTCAAATTCAATAGAAACTCGCATCAGAAAGCCTTACAGAAAGATACTCAAACGAGAAATGAAAAGATACACAATTGGAATAGTAAAGATACGCAAACGATGTAAAGATACACAATTGGAATAGTAAACATACGCAAACAATGTAAAGATATTCAGTTTGAAAGAAACACACTCCCACACTTGCAAAACTCTCAAATACAATAGAAACTCGCATCAGAAGCCTTATAGAAAGATACTCAAACGAGAAATTAAAAGATACACAATTGGAATAGTAAAGATACGCAAACGATGTAAAGATACACAATTGGAATAGTAAACATACGCAAACGATGTAAAGATATTCAGTTTGAAAGAAACACACTCCACACTTGCAAAACTCTCAAATACAATAGAAACTCGCATCAGAAGCCTTACAGAAAGATACTCAAACGAGAAATGAAAAGATACACAATTGGAATAGTAAAGATACGCAAACGATGTAAAGATACTCAGTTTGAAAGAAACACACTCCCACACTTGCAAAAGTCTCAAATTCAATAGAAACTCGCATCAGAAAGCCTTACAGAAAGATACTCAAACGAGAAATGAAAAGATACTCAATTGGAATAGTAGAGATACGCAAACGATGTAAAGATACACAATTGGAATAGTAAAGATACGCAAACGATGTAAAGATACTGAGTTTGAAAGAAACACAATCCCACACTTGCAAAAGTCTCAAATTCAATAGAAACTCGCATCAGAAAGCCTTACAGAAAGATACTCAAACGAGAAATGAAAAGATACACAATTGGAATAGTAAATATACGCAAACGATGTAAAGATACACAATTGGAATAGTATACATACCCAAACGATGTAAAGATACTCAGTTTGAAAGAAACACACTCCCACACTTGCAAAACTCTCAAATTCAATAGAAACTCGTATCAGAAACCTTACAGAAAGATACTCAAACGAAAAATGAAAAGATACACAATTGGAATAGTAAATATACGCAAACGATGTAAAGATACTCAGTTTGAAAGAAACACACTCCCACACTTGCAAAACTCTCAAATTCAATAGAAACTCGCATCAGAAAGCCTTACAGAAAGATACTCAAACGAGAAATGAAAAGATACACAATTGGAATAGTAAAGATACGCAAATGATGTAAAGATACACAATTGGAATAGTAAAGATACGCAAACGATGTAAAGATACTCAGTTTGAAAGAAACACACTCCCACACTTGCAAAAGTCTCAAATTCAATAGAAACTCGCATCAGAAAGCCTTACAGAAAGATACTCAAACGAGAAATGAAAAGATACACAATTGGAATAGTAAAGATACTCAGTTTGAAAGAAACACACTCCCACACTTGCAAAAGTCTCAAATTCAATAGAAACTCGCATCAGAAAGCCTTACAGAAAGATACTCAAACGAGAAATGAAAAGATACACAATTGGAATAGTAAAGATACGCAAACGATGTAAAGATACACAATTGGAATAGTAAACATACCCAAACGATGTAAAGATACTCAGTTTAAAAGAAACACACTCCCACACTTGCAAAAGTCTCAAATTCCATAGAAACTCGCATCAGAAGGCCTTACAGAAAGATACTCAAACGAGAAATGAAAAGATACACAATTGGAATAGTAAAGATACGCAAACGATGTAAAGATACACAATTGGAATAGTAAACATACGCAAACGATGTAAAGATACTCAGTTTTAAAGAAACACACTCCCACACTTGCAAAACTCTCAAATTCAATAGAAACTCGCATCAGAAAGCCTTACAGAAAGATACTCAAACGAGAAATGAAAAGATACACAATTGGAATAGTAAAGATACGCAAACGATGTAAAGATACACAATTAGAATAGTAAAGATACGCAAACGATGTAAAGATACTGAGTTTGAAAGAAACACAATCCCACACTTGCAAAAGTCTCAAATTCAATAGAAACTCGCATCAGAAAACCTTACAGAAAGATACTCAAACGAGAAATGAAAAGATACACAATTGGAATAGTAAAGATACGCAAACGATGTAAAGATACACAATTGGAATAGTATACATACCCAAACGATGTAAAGATACTCAGTTTGAAAGAAACACACTCCCACACTTGCAAAACTCTCAAATTCAATAGAAACTCGCATCAGAAAGCCTTACAGAAAGATACTCAAACGAGAAATGAAAAGATACACAATTGCAATAGTAAAGATACGCAAACGATGTAAAGATACACAATTGGAATAGTAAAGATACGCAAACGATGTAAAGATACTCAGTTTGAAAGAAACACACTCCCACACTTGCAAAAGTCTCAAATTCCATAGAAACTCGCATCAGAAAGCCTTACAGAAAGATACTCAAACGAGAAATGAAAAGATACTCAATTGGAATAGTAGAGATACGCAAACGATGTAAAGATACACAATTGGAATAGTAAAGATACGAAAACGATGTAAAGATACTCAGTTTGAAAGAAACACACTCCCACACTTGCAAAAGTCTCAAATTCAATAGAAACTCGCATCAGAAAGCCTTACAGAAAGATACTCAAACGAGAAATGAAAAGATACACAATTGGAATAGTAAAGATACGCAAACGATGTAAAGATACACAATTGGAATAGTAAACATACCCAAACGATGTAAAGATACTCAGTTTGAAAGAAACACACTCCACACTTGCAAAACTCTCAAATACAATAGAAACTCGCATCAGAAGCCTTACAGAAAGATACTCAAACGAGAAATGAAAAGATACACAATTGGAATAGTAAAGATACGCAAACGATGTAAAGATACTCAGTTTGAAAGAAACACACTCCCACACTTGCAAAAGTCTCAAATTCCATAGAAACTCGCATCAGAAAGCCTTACAGAAAGATACTCAAACGAGAAATGAAAAGATACACAATTGGAATAGTAAAGATACGCAAACGATGTAAAGATACACAATTGGAATAGTAAACATACGCAAACAATGTAAAGATATTCAGTTTGAAAGAAACACACTCCCACACTTGCAAAACTCTCAAATACAATAGAAACTCGCATCAGAAGCCTTATAGAAAGATACTCAAACGAGAAATGAAAAGATACACAATTGGAATAGTAAAGATACGCAAACGATGTAAAGATACACAATTGGAATAGTAAACATACCCAAACGATGTAAAGATACTCAGTTTGAAAGAAACACACTCCCACACTTGCAAAAGTCTCAAATTCCATAGAAACTCGCATCAGAAGGCCTTACAGAAAGATACTCAAACGAGAAATGAAAAGATACTCAATTGGAATAGTAGAGATACGCAAACGATGTAAAGATACACAATTGGAATAGTAAAGATACGCAAACGATGTAAAGATACTGAGTTTGAAAGAAACACAATCCCACACTTGCAAAAGTCTCAAATTCAATAGAAACTCGCATCAGAAAGCCTTACAGAAAGATACTCAAACGAGAAATGAAAAGATACACAATTGGAATAGTAAAGATACGCAAACGATGTAAAGATACACAATTGGAATAGTAAACATACCCAAACGATGTAAAGATACTCAGTTTGAAAGAAACACACTCCCACACTTGCAAAACTCGCAAATTCAATAGAAACTCGTATCAGAAACCTTACAGAAAGATACTCAAACGAGAAATGAAAAGATACACAATTGGAATAGTAAATATACGCAAACGATGTAAAGATACTCAGTTTGAAAGAAACACACTCCCACACTTGCAAAAGTCTCAAATTCAATAGAAACTCGCATCAGAAAGCCTTACAGAAAGATACTCAAACGAGAAATGAAAAGATACACAATTGCAATAGTAAAGATACGCAAACGATGTAAAGATACACAATTGGAATAGTAAAGATACGCAAACGATGTAAAGATACTCAGTTTGAAAGAAACACAGTCCCACACTTGCAAAAGTCTCAAATTCCATAGAAACTCGCATCAGAAAGCCTTACAGAAAGATACTCAAACGAAAAATGAAAAGATACTCAATTGGAATAGTAGAGATACGCAAACGATGTAAAGATACACAATTGGAATAGTAAAGATACGCAAACGATGTAAAGATACTCAGTTTGAAAGAAACACACTCCCACACTTGCAAAAGTCTCAAATTCAATAGAAACTCGCATCAGAAAGCCTTACAGAAAGATACTCAAACGAGAAATGAAAAGATACACAATTGGAATAGTAAAGATACGCAAACGATGTAAAGATACACAATTGGAATAGTAAACATACCCAAACGATGTAAAGATACTCAGTTTGAAAGAAACACACTCCACACTTGCAAAACTCTCAAATACAATAGAAACTCGCATCAGAAGCCTTACAGAAAGATACTCAAACGAGAAATGAAAAGATACACAATTGGAATAGTAAAGATACGCAAACGATGTAAAGATACTCAGTTTGAAAGAAACACACTCCCACACTTGCAAAAGTCTCAAATTCAATAGAAACTCGCATCAGAAAGCCTTACAGAAAGATACTCAAACGAGAAATGAAAAGATACACAATTGGAATAGTAAAGATACGCAAACGACGTGAAGATACACAATTGGAATAGTACAGATACGCAAACGATGTAAAGATACACAATTGGAATAGTAAAGATACGCAAACGATGTAAAGATACTCAGTTTGAAAGAAACACACTCCCACACTTGCAAAACTCTCAAATACAATAGAAACTCGCATCAGAAGCCTTACAGAAAGATACTCAAACGAGAAATGAAAAGATACACAATTGGAATAGTAAAGATATGCAAACGATGTAAAGATACACAATTGGAATAGTACAGATACGCAAACGATGTAAAGATACACAATTGGAATAGTAAAGATACGCAAACGATGTAAAGATACTCAGTTTGAAAGAAACACACTCCCACACTTGCAAAACTCTCAAATACAATAGAAACTCGCATCAGAAGCCTTACAGAAAGATACTCAAACGAGAAATGAAAAGATACACAATTGGAATAGTAAAGATACGCAAACGATGTAAAGATACACAATTGGAATAGTAAACATACCCAAACGATGTAAAGATACTCAGTTTAAAAGAAACACACTCCCACACTTGCAAAAGTCTCAAATTCCATAGAAACTCGCATCAGAAGGCCTTACAGAAAGATACTCAAACGAGAAATGAAAAGATACACAATTGGAATAGTAAAGATACGCAAACGATGTAAAGATACACAATTGGAATAGTAAACATACGCAAACGATGTAAAGATACTCAGTTTTAAAGAAACACACTCCCACACTTGCAAAACTCTCAAATTCAATAGAAACTCGCATCAGAAAGCCTTACAGAAAGATACTCAAACGAGAAATGAAAAGATACACAATTGGAATAGTAAAGATACGCAAACGATGTAAAGATACACAATTAGAATAGTAAAGATACGCAAACGATGTAAAGATACTGAGTTTGAAAGAAACACAATCCCACACTTGCAAAAGTCTCAAATTCAATAGAAACTCGCATCAGAAAACCTTACAGAAAGATACTCAAACGAGAAATGAAAAGATACACAATTGGAATAGTAAAGATACGCAAACGATGTAAAGATACACAATTGGAATAGTATACATACCCAAACGATGTAAAGATACTCAGTTTGAAAGAAACACACTCCCACACTTGCAAAACTCTCAAATTCAATAGAAACTCGTATCAGAAACCTTACAGAAAGATACTCAAACGAGAAATGAAAAGATACACAATTGGAATAGTAAATATACGCAAACGATGTAAAGATACTCAGTTTGAAAGAAACACACTCCCACACTTGCAAAACTCTCAAATTCAATAGAAACTCGCATCAGAAAGCCTTACAGAAAGATACTCAAACGAGAAATGAAAAGATACACAATTGCAATAGTAAAGATACGCAAACGATGTAAAGATACACAATTGGAATAGTAAAGATACGCAAATGATGTAAAGATACTCAGTTTGAAAGAAACACACTCCCACACTTGCAAAAGTCTCAAATTCCATAGAAACTCGCATCAGAAAGCCTTACAGAAAGATACTCAAACGAGAAATGAAAAGATACTCAATTGGAATAGTAGAGATACGCAAACGATGTAAAGATACACAATTGGAATAGTAAAGATACGTAAACGATGTAAAGATACTCAGTTTGAAAGAAACACACTCCCACACTTGCAAAAGTCTCAAATTCAATAGAAACTCGCATCAGAAAGCCTTACAGAAAGATACTCAAACGAGAAATGAAAAGATACACAATTGGAATAGTAAAGATACGCAAACGATGTAAAGATACACAATTGGAATAGTAAACATACCCAAACGATGTAAAGATACTCAGTTTGAAAGAAACACACTCCACAATTGCAAAACTCTCAAATACAATAGAAACTCGCATCAGAAGCCTTACAGAAAGATACTCAAACGAGAAATGAAAAGATACACAATTGGAATAGTAAAGATACGCAAACGATGTAAAGATACTCAGTTTGAAAGAAACACACTCCCACACTTGCAAAAGTCTCAAATTCAATAGAAACTCGCATCAGAAAGCCTTACAGAAAGATACTCAAACGAGAAATGAAAAGATACACAATTGGAATAGTAAAGATACGCAAACGATGTAAAGATACACAATTGGAATAGTAAACATACGCAAACAATGTAAAGATATTCAGTTTGAAAGAAACACACTCCCACACTTGCAAAACTCTCAAATACAATAGAAACTCGCATCAGAAGCCTTATAGAAAGATACTCAAACGAGAAATGAAAAGATACACAATTGGAATAGTAAAGATACGCAAACGATGTAAAGATACACAATTGGAATAGTAAACATACCCAAACGATGTAAAGATATCAGTTTGAAAGAAACACACTCCCACACTTGCAAAAGTCTCAAATTCCATAGAAACTCGCATCAGAAGGCCTTACAGAAAGATACTCAAACGAGAAATGAAAAGATACTCAATTGGAATAGTAGAGATACGCAAACGATGTAAAGATACACAATTGGAATAGTAAAGATACGCAAACGATGTAAAGATACTGAGTTTGAAAGAAACACAATCCCACACTTGCAAAAGTCTCAAATTCAATAGAAACTCGCATCAGAAAGCCTTACAGAAAGATACTCAAACGAGAAATGAAAAGATACACAATTGGAATAGTAAAGATACGCAAACGATGTAAAGATACACAATTGGAATAGTAAACATACCCAAACGATGTAAAGATACTCAGTTTGAAAGAAACACACTCCCACACTTGCAAAACTCTCAAATTCAATAGAAACTCGTATCAGAAACCTTACAGAAAGATACTCAAACGAGAAATGAAAAGATACACAATTGGAATAGTAAAGATACGCAAACGATGTAAAGATACTCAGTTTGAAAGAAACACACTCCCACACTTGCAAAAGTCTCAAATTCCATAGAAACTCGCATCAGAAAGCCTTACAGAAAGATACTCAAACGAGAAATGAAAAGATACTCAATTGGAATAGTAGAGATACGCAAACGATGTAAAGATACACAATTGGAATAGTAAAGATACGCAAACGATGTAAAGATACTCAGTTTGAAAGAAACACACTCCCACACTTGCAAAAGTCTCAAATTCAATAGAAACTCGCATCAGAAAGCCTTACAGAAAGATACTCAAACGAGAAATGAAAAGATACACAATTGGAATAGTAAAGATACGCAAACGATGTAAAGATACACAATTGGAATAGTAAACATACCCAAACGATGTAAAGATACTCAGTTTGAAAGAAACACACTCCCACACTTGCAAAACTCTCAAATTCAATAGAAACTCGTATCAGAAACCTTACAGAAAGATACTCAAACGAGAAATGAAAAGATACACAATTGGAATAGTAAATATACGCAAACGATGTAAAGATACTCAGTTTGAAAGAAACACACTCCCACACTTGCAAAAGTCTCAAATTCAATAGAAACTCGCATCAGAAAGCCTTACAGAAAGATACTCAAACGAGAAATGAAAAGATACACAATTGCAATAGTAAAGCTACGTAAACGATGTAAAGATACACAATTGGAATAGTAAAGATACGCAAACGATGCAAAGATACTCAGTTTGAAAGAAACACACTCCCACACTTGCAAAAGTCTCAAATTCAATAGAAACTCGCATCAGAAAGCCTTACAGAAAGATACTCAAACGAGAAATGAAAAGATACACAATTGGAATAGTAAAGATACGCAAACGATGTAAAGATACACAATTGGAATAGTAAACATACGCAAACGATGTAAAGATACTCAGTTTGAAAGAAACACACTCCCACACTTGCAAAAGTCTCAAATTCCATAGAAACTCGCATCAGAAAGCCTTACAGAAAGATACTCAAACGAGAAATGAAAAGATACTCAATTGGAATAGTAGAGATACGCAAACGATGTAAAGATACACAATTGGAATAGTAAAGATACGCAAACGATGTAAAGATACTCAGTTTGAAAGAAACACACTCCCACACTTGCAAAAGTCTCAAATTCAATAGAAACTCGCATCAGAAAGCCTTACAGAAAGATACTCAAACGAGAAATGAAAAGATACACAATTGGAATAGTAAAGATACGCAAACGATGTAAAGATACACAATTGGAATAGTAAACATACCCAAACGATGTAAAGATACTCAGTTTGAAAGAAACACACTCCCACACTTGCAAAACTCTCAAATTCAATAGAAACTCGTATCAGAAACCTTACAGAAAGATACTCAAACGAGAAATGAAAAGATACACAATTGGAATAGTAAATATACGCAAACGATGTAAAGATACTCAGTTTGAAAGAAACACACTCCCACACTTGCAAAAGTCTCAAATTCAATAGAAACTCGCATCAGAAAGCCTTACAGAAAGATACTCAAACGAGAAATGAAAAGATACACAATTGCAATAGTAAAGATACGGAAACGATGTAAAGATACACAATTGGAATAGTAAAGATACGCAAACGATGCAAAGATACTCAGTTTGAAAGAAACACACTCCCACACTTGCAAAAGTCTCAAATTCAATAGAAACTCGCATCAGAAAGCCTTACAGAAAGATACTCAAACGAGAAATGAAAAGATACACAATTGGAATAGTAAAGATACGCAAACGATGTAAAGATACACAATTGGAATAGTAAACATACGCAAACGATGTAAAGATACTCAGTTTGAAAGAAACACACTCCCACACTTGCAAAAGTCTCAAATTCCATAGAAACTCGCATCAGAAAGCCTTACAGAAAGATACTCAAACGAGAAATGAAAAGATACTCAATTGGAATAGTAGAGATACGCAAACGATGTAAAGATACACAATTGGAATAGTAAAGATACGCAAACGATGTAAAGATACTCAGTTTGAAAGAAACACACTCCCACCCTTGCAAAAGTCTCAAATTCAATAGAAACTCGCATAAGAAAGCCTTACAGAAAGATACTCAAACGAGAAATGAAAAGATACACAATTGGAATAGTAAAGATACGCAAACGATGTAAAGATACACAATTGGAATAGTATACATACCCAAACGATGTAAAGATACTCAGTTTGAAAGAAACACACTCCCACACTTGCAAAACTCTCAAATTCAATAGAAACTCGCATCAGAAAGCCTTACAGAAAGATACTCAAACGAGAAATGAAAAGATACACAATTGCAATAGTAAAGATACGCAAACGATGTAAAGATACACAATTGGAATAGTAAAGATACGCAAACGATGTAAAGATACTCAGTTTGAAAGAAACACACTCCCACACTTGCAAAAGTCTCAAATTCCATAGAAACTCGCATCAGAAAGCCTTACAGAAAGATACTCAAACGAGAAATGAAAAGATACTCAATTGGAATAGTAGAGATACGCAAACGATGTAAAGATACACAATTGGAATAGTAAAGATACGAAAACGATGTAAAGATACTCAGTTTGAAAGAAACACACTCCCACACTTGCAAAAGTCTCAAATTCAATAGAAACTCGCATCAGAAAGCCTTACAGAAAGATACTCAAACGAGAAATGAAAAGATACACAATTGGAATAGTAAAGATACGCAAACGATGTAAAGATACTCAGTTTGAAAGAAACACACTCCCACACTTGCAAAAGTCTCAAATTCAATAGAAACTCGCATCAGAAAGCCTTACAGAAAGATACTCAAACGAGAAATGAAAAGATACACAATTGGAATAGTAAAGATACGCAAACGATGTAAAGATACACAATTGGAATAGTAAACATACCCAAACGATGTAAAGATACTCAGTTTGAAAGAAACACACTCCCACACTTGCAAAACTCTCAAATTCAATAGAAACTCGTATCAGAAACCTTACAGAAAGATACTCAAACGAGAAATGAAAAGATACACAATTGGAGTAGTAAATATACGCAAACGATGTAAAGATACTCAGTTTGAAAGAAACACACTCCCACACTTGCAAAAGTCTCAAATTCAATAGAAACTCGCATCAGAAAGCCTTACAGAAAGATACTCAAACGAGAAATGAAAAGATACACAATTGCAATAGTAAAGATACGGAAACGATGTAAAGATACACAATTGGAATAGTAAAGATACGCAAACGATGCAAAGATACTCAGTTTGAAAGAAACACACTCCCACACTTGCAAAAGTCTCAAATTCAATAGAAACTCGCATCAGAAAGCCTTACAGAAAGATACTCAAACGAGAAATGAAAAGATACACAATTGGAATAGTAAAGATACGCAAACGATGTAAAGATACACAATTGGAATAGTAAACATACGCAAACGATGTAAAGATACTCAGTTTGAAAGAAACACACTCCCACACTTGCAAAAGTCTCAAATTCAATAGAAACTCGCATCAGAAAGCCTTACAGAAAGATACTCAAACGAGAAATGAAAAGATACTCAATTGGAATAGTAGAGATACGCAAACGATGTAAAGATACACAATTGGAATAGTAAAGATACGCAAACGATGTAAAGATACTCAGTTTGAAAGAAACACACTCCCACCCTTGCAAAAGTCTCAAATTCAATAGAAACTCGCATAAGAAAGCCTTACAGAAAGATACTCAAACGAGAAATGAAAAGATACACAATTGGAATAGTAAAGATACGCAAACGATGTAAAGATACACAATTGGAATAGTAAAGATACGCAAACGATGTAAAGATACTCAGTTTGAAAGAAACACACTCCCACACTTGCAAAAGTCTCAAATTCAATAGAAACTCGCATCAGAAAGCCTTACAGAAAGATACTCAAACGAGAAATGAAAAGATACGCAATTGGAATAGTAAAGATACGCAAACGATGTAAAGATACACAATTGGAATAGTAAAGATACGCAAACGATGTAAAGATACTCAGTTTGAAAGAAACACACTCCCACACTTGCAAAAGTCTCAAATTCAATAGAAACTCGCATCAGAAAGCCTTACAGAAAGATACTCAAACGAGAAATGAAAAGATACGCAATTGGAATAGTAAAGATACGCAAACGATGTAAAGATACACAATTGGAATAGTAAACATACCCAAACGATGTAAAGATACTCAGTTCGAAAGAAACACACTCCCACACTTGCAAAACTCTCAAATTCAATAGAAACTCGTATCAGAAACCTTACAGAAAGATACTCAAACGAGAAATGAAAAGATACACAATTGGAATAGTAAATATACGCAAACGATGTAAACATACTCAGTTTGAAAGAAACACACTCCCACACTTGCAAAAGTCTCAAATTCAATAGAAACTCGCATCAGAAAGCCTTACAGAAAGATACTCAAACGAGAAATGAAAAGATACACAATTGCAATAGTAAAGATACGTAAACGATGTAAAGATACACAATTGGAATAGTAAAGATACGCAAACGATGCAAAGATACTCAGTTTGAAAGAAACACACTCCCACACTTGCAAAAGTCTCAAATTCAATAGAAACTCGCATCAGAAAGCCTTACAGAAAGATACTCAAACGAGAAATGAAAAGATACACAATTGGAATAGTAAAGATACGCAAACGATGTAAAGATACACAATTGGAATAGTAAACATACGCAAACGATGTAAAGATACTCAGTTTGAAAGAAACACACTCCCACACTTGCAAAAGTCTCAAATTCCATAGAAACTCGCATCAGAAAGCCTTACAGAAAGATACTCAAACGAGAAATGAAAAGATACTCAATTGGAATAGTAGAGATACGCAAACGATGTAAAGATACACAATTGGAATAGTAAAGATACGCAAACGATGTAAAGATACTCAGTTTGAAAGAAACACACTCCCACACTTGCAAATGTCTCAAATTCAATAGTAACTCGCATCAGAAAGCCTTACAGAAAGATACTCAAACGAGATATGAAAAGATACACAATTGGAATAGTAAAGATACGCAAACGATGTAAAGATACACAATTGGAATAGTAAAGATACGCAAACGATGTAAAGATAGTCAGTTTGAAAGAAACACACTCCCACCCTTGCAAAAGTCTCAAATTCAATAGAAACTCGCATAAGAAAGCCTTACAGAAAGATACTCAAACGAGAAATGAAAAGATACACAATTGGAATAGTAAAGATACGCAAACGATGTAAAGATACACAATTGGAATAGTAAAGATACGCAAACGATGTAAAGATACACAGTTTGAAAGAAACACACTCCCACACTTGCAAAAGTCTCAAATTCCATAGAAACTCGCATTAGAAAGCCTTACAGAAAGATACTCAAACGAGAAATGAAAAGATACTCAATTGGAATTGTAGAGATACGCAAACGATGTAAAGATACACAATTGGAATAGTAAAGATACGCAAACGATGTAAAGATACTCAGTTTGAAAGAAACACACTCCCACACTTGCAAAACTCTCAAATTCAATAGAAACTCGCATCAGAAAGCCTTACAGAAAGATACTCAAACGAGAAATGAAAAGATACACAATTGGAATAGTAAAGATACGCAAACGATGTAAAGATACACAATTGGAATAGTAAACATACGCAAACGATGTAAAGATACTCAGTTTGAAAGAAACACACTCCCACACTTGCAAAAGTCTCAAATTCAATAGAAACTCGCATCAGAAAGCCTTACAGAAAGATACTCAAACGAGAAATGAAAAGATACACAATTGGAATAGTAAAGATACGCAAACGATGTAAAGATACACAATTGGAATAGTAAACATACGCAAACGATGTAAAGATACTCCGTTTGAAAGAAACACACTCGCACACTTGCAAAAGTCTCAAATTCAATAGAAACTCGCATCAGAAAGCCTTACAGAAAGATACTCAAACGAGAAATGAAAAGATACACAATTGGAATAGTAAAGATACGCAAACGATGTAAAGATACACAATTGGAATAGTAAACATACGCAAACGATGTAAAGATACTCCGTTTGAAAGAAACACACTCCCACACTTGCAAAAGTCTCAAATTCAATAGAAACTCGCATCAGAAAGCCTTACAGAAAGATACTCAAACGAGAAATGAAAAGATACACAATTGGAATAGTAAAGATACGCAAACGATGTAAAGATACACAATTGGAATAGTAAAGATACGCAAACGATGTAAAGATACTCAGTTTGAAAGAAACACACTCCCACACTTGCAAAAGTCTCAAATTCAATAGAAACTCGCATCAGAAAGCCTTACAGAAAGATACTCAAACGAGAAATGAAAAGATACACATTTGGAATAGTAAAGATACGCAAACGATGTAAAGATACATGATAGGAGCACAAAGTGTGACGTTCTTAATGTGATTATGCCCTATTCTTACTCTTTGTTACCTCTTATTTAGTATGTTTTAGTTTCTTTTGTAAGAATAAGTGTCTAGGTAGAGCTTATATCAATTATGAGTGAATTGATAATGAAATCGTGCTAAGTGTTAATAATCCTTGTTGAGATATGATTCCTTGTTCGAGTAGGATTCATCCTTTCGTATTTCTTTGTTTCTAACATACTTATTCTTATTAGGAAATACAAATCCATGTTGGAGAAGGAAAGCAATCCTAGTTCCACAAGGAAAGGGAAGAAAATACACTTAAAAGCCCAATCCATTCAAGAATCAAAATGCTGTCAATATTCATAGTCCAACTTCGACGGGCTCCCCTGGATAGCTCCGATTGCGTTAGAAGACGTACCTTATATGGATAAAAAGGATTTTGAGTCTAGTTTCTGTAGGATTTGGAATCAAATCAATATCTTATTCCTACAGGGAGATATGACCAAATCATTACTCGGAGGTCCAGTGAACTCGGCGGAATTATCTCAGCCATTGATTTACTTTTGATCCAAGGGCTATGAGGGAAACTTGGGACTTTGTTCCTCCTGCATATAGAGCACAAATATGTATCAGAATGTCCATAAATCCCTGCACCAAAGAATGTCAAAGAAGGCATGCAGCAAATTAAATGAGAAGAGGCAAGAAAGTCAAAGAAGGCATGCAGCAAATTTAATGAGGAGAGGTAAGAAAAATCAAACATGGCTGCAACAATTAAGACTTTTGCTGTCTCCTTAATTCAAAGGAAGAGATTTGTGCAAAAGAAATCAGCATTAAAGGAGGAAGAAGATATGCAATTAATGCAAAAGATATGCAATCCTTATAGAAATCAGAATTCTGGCACTGCAGATCATCCAACTTTGACGAGCTCCCCTGGACAGCTCAAAATGATTGAGAAAATGTACCTTATATGGATGAAAAGCCACGGACGTCTAGTTGAAATTTCCAGTTGGAATCATCTCAATATCTATTTTCTAGAGAAAGTTATGGCCACAACAAGGGACAAAGGTCAAATCTGCCGAATCTAGGAAACCTCAACCAATTTGGTTTCAACTTTGTGGACTTTGTGGCCATCCTCCCTTGGGTTTCTTCCTCTATATATAGCACCTAAATTCCACAGAAGAACATCATCAACCTTGCTCACAAGACTAGCCAAAGCTCTGCCTTAAACACTACTCATCATCCTCAAAGCCATTCAAGGCGAAAACACCATCTTCCCTTCATTCCATTCGATCCAAAGTGCTACGCCTCGGATTGCCATTCAAGTTGAAGCCGTGCTGCCTTGTTTTGATACCGCTAAGGAGATTTACAAAGTGTAACTCGTTACTTCTTCACTTATGTTTTCGGTTTGGATTCTTTGTGTGATGTTGTGTTTATGTTTTTGGCTAGTTCCGAATTTGTGGAATACTCTCATGTAGTTTACGATTTTGCAAGATGTTATAAAGTAGTTCTGATTTTGTTGTCTATGATTTCTATGTAGATATCGTGAGTTTATAATTCAATGATTTAATGATTCTCTTTCTTGGGCGTTAACTATATGTGATTCAAGGCGCTAAGTTAGTTTTGCATATAGGATTCTTAAGTGTTTTTGATAACTTGTTAAAGTAAGTGACATGCTTGACTTGTTAGTAATCACTAGGAATTAACCATGATCCGTTTGTTATCTAAGATGCGCTAAGTAATTAGATAAGAGATGAATCAATGAAGTGGTAAGATTGAGAATGACATGTTACCTTGTAATTTCTAAGCGCTAAGATAGGATTACCAGGCCATGTTTCGAGTTAGGGATGCGCTAAGTAACCTAGTGCGGTATTAGGTTGTTGTTTGTTCACTCAATACTTGTCCGCTAAGGCTCGGTGTTTGCATAGGATGAGATTATGATTTTGAAGCTACTTGTGACGATTTGTTTGGTGATGTTTATGTGTTGGTTGGTTGATCACATGTATATATTAGTTTAGGATTTATTTTTATGTTTGAATCGAAATATATCTCAAATCTTTTAAACTCTTATGAATTCGTTGTTAAATGTTTGTGATTCTTTACCCTGGTTGGATCCCCGGTTTGTGAACGATACCCTCTTGCTTTATACTACTAACGATGCTTACAGGGTTAATATTGATCTCGAGTAATCGAACCGATCAATACACAATTGGAATAGTAAACATACGCAAACGATGTAAAGATACTCAGTTTGAAAGAAACACACTCCCACACTTGCAAAAGTCTCAAATTCAATAGAAACTCGCATCAGAAAGCCTTACAGAAAGATACTCAAACGAGAAATCAAAAGATACACAATTGGAATAGTAAAGATACGCAAAAGATGTAAAGATACTCAGTTTGAAAGAAACACACTCCCACACTTGCAAAACTCTCAAATACAATAGAAACTCGCATCAGAAGCGTTACAGAAAGATACTCAAACGAGAAATGAAAAGATACACAATTGGAATAGTAAAGATACGCAAACGATGTAAAGATACTCAGTTTGAAAGAAACACACTCCCACACTTGCAAAAGTCTCAAATTCAATAGAAACTCGCATCAGAAAGCCTTACAGAAAGATACTCAAACGAGAAATGAAAAGATACACAATTGGAATAGTAAAGATACGCAAACGATGTAAAGATACACAATTGGAATAGTAAAGATACGCAAACGATGTAAAGATACTCCGTTTGAAAGAAACACACTCCCACACTTGCAAAAGTCTCAAATTCAATAGAAACTCGCATCAGAAAGCCTTACAGAAAGATACTCAAACGAGAAATGAAAAGATACACAATTGGAATAGTAAAGATACGCAAACGATGTAAAGATACACAATTGGAATAGTAAAGATACGCAAACGATGTAAAGATACTCAGTTTGAAAGAAAGAAACTCCCACACTTGCAAAACTCTCAAATTCAATAGAAACTCGCATCAGAAAGCCTTACAGAAAGATACTCAAACGAGAAATGAAAAGATACACAATTGGAATAGTAAAGATACGCAAACGATGTAAAGATACACAATTGGAATAGTAAACATACGAAAACGATGTAAAGATACTCAGTTTGAAAGAAACACACTCCCACACTTGCAAAACTCTCAAATTCAATAGAAACTCGCATCAGAAAGCCTTACAGAAAGATACTCAAACGAGAAATCAAAAGATACACAATTGGAATAGTAAAGATACGCAAACGATGTAAAGATACTCAGTTTGAAAGAAACACACTCCCACACTTGCAAAAGTCTCAAATTCAATAGAAACTCGCATCAGAAAGCCTTACAGAAAGATACTCAAACGAGAAATGAAAAGATACACATTTAGAATAGTAAAGATACGCAAACGAGAAATGAAAAGATACACAATTGGAAAAGTAAACATACGCAAACGATGTAAAGATACTCAGTTTGAAAGAAACACACTCCCACACTTGCAAAACTCTCAAATTCAATAGAAACTCGTATCAGAAAGCCTTACAGAAAGATACTCAAACGAGAAATGAAAAGATACACAATTGGAATAGTAAAGATACGCAAACGATGTAAGGATACTCAGTTTGAAAGAACCACACTCCCACACTTGCAAAACTCTCAAATACAATAGAAACTCGCATCAGAAGCCTTACAGAAAGATACTCAAACGAGAAATGAAAAGATACACAATTGGAATAGTAAAGATACGCAAACGATGTAAGGATACAGAATTGGAATAGTAAACATACCCAAACGATGTAAAGATACTCAGTTTGAAAGAAACACACTCCCACACTTGCTAAACTCTCAAATTCAATAGAAACTCGTATCAGAAAGCCTTACAGAAAGATACTCAAACGAGAAATGAAAAGATACACAATTGGGATAGTAAAGATAGGCAAACGATGTAAAGATACTCAGTTTGAAAGAAACACACTCCCACACTTGCAAAAGTCTCAAATTCAATAGAAACTCGCATCAGAAAGCCTTACAGAAAGATACTCAAACGAGAAATGAAAAGATACACAATTGGAATAGTAAAGATACGCAAACGATGTAAAGATACGCAATTGGAATAGTAAACATACGCAAACGATGTAAAGATACTCAGTTTGAAAGAAACACACTCCCACACTTGCAAAACTCTCAAATTCAATAGAAACTCGCATCAGAAAGCCTTGCAGAAAGATACTCAAACGAGAAATGAAAAGATACACAATTGGAATAGTAAAGATACGCAAACGATGTAAAGATACACAATTGGAATAGTAAAGATACGCAAACGATGTAAAGATACTCAGTTTGAAAGAAACACACTCCCACACTTGCAAAACTCTCAAATACAACAGAAACTCTTATCAGAAGCGTTACAGAAAGATACTCAAACGAGAAATGAAAAGATACACAATTGGAATAGTAAAGATACGCAAACGATGTAAAGATACTCAGTTTGAAAGAAACACACTCCCACACTTGCAAAAGTCTCAAATTCAATAGAAACTCGCATCAGAAAGCCTAACAGAAAGATACTCAAACGAGAAATGAAAAGATACACAATTGGAATAGTAAAGATACGCAAACGATGTAAAGATACACAATTGGAATAGTAAAGATACGCAAACGATGTAAAGATACTCAGTTTGAAAGAAACACACTCCCACACTTGCAAAACTCTCAAATACAATAGAAACTCGCATCAGAAGCGTTACAGAAAGATACTCAAACGAGAAATGAAAAGATACACAATTGGAATAGTAAAGATACGCAAACGATGTAAGGATACAGAATTGGAATAGTAAACATACCCAAACGATGTAAAGATACTCAGTTTGAAAGAAACACACTCCCACACTTGCTAAACTCTCAAATTCAATAGAAACTCGTATCAGAAAGCCTTACAGAAAGATACTCAAACGAGAAATGAAAAGATACACAATTGGGATAGTAAAGATAGGCAAACGATGTAAAGATACTCAGTTTGAAAGAAACACACTCCCACACTTGCAAAAGTCTCAAATTCAATAGAAACTCGCATCAGAAAGCCTTACAGAAAGATACTCAAACGAGAAATGAAAAGATACACAATTGGAATAGTAAAGATACGCAAACGATGTAAAGATACGCAATTGGAATAGTAAACATACGCAAACGATGTAAAGATACTCAGTTTGAAAGAAACACACTCCCACACTTGCAAAACTCTCAAATTCAATAGAAACTCGCATCAGAAAGCCTTGCAGAAAGATACTCAAACGAGAAATGAAAAGATACACAATTGGAATAGTAAAGATACGCAAACGATGTAAAGATACACAATTGGAATAGTAAAGATACGCAAACGATGTAAAGATACTCAGTTTGAAAGAAACACACTCCCACACTTGCAAAAGTCTCAAATTCAATAGAAACTCGCATCAGAAAGCCTAACAGAAAGATACTCAAACGAGAAATGAAAAGATACACAATTGGAATAGTAAAGATACGCAAACGATGTAAAGATACACAATTGGAATAGTAAAGATACGCAAACGATGTAAAGATACTCAGTTTGAAAGAAACACACTCCCACACTTGCAAAACTCTCAAATACAATAGAAACTCGCATCAGAAGCGTTACAGAAAGATACTCAAACGAGAAATGAAAAGATACACAATTGGAATAGTAAAGATACGCAAACGATGTAAAGATACTCAGTTTGAAAGAAACACACTCCCACACTTGCAAAAGTCTCAAATTCAATAGAAACTCGCATCAGAAAGCCTAACAGAAAGATACTCAAACGAGAAATGAAAAGATACACAATTGGAATAGTAAAGATACGCAAACGATGTAAAGATACACAATTGGAATAGTAAAGATACGCAAACGATGTAAAGATACTCAGTTTGAAAGAAACACACTCCCACACTTGCAAAACTCTCAAATACAATAGAAACTCGCATCAGAAGCGTTACAGAAAGATACTCAAACGAGAAATGAAAAGATACACAATTGGAATAGTAAAGATACGCAAACGATGTAAAGATACTCAGTTTGAAAGAAACACACTCCCACACTTGCAAAAGTCTCAAATTCAATAGAAACTCGCATCAGAAAGCCTTACAGAAAGATACTCAAACGAGAAATGAAAAGATACACAATTGGAATAGTAAAGATACGCAAACGATGTAAAGATACACAATTGGAATAGTAAACATACGCAAACGATGTAAAGATACTCAGTTTGAAAGAAACACACTCCCACACTTGCAAAAGTCTCAAATTCAATAGAAACTCGCATCAGAAAGCCTTACAGAAAGATACTCAAACGAGAAATGAAAAGATACACAATTGGAATAGTAAAGATACGCAAACGATGTAAAGATACTCAGTTTGAAAGAAACACACTCCCACACTTGCAAAACTCTCAAATTCAATAGAAACTCGCATCAGAAAGCCTTGCAGAAAGATTCTCAAACGAGAAATGAAAAGATACACAATTGGAATAGTAAAGATACGCAAACGATGTAAAGATACATAATTGGAATAGTAAAGATACGCAAACGATGTAAAGATACTCAGTTTGAAAGAAACACACTCCCACACTTGCAAAACTCTCAAATACAATAGAAACTCGCATCAGAAGCGTTACAGAAAGATACTCAAACGAGAAATGAAAAGATACACAATTGGAATAGTAAAGATACGCAAACGATGTAAAGATACACAATTGGAATAGTAAAGATACGCAAACGATGTAAAGATACTCAGTTTGAAAGAAACACACTCCCACACTTGCAAAACTCTCAAATTCAATAGAAACTCGCATCAGAAAGCCTTACAGAAAGATACTCAAACGAGAAATGAACAGATACACAATTGGAATAGTAAAGATACGCAAACGATGTAAAGATACACAATTGGAATAGTAAACATACGCAAACGATGTAAAGATACTCAGTTTGAAAGAAACACACTCCCACACTTGCAAAACTCTCAAATTCAATAGAAACTCGTATCAGAAAGCCTTACAGAAAGATACTCAAACGAGAAATGAAAAGATACACAATTTGAATAGTAAAGATACGCAAACGATGTAAAGATACTCAGTTTGAAAGAAACACACTCCCACACTTGCAAAACTCTCAAATACAATAGAAACTCGCATCAGAAGCCTTACAGAAAGATACTCAAACGAGAAATGAAAAGATACACAATTGGAATAGTAAAGATACGCAAACGATGTAAAGATACACAATTGGAATAGTAAACATACGCAAACGATGTAAAGATACTCAGTTTGAAAGAAACACACTCCCACACTTGCAAAACTCTCAAATACAATAGAAACTCGCATCAGAAGCCTTACAGAAAGATACTCAAACGAGAAATGAAAAGATACACAATTGGAATAGTAAAGATACGCAAACGATGTAAAGATACACAATTGGAATAGTAAACATACGCAAACGATGTAAAGATACTCAGTTTGAAAGAAACACACTCCCACACTTGCAAAATTCTCAAATACAATAGAAACTCGCATCAGAAGCGTTACAGAAAGATACTCAAACGAGAAATGAAAAGATAAACAATTGGAATAGTAAAGATACGCAAACGATGTAAAGATACACAATTGGGATAGTAAAGATACGCAAACGATGTAAAGATACTCAGTTTGAAAGAAACACACTCCCACACTTGCAAAAGTCTCAAATTCAATAGAAACTCGCATCAGAAAGCCTTACAGAAAGATACTCAAACGAGAAATGAAAAGATACACAATTGGAATAGTAAAGATACGCAAACGATGTAAAGATACGCAATTGGAATAGTAAACATACGCAAACGATGTAAAGATACTCAGTTTGAAAGAAACACACTCCCACACTTGCAAAACTCTCAAATTCAATAGAAACTCGCATCAGAAAGCCTTACAGAAAGATACTCAAACGAGAAATGAAAAGATACACAATTGGAATAGTAAAGATACGCAAACGATGTAAAGATACACAATTGGAATAGTAAACATACGCAAACGATGTAAAGATACTCAGTTTGAAAGAAACACACTCCCACACTTGCAAAACTCTCAAATTCAATAGAAACTCGTATCAGAAAGCCTTACAGAAAGATACTCAAACGAGAAATGAAAAGATACACAATTTGAATAGTAAAGATACGCAAACGATGTAAAGATACTCAGTTTGAAAGAAACACACTCCCACACTTGCAAAACTCTCAAATACAATAGAAACTCGCATCAGAAGCGTTACAGAAAGATACTCAAACGAGAAATGAAAAGATACACAATTGGAATAATAAAGATACGCAAACGATGTAAAGATACTCAGTTTGAAAGAAACACACTCCCACACTTGCAAAAGTCTCAAATTCAATAGAAACTCGCATCAGAAAGCCTAACAGAAAGATACTCAAACGAGAAATGAAAAGATACACAATTGGAATAGTAAAGATACGCAAACGATGTAAAGATACACAATTGGAATAGTAAAGATACGCAAACGATGTAAAGATACTCAGTTTGAAAGAAACACACTCCCACACTTGCAAAACTATCAAATACAATAGAAACTCGCATCAGAAGCGTTACAGAAAGATACTCAAACGAGAAATGAAAAGATACACAATTGGAATAGTAAAGATACGCAAACGATGTAAAGATACTCAGTTTGAAAGAAACACACTCCCACACTTGCAAAAGTCTCAAATTCAATAGAAACTCGCATCAGAAGCGTTACAGAAAGATACTCAAACGAGAAATGAAAAGATACACAATTGGAATAGTAAAGATACGCAAACGATGTAAAGATACACAATTGGAATAGTAAACATACGCAAACGATGTAAAGATACTCAGTTTGAAAGAAACACACTCCCACACTTGCAAAAGTCTCAAATTCAATAGAAACTCGCATCAGAAAGCCTTACAGAAAGATACTCAAACGAGAAATGAAAAGATACACAATTGGAATAGTAAAGATACGCAAACGATGTAAAGATACTCAGTTTGAAAGAAACACACTCCCACACTTGCAAAACTCTCAAATTCAATAGAAACTCGCATCAGAAAGCCTTGCAGAAAGATTCTCAAACGAGAAATGAAAAGATACACAATTGGAATAGTAAAGATACGCAAACGATGTAAAGATACATAATTGGAATAGTAAAGATACGCAAACGATGTAAAGATACTCAGTTTGAAAGAAACACACTCCCACACTTGCAAAACTCTCAAATACAATAGAAACTCGCATCAGAAGCGTTACAGAAAGATACTCAAACGAGAAATGAAAAGATACACAATTGGAATAGTAAAGATACGCAAACGATGTAAAGATACACAATTGGAATAGTAAAGATACGTAAACGATGTAAAGATACTCAGTTTGAAAGAAACACACTCCCACACTTGCAAAACTCTCAAATTCAATAGAAACTCGTATCAGAAAGCCTTACAGAAAGATACTCAAACGAGAAATGAACAGATACACAATTGGAATAGTAAAGATACGCAAACGATGTAAAGATACACAATTGGAATAGTAAACATACGCAAACGATGTAAAGATACTCAGTTTGAAAGAAACACACTCCCACACTTGCAAAACTCTCAAATTCAATAGAAACTCGTATCAGAAAGCCTTACAGAAAGATACTCAAACGAGAAATGAAAAGATACACAATTTGAATAGTAAAGATACGCAAACGATGTAAAGATACTCAGTTTGAAAGAAACACACTCCCACACTTGCAAAACTCTCAAATACAATAGAAACTCGCATCAGAAGCCTTACAGAAAGATACTCAAACGAGAAATGAAAAGATACACAATTGGAATAGTAAAGATACGCAAACGATGTAAAGATACACAATTGGAATAGTAAACATACGCAAACGATGTAAAGATACTCAGTTTAAAAGAAACACACTCCCACACTTGCAAAACTCTCAAATACAATAGAAACTCGCATCAGAAGCGTTACAGAAAGATACTCAAACGAGAAATGAAAAGATAAACAATTGGAATAGTAAAGATACGCAAACGATGTAAAGATACACAATTGGGATAGTAAAGATACGCAAACGATGTAAAGATACTCAGTTTGAAAGAAACACACTCCCACACTTGCAAAAGTCTCAAATTCAATAGAAACTCGCATCAGAAAGCCTTACAGAAAGATACTCAAACGAGAAATGAAAAGATACACAATTGGAATAGTAAAGATACGCAAACGATGTAAAGATACGCAATTGGAATAGTAAACATACGCAAACGATGTAAAGATACTCAGTTTGAAAGAAACACACTCCCACACTTGCAAAACTCTCAAATTCAATAGAAACTCGCATCAGAAAGCCTTACAGAAAGATACTCAAACGAGAAATGAAAAGATACACAATTGGAATAGTAAAGATACGCAAACGATGTAAAGATACACAATTGGAATAGTAAACATACGCAAACGATGTAAAGATACTCAGTTTGAAAGAAACACACTCCCACACTTGCAAAACTCTCAAATTCAATAGAAACTCGTATCAGAAAGCCTTACAGAAAGATACTCAAACGAGAAATGAAAAGATACACAATTGGAATAGTAAAGATACGCAAACGATGTAAAGATACTCAGTTTGAAAGAAACACACTCCCACACTTGCAAAACTCTCAAATACAATAGAAACTCGCATCAGAAGCGTTACAGAAAGATACTCAAACGAGAAATGAAAAGATACACAATTGGAATAGTAAAGATACGCAAACGATGTAAAGATACTCAGTTTGAAAGAAACACACTCCCACACTTGCAAAAGTCTCAAATTCAATAGAAACTCGCATCAGAAAGCCTAACAGAAAGATACTCAAACGAGAAATGAAAAGATACACAATTGGAATAGTAAAGATACGCAAACGATGTAAAGATACACAATTGGAATAGTAAAGATACGCAAACGATGTAAAGATACTCAGTTTGAAAGAAACACACTCCCACACTTGCAAAACTCTCAAATACAATAGAAACTCGCATCAGAAGCGTTACAGAAAGATACTCAAACGAGAAATGAAAAGATACACAATTGGAATAGTAAAGATACGCAAACGATGTAAAGATACTCAGTTTGAAAGAAACACACTCCCACACTTGCAAAAGTCTCAAATTCAATAGAAACTCGCATCAGAAAGCCTTACAGAAAGATACTCAAACGAGAAATGAAAAGATACACAATTGGAATAGTAAAGATACGCAAACGATGTAAAGATACACAATTGGAATAGTAAACATACGCAAACGATGTAAAGATACTCAGTTTGAAAGAAACACACTCCCACACTTGCAAAAGTCTCAAATTCAATAGAAACTCGCATCAGAAAGCCTTACAGAAAGATACTCAAACGAGAAATGAAAAGATACACAATTGGAATAGTAAAGATACGCAAACGATGTAAAGATACTCAGTTTGAAAGAAACACACTCCCACACTTGCAAAACTCTCAAATTCAATAGAAACTCGCATCAGAAAGCCTTGCAGAAAGATTCTCAAACGAGAAATGAAAAGATACACAATTGGAATAGTAAAGATACGCAAACGATGTAAAGATACACAATTGGAATAGTAAAGATACGCAAACGATGTAAAGATACTCAGTTTGAAAGAAACACACTCCCACACTTGCAAAACTCTCAAATACAATAGAAACTCGCATCAGAAGCGTTACAGAAAGATACTCAAACGAGAAATGAAAACATACACAATTGGAATAGTAAAGATACGCAAACGATGTAAAGATACTCAGTTTGAAAGAAACGAACTCCCACACTTGCAAAAGTCTCAAATTCAATAGAAACTCGCATCAGAAAGCCTTACAGAAAGATACTCAAACGAGAAATGAAAAGATACACAATTGGAATAGTAAAGATACGCAAACGATGTAAAGATACACAATTGGAATAGTAAACATACGCAAACGATGTAAAGATACTCAGTTTGAAAGAAACACACTCCCACACTTGCAAAACTCTCAAATTCAATAGAAACTCGTATCAGAAAGCCTTACAGAAAGATACTCAAACGAGAAATGAAAAGATACACAATTTGAATAGTAAAGATACGCAAACGATGTAAAGATACTCAGTTTGAAAGAAACACACTCCCACACTTGCAAAACTCTCAAATACAATAGAAACTCGCATCAGAAGCCTTACAGAAAGATACTCAAACGAGAAATGAAAAGATACACAATTGGAATAGTAAAGATACGCAAACGATGTAAAGATACACAATTGGAATAGTAAACATACGCAAACGATGTAAAGATACTCAGTTTAAAAGAAACACACTCCCACACTTGCAAAACTCTCAAATTCAATAGAAACTCGCATCAGAAAGCCTTACAGAAAGATACTCAAACGAGAAATGAAAAGATACACAATTGGAATAGTAAAGATACGCAAACGATGTAAAGATACACAATTGGAATAGTAAACATACGCAAACGATGTAAAGATACTCAGTTTGAAAGAAACACACTCCCACACTTGCAAAACTCTCAAATTCAATAGAAACTCGTATCAGAAAGCGTTACAGAAAGATACTCAAACGAGAAATGAAAAGATACACAATTTGAATAGTAAAGATACGCAAACGATGTAAAGATACTCAGTTTGAAAGAAACACACTCCCACACTTGCAAAACTCTCAAATACAATAGAAACTCGCATCAGAAGCGTTACAGAAAGATACTCAAACGAGAAATGAAAAGATACACAATTGGAATAATAAAGATACGCAAACGATGTAAAGATACTCAGTTTGAAAGAAACACACTCCCACACTTGCAAAAGTCTCAAATTCAATAGAAACTCGCATCAGAAAGCCTAACAGAAAGATACTCAAACGAGAAATGAAAAGATACACAATTGGAATAGTAAAGATACGCAAACGATGTAAAGATACACAATTGGAATAGTAAAGATACGCAAACGATGTAAAGATACTCAGTTTGAAAGAAACACACTCCCACACTTGCAAAACTCTCAAATACAATAGAAACTCGCATCAGAAGCCTTACAGAAAGATACTCAAACGAGAAATGAAAAGATACACAATTGGAATAGTAAAGATACGCAAACGATGTAAAGATACTCAGTTTGAAAGAAACACACTCCCACACTTGCAAAAGTCTCAAATTCAATAGAAACTCGCATCAGAAAGCCTTACAGAAAGATACTCAAACGAGAAATGAAAAGATACACAATTGGAATAGTAAAGATACGCAAACGATGTAAAGATACACAATTGGAATAGTAAACATACGCAAACGATGTAAAGATACTCAGTTTGAAAGAAACACACTCCCACACTTGCAAAAGTCTCAAATTCAATAGAAACTCGCATCAGAAAGCCTTACAGAAAGATACTCAAACGAGAAATGAAAAGATACACAATTGGAATAGTAAAGATACGCAAACGATGTAAAGATACTCAGTTTGAAAGAAACACACTCCCACACTTGCAAAACTCTCAAATTCAATAGAAACTCGCATCAGAAAGCCTTGCAGAAAGATTCTCAAACGAGAAATGAAAAGATACACAATTGGAATAGTAAAGATACGCAAACGATGTAAAGATACATAATTGGAATAGTAAAGATACGCAAACGATGTAAAGATACTCAGTTTGAAAGAAACACACTCCCACACTTGCAAAACTCTCAAATACAATAGAAACTCGCATCAGAAGCGTTACAGAAAGATACTCAAACGAGAAATGAAAAGATACACAATTGGAATAGTAAAGATACGCAAACGATGTAAAGATACACAATTGGAATAGTAAAGATACGTAAACGATGTAAAGATACTCAGTTTGAAAGAAACACACTCCCACACTTGCAAAACTCTCAAATTCAATAGAAACTCGTATCAGAAAGCCTTACAGAAAGATACTCAAACGAGAAATGAACAGATACACAATTGGAATAGTAAAGATACGCAAACGATGTAAAGATACACAATTGGAATAGTAAACATACGCAAACGATGTAAAGATACTCAGTTTGAAAGAAACACACTCCCACACTTGCAAAACTCTCAAATTCAATAGAAACTCGTATCAGAAAGCCTTACAGAAAGATACTCAAACGAGAAATGAAAAGATACACAATTTGAATAGTAAAGATACGCAAACGATGTAAAGATACTCAGTTTGAAAGAAACACACTCCCACACTTGCAAAACTCTCAAATACAATAGAAACTCGCATCAGAAGCCTTACAGAAAGATACTCAAACGAGAAATGAAAAGATACACAATTGGAATAGTAAAGATACGCAAACGATGTAAAGATACACAATTGGAATAGTAAACATACGCAAACGATGTAAAGATACTCAGTTTAAAAGAAACACACTCCCACACTTGCAAAACTCTCAAATACAATAGAAACTCGCATCAGAAGCGTTACAGAAAGATACTCAAACGAGAAATGAAAAGATAAACAATTGGAATAGTAAAGATACGCGAACGATGTAAAGATACACAATTGGGATAGTAAAGATACGCAAACGATGTAAAGATACTCAGTTTGAAAGAAACACACTCCCACACTTGCAAAAGTCTCAAATTCAATAGAAACTCGCATCAGAAAGCCTTACAGAAAGATACTCAAACGAGAAATGAAAAGATACACAATTGGAATAGTAAAGATACGCAAACGATGTAAAGATACGCAATTGGAATAGTAAACATACGCAAACGATGTAAAGATACTCAGTTTGAAAGAAACACACTCCCACACTTGCAAAACTCTCAAATTCAATAGAAACTCGCATCAGAAAGCCTTACAGAAAGATACTCAAACGAGAAATGAAAAGATACACAATTGGAATAGTAAAGATACGCAAACGATGTAAAGATACACAATTGGAATAGTAAACATACGCAAACGATGTAAAGATACTCAGTTTGAAAGAAACACACTCCCACACTTGCAAAACTCTCAAATTCAATAGAAACTCGTATCAGAAAGCGTTACAGAAAGATACTCAAACGAGAAATGAAAAGATACACAATTTGAATAGTAAAGATACGCAAACGATGTAAAGATACTCAGTTTGAAAGAAACACACTCCCACACTTGCAAAACTCTCAAATACAATACAAACTCGCATCAGAAGCGTTACAGAAAGATACTCAAACGAGAAATGAAAAGATACACAATTGGAATAGTAAAGATACGCAAACGATGTAAAGATACTCAGTTTGAAAGAAACACACTCCCACACTTGCAAAAGTCTCAAATTCAATAGAAACTCGCATCAGAAAGCCTAACAGAAAGATACTCAAACGAGAAATGAAAAGATACACAATTGGAATAGTAAAGATACGCAAACGATGTAAAGATACACAATTGGAATAGTAAAGATACGCAAACGATGTAAAGATACTCAGTTTGAAAGAAACACACTCCCACACTTGCAAAACTCTCAAATACAATAGAAACTCGCATCAGAAGCGTTACAGAAAGATACTCAAACGAGAAATGAAAAGATACACAATTGGAATAGTAAAGATACGCAAACGATGTAAAGATACTCAGTTTGAAAGAAACACACTCCCACACTTGCAAAAGTCTCAAATTCAATAGAAACTCGCATCAGAAAGCCTTACAGAAAGATACTCAAACGAGAAATGAAAAGATACACAATTGGAATAGTAAAGATACGCAAACGATGTAAAGATACACAATTGGAATAGTAAACATACGCAAACGATGTAAAGATACTCAGTTTGAAAGAAACACACTCCCACACTTGCAAAAGTCTCAAATTCAATAGAAACTCGCATCAGAAAGCCTTACAGAAAGATACTCAAACGAGAAATGAAAAGATACACAATTGGAATAGTAAAGATACGCAAACGATGTAAAGATACTCAGTTTGAAAGAAACACACTCCCACACTTGCAAAACTCTCAAATTCAATAGAAACTCGCATCAGAAAGCCTTGCAGAAAGATTCTCAAACGAGAAATGAAAAGATACACAATTGGAATAGTAAAGATACGCAAACGATGTAAAGATACACAATTGGAATAGTAAAGATACGCAAACGATGTAAAGATACTCAGTTTGAAAGAAACACACTCCCACACTTGCAAAACTCTCAAATACAATAGAAACTCGCATCAGAAGCGTTACAGAAAGATACTCAAACGAGAAATGAAAACATACACAATTGGAATAGTAAAGATACGCAAACGATGTAAAGATACTCAGTTTGAAAGAAACGAACTCCCACACTTGCAAAAGTCTCAAATTCAATAGAAACTCGCATCAGAAAGCCTTACAGAAAGATACTCAAACGAGAAATGAAAAGATACACAATTGGAATAGTAAAGATACGCAAACGATGTAAAGATACACAATTGGAATAGTAAACATACGCAAACGATGTAAAGATACTCAGTTTGAAAGAAACACACTCCCACACTTGCAAAACTCTCAAATTCAATAGAAACTCGTATCAGAAAGCCTTACAGAAAGATACTCAAACGAGAAATGAAAAGATACACAATTTGAATAGTAAAGATACGCAAACGATGTAAAGATACTCAGTTTGAAAGAAACACACTCCCACACTTGCAAAACTCTCAAATACAATAGAAACTCGCATCAGAAGCCTTACAGAAAGATACTCAAACGAGAAATGAAAAGATACACAATTGGAATAGTAAAGATACGCAAACGATGTAAAGATACACAATTGGAATAGTAAACATACGCAAACGATGTAAAGATACTCAGTTTAAAAGAAACACACTCCCACACTTGCAAAACTCTCAAATACAATAGAAACTCGCATCAGAAGCGTTACAGAAAGATACTCAAACGAGAAATGAAAAGATAAACAATTGGAATAGTAAAGATACGCGAACGATGTAAAGATACACAATTGGGATAGTAAAGATACGCAAACGATGTAAAGATACTCAGTTTGAAAGAAACACACTCCCACACTTGCAAAAGTCTCAAATTCAATAGAAACTCGCATCAGAAAGCCTTACAGAAAGATACTCAAACGAGAAATGAAAAGATACACAATTGGAATAGTAAAGATACGCAAACGATGTAAAGATACGCAATTGGAATAGTAAACATACGCAAACGATGTAAAGATACTCAGTTTGAAAGAAACACACTCCCACACTTGCAAAACTCTCAAATTCAATAGAAACTCGCATCAGAAAGCCTTACAGAAAGATACTCAAACGAGAAATGAAAAGATACACAATTGGAATAGTAAAGATACGCAAACGATGTAAAGATACACAATTGGAATAGTAAACATACGCAAACGATGTAAAGATACTCAGTTTGAAAGAAACACACTCCCACACTTGCAAAACTCTCAAATTCAATAGAAACTCGTATCAGAAAGCGTTACAGAAAGATACTCAAACGAGAAATGAAAAGATACACAATTTGAATAGTAAAGATACGCAAACGATGTAAAGATACTCAGTTTGAAAGAAACACACTCCCACACTTGCAAAACTCTCAAATACAATAGAAACTCGCATCAGAAGCGTTACAGAAAGATACTCAAACGAGAAATGAAAAGATACACAATTGGAATAGTAAAGATACGCAAACGATGTAAAGATACTCAGTTTGAAAGAAACACACTCCCACACTTGCAAAAGTCTCAAATTCAATAGAAACTCGCATCAGAAAGCCTAACAGAAAGATACTCAAACGAGAAATGAAAAGATACACAATTGGAATAGTAAAGATACGCAAACGATGTAAAGATACACAATTGGAATAGTAAAGATACGCAAACGATGTAAAGATACTCAGTTTGAAAGAAACACACTCCCACACTTGCAAAACTCTCAAATACAATAGAAACTCGCATCAGAAGCGTTACAGAAAGATACTCAAACGAGAAATGAAAAGATACACAATTGGAATAGTAAAGATACGCAAACGATGTAAAGATACTCAGTTTGAAAGAAACACACTCCCACACTTGCAAAACTCTCAAATTCAATAGAAACTCGCATCAGAAAGCCTTGCAGAAAGATTCTCAAACGAGAAATGAAAAGATACACAATTGGAATAGTAAAGATACGCAAACGATGTAAAGATACACAATTGGAATAGTAAAGATACGCAAACGATGTAAAGATACTCAGTTTGAAAGAAACACACTCCCACACTTGCAAAACTCTCAAATACAATAGAAACTCGCATCAGAAGCGTTACAGAAAGATACTCAAACGAGAAATGAAAACATACACAATTGGAATAGTAAAGATACGCAAACGATGTAAAGATACTCAGTTTGAAAGAAACGAACTCCCACACTTGCAAAAGTCTCAAATTCAATAGAAACTCGCATCAGAAAGCCTTACAGAAAGATACTCAAACGAGAAATGAAAAGATACACAATTGGAATAGTAAAGATACGCAAACGATGTAAAGATACACAATTGGAATAGTAAACATACGCAAACGATGTAAAGATACTCAGTTTGAAAGAAACACACTCCCACACTTGCAAAACTCTCAAATTCAATAGAAACTCGTATCAGAAAGCCTTACAGAAAGATACTCAAACGAGAAATGAAAAGATACACAATTTGAATAGTAAAGATACGCAAACGATGTAAAGATACTCAGTTTGAAAGAAACACACTCCCACACTTGCAAAACTCTCAAATACAATAGAAACTCGCATCAGAAGCGTTACAGAAAGATACTCAAACGAGAAATGAAAAGATACACAATTGGAATAGTAAAGATACGCAAACGATGTAAAGATACACAATTGGAATAGTAAAGATACGCAAACGATGTAAAGATACTCAGTTTGAAAGAAACACACTCCCACACTTGCAAAACTCTCAAATTCAATAGAAACTCGTATCAGAAAGCCTTACAGAAAGATACTCAAACGAGAAATGAAAAGATAAACAATTGGAATAGTAAAGATACGCAAACGATGTAAAGATACACAATTGGGATAGTAAAGATACGCAAACGATGTAAAGATACTCAGTTTGAAAGAAACACACTCCCACACTTGCAAAACTCTCAAATTCAATAGAAACTCGCATCAGAAAGTCTTACAGAAAGATACTCAAACGAGAAATGAAAATATACACAATTGGAATAGTAAAGATACGCAAACGATGTAAAGATACACAATTGGAATAGTAAACATACGCAAACGATGTAAAGATACTCAGTTTGAAAGAAACACACTCCTACACTTGCAAAACTCTCAAATTCAATAGAAACTCGTATCAGAAAGCCTTACAGAAAGATACTCAAACGAGAAATGAAAAGATACACAATTTGAATAGTAAAGATACGCAAACGATGTAAAGATACTCAGTTTGAAAGAAACACACTCCCACACTTGCGAAACTCTCAAATACAATAGAAACTCGCATCAGAAGCGTTACAGAAAGATACTCAAACGAGAAATGAAAAGATAAACAATTGGAATAGTAAAGATACGCAAACGATGTAAAGATACACAATTGGGATAGTAAAGATACGCAAACGATGTAAAGATACTCAGTTTGAAAGAAACACACTCCCACACTTGCAAAACTCTCAAATACAATAGAAACTCGCATCAGAAGCGTTACAGAAAGATACTCAAACGAGAAATGAAAAGATACACAATTGGAATAGTAAAGATACGCAAACGATGTAAAGATACACAATTGGAATAGTAAAGATACGCAAACGATGTAAAGATACTCAGTTTGAAAGAAACACACTCCCACACTTGCAAAACTCTCAAATTCAATAGAAACTCGTATCAGAAAGCCTTACAGAAAGATACTCAAACGAGAAATGAAAAGATAAACAATTGGAATAGTAAAGATACGCAAACGATGTAAAGATACACAATTGGGATAGTAAAGATACGCAAACGATGTAAAGATACTCAGTTTGAAAGAAACACACTCCCACACTTGCAAAACTCTCAAATTCAATAGAAACTCGCATCAGAAAGTCTTACAGAAAGATACTCAAACGAGAAATGAAAAGATACACAATTGGAATAGTAAAGATACGCAAACGATGTAAAGATACACAATTGGAATAGTAAACATACGCAAACGATGTAAAGATACTCAGTTTGAAAGAAACACACTCCTACACTTGCAAAACTCTCAAATTCAATAGAAACTCGTATCAGAAAGCCTTACAGAAAGATACTCAAACGAGAAATGAAAAGATACACAATTTGAATAGTAAAGATACGCAAACGATGTAAAGATACTCAGTTTGAAAGAAACACACTCCCACACTTGCGAAACTCTCAAATACAATAGAAACTCGCATCAGAAGCCTTACAGAAAGATACTCAAACGAGAAATGAAAAGATACACAATTGGAATAGTAAAGATACGCAAACGATGTAAAGATACACAATTGGAATTGTAAAGATACGCAAACGATGTAAAGATACTCAGTTTGAAAGAAACACACTCCCACACTTGCAAAAGTCTCAAATTCAATAGAAACTCGCATCAGAAAGCCTTACAGAAAGATACTCAAACGAGAAATGAAAAGATACACAATTGGAATAGTAAAGATACGCAAACGATGTAAAGATACTCAATTGGAATAGTAAACATACGCAAACGATGTAAAGATACTCAGTTTGAAAGAAACACACTCCCACACTTGCAAAACTCTCAAATTCAATAGAAACTCGCATCAGAAAGCCTTGCAGAAAGATACTCAAACGAGAAATGAAAAGATACACAATTGGAATAGTAAAGATACGCAAACGATGTAAAGATACATAATTGGAATAGTAAAGATACGCAAACGATGTAAAGATACACAGTTTGAAAGAAACACACTCCCACACTTGCAAAACTCTCAAATACAATAGAAACTCGCATCAGAAGCGTTACAGAAAGATACTCAAACGAGAAATGAAAAGATACACAATTGGAATAGTAAAGATACGCAAACGATGTAAAGATACGCAATTGGAATAGTAAACATACGCAAACGATGTAAAGATACTCAGTTTGAAAGAAACACACTCCCACACTTGCAAAACTCTCAAATTCAATAGAAACTCGTATCAGAAAGCCTTACAGAAAGATACTCAAACGAGAAATGAAAAGATACACAATTTGAATAGTAAAGATACGCAAACGATGTAAAGATACTCAGTTTGAAAGAAACACACTCCCACACTTGCAAAACTCTCAAATACAATAGAAACTCGCATCAGAAGCCTTACAGAAAGATACTCAAACGAGAAATGAAAAGATACACAATTGGAATAGTAAAGATACGCAAACGATGTAAAGATACACAATTGGAATAGTAAACATACGCAAACGATGTAAAGATACTCAGTTTGAAAGAAACACACTCCCACACTTGCAAAAGTCTCAAATTCAATAGAAACTCGCATCAGAAGCGTTACAGAAAGATACTCAAACGAGAAATGAAAAGATAAACAATTGGAATAGTAAAGATACGCAAACGATGTAAAGATACACAATTGGGATAGTAAAGATACGCAAACGATGTAAAGATACTCAGTTTGAAAGAAACACTCCCACACTTGCAAAAGTCTCAAATTCAATAGAAACTCGCATCAGAAAGCCTTACAGAAAGATACTCAAACGAGAAATGAAAAGATACACAATTGGAATAGTAAAGATACGCAAACGATGTAAAGATACGCAATTGGAATAGTAAACATACGCAAACGATGTAAAGATACCCAGTTTGAAAGAAACACACTCCCACACTTGCAAAACTCTCAAATTCAATAGAAACTCGTATCAGAAAGCCTTATAGAAAGATACTCAAACGAGAAATGAAAAGATACACAATTTGAATAGTAAAGATACGCAAACGATGTAAAGATACTCAGTTTGAAAGAAACACACTCCCACACTTGCAAAACTCTCAAATACAATAGAAACTCGCATCAGAAGCGTTACAGAAAGATACTCAAACGAGAAATGAAAAGATACACAATTGGAATAGTAAAGATACGCAAACGATGTAAAGATACTCAGTTTGAAAGAAACACACTCCCACACTTGCAAAAGTCTCAAATTCAATAGAAACTCGCATCAGAAAGCCTTACAGAAAGATACTCAAACGAGAAATGAAAAGATACACAATTGGAATAGTAAAGATACGCAAACGATGTAAAGATACACAATTGGAATAGTAAACATACGCAAACGATGTAAAGATACTCAGTTTGAAAGAAACACACTCCCACACTTCCAAAACTCTCAAATTCAATAGAAACTCGTATCAGAAAGCCTTACAGAAAGATACTCAAACGAGAAATGAAAAGATACACAATTTGAATAGTAAAGATACGCAAACGATGTAAAGATACTCAGTTTGAAAGAAACACACTCCCACACTTGCAAAACTCTCAAATACAATAGAAACTCGCATCAGAAGCGTTACAGAAAGATACTCAAACGAGAAATGAAAAGATACACAATTGGAATAGTAAAGATACGCAAACGATGTAAAGATACACAATTGGAATAGTAAAGATACGCAAACGATGTAAAGATACTCAGTTTGAAAGAAACACACTCCCACACTTGCAAAAGTCTCAAATTCAATAGAAACTCGCATCAGAAAGCCTTACAGAAAGATACTCAAACGAGAAATGAAAAGATACACAATTGGAATAGTAAAGATACGCAAACGATGTAAAGATACACAATTCGAATAGTAAACATACGCAAACGATGTAAAGATACTCAGTTTGAAAGAAACACACTCCCACACTTGCAAAACTCTCAAATTCAATAGAAACTCACATCCGAAAGCCTTGCAGAAAGATACTCAAACGAGAAATGAAAAGATACACAATTGGAATAGTAAAGATACGCAAACGATGTAAAGATACACAATTGGAATAGTAAAGATACGCAAACGATGTAAAGATACTCAGTTTGAAAGAAACACACTCCCACACTTGCAAAACTCTCAAATACAATAGAAACTCGCATCAGAAGCGTTACAGAAAGATACTCAAACGAGAAATGAAAAGATACACAATTGGAATAGTAAAGATACGCAAACGATGTAAAGATACACAATTGGAATAGTAAAGATACGCAAACGATGTAAAGATACTCAGTTTGAAAGAAACACACTCCCACACTTGCAAAAGTCTCAAATTCAATAGAAACTCGCATCAGAAAGCCTTACAGAAAGATACTCAAACGAGAAATGAAAAGATACACAATTAAAATAGTAAAGATACGCAAACGATGTAAAGATACACAATTGGAATAGTAAACATACGCAAACGATGTAAAGATACTCAGTTTGAAAGAAACACACTCCTACACTTGCAAAACTCTCAAATTCAATAGAAACTCGTATCAGAAAGCCTTACAGAAAGATACTCAAACGAGAAATGAAAAGATACACAATTTAAATAGTAAAGATACGCAAACGATGTAAAGATACTCAGTTTGAAAGAAACACACTGCCACACTTGCAAAACTCTCAAATACAATAGAAACTCGCATAAGAAGCCTTAAAGAAAGATACTCAAAAGAGAAATGAAAAGATACACAATTGGAATAGTAAAGATACGCAAACGATGTAAAGATACACAATTGGAATAGTAAACATACGCAAACGATGTAAAGATACTCATTTTGAAAGAAACACACTCCCACACTTGCAAAACTCTCAAATTCAATAGAAATTCGCATCAGAAAGCCTTGCAGAAAGATACTCAAACGAGAAATGAAAAGATACACAATTGGAATAGTAAAGATACGCAAACGATGTAAAGATACACAATTGGAATAGTAAAGATACGCAAACGATGTAAAGATACTCAGTTTGAAAGAAACACACTCCCACACTTGCAAAACTCTCAAATACAATAGAAACTCGCATCAGAAGCCTTACAGAAAGATACTCAAACGAGAAATGAAAAGATACACAATTGGAATAGTAAAGATACGCAAACGATGTAAAGATACACAATTGGAATAGTAAACATACGCAAACGATGTAAAGATACTCAGTTTGAAAGAAACACACTCCCACACTTGCAAAACTCTCAAATACAATAGAAACTCGCATCAGAAGCGTTACAGAAAGATACTCAAACGAGAAATGAAAAGATAAACAATTGGAATAGTAAAGATACGCAAACGATGTAAAGATACACAATTGGGATAGTAAAGATACGCAAACGATGTAAAGATACTCAGTTTGAAAGAAACACACTCCCACACTTGCAAAAGTCTCAAATTCAATAGAAACTCGCATCAGAAAGCCTTACAGAAAGATACTCAAACGAGAAATGAAAAGATACACAATTGGAATAGTAAAGATACGCAAACGATGTAAAGATACGCAATTGGAATAGTAAACATACGCAAACGATGTAAAGATACTCAGTTTGAAAGAAACACACTCCCACACTTGCAAAACTCTCAAATTCAATAGAAACTCGTATCAGAAAGCCTTACAGAAAGATACTCAAACGAGAAATGAAAAGATACACAATTTGAATAGTAAAGATACGCAAACGATGTAAAGATACTCAGTTTGAAAGAAACACACTCCCACACTTGCAAAACTCTCAAATACAATAGAAACTCGCATCAGAAGCGTTACAGAAAGATACTCAAACGAGAAATGAAAAGATACACAATTGGAATAGTAAAGATACGCAAACGATGTAAAGATACTCAGTTTGAAAGAAACACACTCCCACACTTGCAAAAGTCTCAAATTCAATAGAAACTCGCATCAGAAAGCCTTACAGAAAGATACTCAAACGAGAAATGAAAAGATACACAATTGGAATAGTAAAGATACGCAAACGATGTAAAGATACACAATTGGAATAGTAAACATACGCAAACGATGTAAAGATACTCAGTTTGAAAGAAACACACTCCCACACTTGCAAAAGTCTCAAATTCAATAGAAACTCGCATCAGAAGCGTTACAGAAAGATACTCAAACGAGAAATGAAAAGATAAACAATTGGAATAGTAAAGATACGCAAACGATGTAAAGATACACAATTGGGATAGTAAAGATACGCAAACGATGTAAAGATACCCAGTTTGAAAGAAACACACTCCCACACTTGCAAAAGTCTCAAATTCAATAGAAACTCGCATCAGAAAGCCTTACAGAAAGATACTCAAACGAGAAATGAAAAGATACACAATTGGAATAGTAAAGATACGCAAACGATGTAAAGATACGCAATTGGAATAGTAAACATACGCAAACGATGTAAAGATACCCAGTTTGAAAGAAACACACTCCCACACTTGCAAAACTCTCAAATTCAATAGAAACTCGTATCAGAAAGCCTTATAGAAAGATACTCAAACGAGAAATGAAAAGATACACAATTTGAATAGTAAAGATACGCAAACGATGTAAAGATACTCAGTTTGAAAGAAACACACTCCCACACTTGCAAAAGTCTCAAATTCAATAGAAACTCGCATCAGAAAGCCTTACAGAAAGATACTCAAACGAGAAATGAAAAGATACACAATTGGAATAGTAAAGATACGCAAACGATGTAAAGATACTCAGTTTGAAAGAAACACACTCCCACACTTGCAAAAGTCTCAAATTCAATAGAAACTCGCATCAGAAAGCCTTACAGAAAGATACTCAAACGAGAAATGAAAAGATACACAATTGGAATAGTAAAGATACGCAAACGATGTAAAGATACACAATTGGAATAGTAAACATATGCAAACGATGTAAAGATACTCAGTTTGAAAGAAACACACTCCCACACTTGCAAAACTCTCAAATTCAATAGAAACTCGCATCAGAAGCCTTACAGAAAGATACTCAAACGAGAAAAGAAAAGATAAACAAATGGAATAGTAAAGATACGCAAACGATGTAAAGATACACAATTGGGATAGTAAAGATACGCAAACGATGTAAAGATACTCAGTTTGAAAGAAACACACTCCCACACTTGCAAAAGTCTCAAATTCAATAGAAACTCGCATCAGAAAGCCTTACAGAAAGATACTCAAACGAGAAATGAAAAGATACACAATTGGAATAGTAAAGATACGCAAACGATGTAAAGATACGCAATTGGAATAGTAAACATACGCAAACGATGTAAAGATACCCAGTTTGAAAGAAACACACTCCCACACTTGCAAAACTCTCAAATTCAATAGAAACTCGTATCAGAAAGCCTTATAGAAAGATACTCAAACGAGAAATGAAAAGATACACAATTTGAATAGTAAAGATACGCAAACGATGTAAAGATACTCAGTTTGAAAGAAACACACTCCCACACTTGCAAAACTCTCAAATACAATAGAAACTCGCATCAGAAGCGTTACAGAAAGATACTCAAACGAGAAATGAAAAGATACACAATTGGAATAGTAAAGATACGCAAACGATGTAAAGATACTCAGTTTGAAAGAAACACACTCCCACACTTGCAAAAGTCTCAAATTCAATAGAAACTCGCATCAGAAAGCCTTACAGAAAGATACTCAAACGAGAAATGAAAAGATACACAATTGGAATAGTAAAGATACGCAAACGATGTAAAGATACACAATTGGAATAGTAAACATACGCAAACGATGTAAAGATACTCAGTTTGAAAGAAACACACTCCCACACTTCCAAAACTCTCAAATTCAATAGAAACTCGTATCAGAAAGCCTTACAGAAAGATACTCAAACGAGAAATGAAAAGATACACAATTTGAATAGTAAAGATACGCAAACGATGTAAAGATACTCAGTTTGAAAGAAACACACTCCCACACTTGCAAAACTCTCAAATACAATAGAAACTCGCATCAGAAAGCCTTACAGAAAGATACTCAAACGAGAAATGAAAAGATACACAATTAAAATAGTAAAGATACGCAAACGATGTAAAGATACACAATTGGAATAGTAAACATACGCAAACGATGTAAAGATACTCAGTTTGAAAGAAACACACTCCTACACTTGCAAAACTCTCAAATTCAATAGAAACTCGTATCAGAAAGCCTTACAGAAAGATACTCAAACGAGAAATGAAAAGATACACAATTTGAATAGTAAAGATACGCAAACGATGTAAAGATACTCAGTTTGAAAGAAACACACTCCCACACTTGCAAAACTCTCAAATACAATAGAAACTCGCATAAGAAGCCTTAAAGAAAGATACTCAAACGAGAAATGAAAAGATACACAATTGGAATAGTAAAGATACGCAAACGATGTAAAGATACACAATTGGAATAGTAAACATACGCAAACGATGTAAAGATACTCATTTTGAAAGAAACACACTCCCACACTTGCAAAACTCTCAAATTCAATAGAAATTCGCATCAGAAAGCCTTGCAGAAAGATACTCAAACGAGAAATGAAAAGATACACAATTGGAATAGTAAAGATACGCAAACGATGTAAAGATACACAATTGGAATAGTAAAGATACGCAAACGATGTAAAGATACTCAGTTTGAAAGAAACACACTCCCACACTTGCAAAACTCTCAAATACAATAGAAACTCGCATCAGAAGCCTTACAGAAAGATACTCAAACGAGAAATGAAAAGATACACAATTTGAATAGTAAAGATACGCAAACGATGTAAAGATACTCAGTTTGAAAGAAACACACTCCCACACTTGCAAAACTCTCGAATACAATAGAAACTCGCATAAGAAGCCTTAAAGAAAGATACTCAAACGAGAAATGAAAAGATACACAATTGGAATAGTAAAGATACGCAAACGATGTAAAGATACACAATTGGAATAGTAAACATACGCAAACGATGTAAAGATACTCATTTTGAAAGAAACACACTCCCACACTTGCAAAACTCTTAAATTCAATAGAAATTCGCATCAGAAAGCCTTGCAGAAAGATACTCAAACGAGAAATGAAAAGATACACAATTGGAATAGTAAAGATACGCAAACGATGTAAAGATACACAATTGGAATAGTAAAGATACGCAAACGATGTAAAGATACTCAGTTTGAAAGAAACACACTCCCACACTTGCAAAACTCTCAAATACAATAGAAACTCGCATCAGAAGCCTTACAGAAAGATACTCAAACGAGAAATGAAAAGATACACAATTGGAATAGTAAAGATACGCAAACGATGTAAAGATACACAATTGGAATAGTAAACATACGCAAACGATGTAAAGATACTCAGTTTGAAAGAAGCACACTCCCACACTTGCAAAACTCTCAAATACAATAGAAACTCGCATCAGAAGCGTTACAGAAAGATACTCAAACGAGAAATGAAAAGATAAACAATTGGAATAGTAAAGATACGCAAACGATGTAAAGATACACAATTGGGATAGTAAAGATACGCAAACGATGTAAAGATACTCAGTTTGAAAGAAACACACTCCCACACTTGCAAAAGTCTCAAATTCAATAGAAACTCGCATCAGAAAGCCTTACAGAAAGATACTCAAACGAGAAATGAAAAGATACACAATTGGAATAGTAAAGATACGCAAACGATGTAAAGATACGCAATTGGAATAGTAAACATACGCAAACGATGTAAAGATACTCAGTTTGAAAGAAACACACTCCCACACTTGCAAAACTCTCAAATTCAATAGAAACTCGTATCAGAAAGCCTTACAGAAAGATACTCAAACGAGAAATGAAAAGATACACAATTTGAATAGTAAAGATACGCAAACGATGTAAAGATACTCAGTTTGAAAGAAACACACTCCCACACTTGCAAAACTCTCAAATACAATAGAAACTCGCATCAGAAGCGTTACAGAAAGATACTCAAACGAGAAATGAAAAGATACACAATTGGAATAGTAAAGATACGCAAACGATGTAAAGATACTCAGTTTGAAAGAAACACACTCCCACACTTGCAAAAGTCTCAAATTCAATAGAAACTCGCATCAGAAAGCCTTACAGAAAGATACTCAAACGAAAAATGAAAAGATACACAATTGGAATAGTAAAGATACGCAAACGATGTAAAGATACACAATTGGAATAGTAAACATATGCAAACGATGTAAAGATACTCAGTTTGAAAGAAACACACTCCCACACTTGCAAAAGTCTCAAATTCAATAGAAACTCGCATCAGAAGCGTTACAGAAAGATACTCAAACGAGAAAAGAAAAGATAAACAATTGGAATAGTAAAGATACGCAAACGATGTAAAGATACACAATTGGGATAGTAAAGATACGCAAACGATGTAAAGATACTCAGTTTGAAAGAAACACACTCCCACACTTGCAAAAGTCTCAAATTCAATAGAAACTCGCATCAGAAAGCCTTACAGAAAGATACTCAAACGAGAAATGAAAAGATACACAATTGGAATAGTAAAGATACGCAAACGATGTAAAGATACGCAATTGGAATAGTAAACATACGCAAACGATGTAAAGATACCCAGTTTGAAAGAAACACACTCCCACACTTGCAAAACTCTCAAATTCAATAGAAACTCGTATCAGAAAGCCTTATAGAAAGATACTCAAACGAGAAATGAAAAGATACACAATTTGAATAGTAAAGATACGCAAACGATGTAAAGATACTCAGTTTGAAAGAAACACACTCCCACACTTGCAAAACTCTCAAATACAATAGAAACTCGCATCAGAAGCGTTACAGAAAGATACTCAAACGAGAAATGAAAAGATACACAATTGGAATAGTAAAGATACGCAAACGATGTAAAGATACTCAGTTTGAAAGAAACACACTCCCACACTTGCAAAAGTCTCAAATTCAATAGAAACTCGCATCAGAAAGCCTTACAGAAAGATACTCAAACGAGAAATGAAAAGATACACAATTGGAATAGTAAAGATACGCAAACGATGTAAAGATACACAATTGGAATAGTAAACATACGCAAACGATGTAAAGATACTCAGTTTGAAAGAAACACACTCCCACACTTCCAAAACTCTCAAATTCAATAGAAACTCGTATCAGAAAGCCTTACAGAAAGATACTCAAACGAGAAATGAAAAGATACACAATTTGAATAGTAAAGATACGCAAACGATGTAAAGATACTCAGTTTGAAAGAAACACACTCCCACACTTGCAAAACTCTCAAATACAATAGAAACTCGCATCAGAAGCGTTACAGAAAGATACTCAAACGAGAAATGAAAAGATACACAATTGGAATAGTAAAGATACGCAAACGATGTAAAGATACACAATTGGAATAGTAAAGATACGCAAACGATGTAAAGATATTCAGTTTGAAAGAAACACACTCCCACACTTGCAAAAGTCTCAAATTCAATAGAAACTCGCATCAGAAAGCCTTACAGAAAGATACTCAAACGAGAAATGAAAAGATACACAATTGGAATAGTAAAGATACGCAAACGATGTAAAGATACACAATTGGAATAGTAAACATACGCAAACGATGTAAAGATACTCAGTTTGAAAGAAACACACTCCCACACTTGCAAAACTCTCAAATTCAATAGAAACTCACATCCGAAAGCCTTGCAGAAAGATACTCAAACGAGAAATGAAAAGATACACAATTGGAATAGTAAAGATACGCAAACGATGTAAAGATACACAATTGGAATAGTAAAGATACGCAAACGATGTAAAGATACTCAGTTTGAAAGAAACACACTCCCACACTTGCAAAACTCTCAAATACAATAGAAACTCGCATCAGAAAGCCTTGCAGAAAGATACTCAAACGAGAAATGAAAAGATACACAATTGGAATAGTAAAGATACGCAAACGATGTAAAGATACATAATTGGAATAGTAAAGATACGCAAACGATGTAAAGATACTCAGTTTGAAAGAAACACACTCCCACACTTGCAGAAGTCTCAAATTCAATAGAAACTCGCATCAGAAAGCCTTACAGAAAGATACTCAAACGAGAAATGAAAAGATACACAATTGGAATAGTAAAGATACGCAAACGATGTAAAGATACACAATTGGAATAGTAAAGATACGCAAACGATGTAAAGATACTCAGTTTGAAAGAAACACACTCCCACACTTGCAAAACTCTCAAATACAATAGAAACTCGCATCAGAAGCGTTACAGAAAGATACTCAAACGAGAAATGAAAAGATACACAATTGGAATCGTAAAGATACGCAAACGATGTAAAGATACACAATTGGAATAGTAAAGATACGCAAACGATGTAAAGATACTCAGTTTGAAAGAAACACACTCCCACACTTGCAAAAGTCTCAAATTCAATAGAAACTCGCATCAGAAAGCCTTGCAGAAAGATACTCAAACGAGAAATGAAAAGATACACAATTTGAATAGTAAAGATACGCAAACGATGTAAAGATACTCAGTTTGAATAGTAAACATACGCAAACGATGTAAAGATACTCAGTTTGAAAGAAACACACTCCCACACTTACAAAACTCTCAAATTCAATAGAAACTCGCATCAGAAGCCTTACAGAAAGATACTCAAACGAGAAATGAAAAGATACACAATTGGAATAGTAAAGATACGCAAACGATGTAAAGATACACAATTGGAATAGTAAAGATACGCAAACGATGTAAAGATACTCAGTTTGAAAGAAACACACTCCCACACTTGCAAAACTCTCAAATACAATAGAAACTCGCATCAGAAGCCTTACAGAAAGATACTCAAACGAGAAATGAAAAGATACACAATTGGAATAGTAAAGTGATAGGAGCACAAAGTGTGACGTTCTTAATGTATATATGCCCTATTCTTATGCTTTGTTACTTCTTATTTAGTTGTTTTAGGTTCATATTTGATATATGTATGTTCTAGGTAGAGCTATTTCGAATTTAGATGATTTGATGATGAAATTGTGCTAAGTGTTAGAACTCCTGATTGAACTAGGATTCCTTACTCGACTAGGACTCTACTTTCCTATTTTCATTCTTTCCTATTCCTTAATCGACGATTTCTTTTCAGGAAAGACAAATCATATTTGGAAGGAAAGGAGAGTTGCCGAGTTACATTCCTAGTTGAACAAGGAAATCATATTCGAGTTGAAGAAGGAGAAGAGGAGGCCGGCCTAGCTACTCCTAGTTGGACCAAGAGATTGCCGTGCAGCCCTTAAAGAGATCTCCCTATTGGACTTGGTTTCCTACATCAAGTTGGATATGGAGTACATAAATCAAATCCATAACAAAGAGGATTTCAGTTTCCCAATTGGATTCTATTTCCTTTTAGCACGCAAGAAGGCTTCCTACACCTCTATATATAGAGGCCGGCCTCTCCATTCAGCATCATCATCAACCCTACACAAAAACACAGCCATAGCTCTGCCGAATTCATCCTTCACCATTCCAAGAAATCCTAAAACCGATTCCATCATTCCTCACCTATCAATAGCCTTCAAACACGCTTGTGAAGGAGGTTTCATCCATAGAAGACTCGGCTACACTTGTGGATTGCTTGATTTATAAAGTGTAACCATGATTCACTCTTGTTTAATTTCGGGTTTAGGTTTTATTCTTGTTCAGGGATGAAGTTGCGATTTGGTTAGAGTAGTCTTGTATCAATTTTGTCTATGAAATAGCTACTTGATTCAATTTATATAGATGATACGAAAATTATGTTTTGGTTTTATGATTTTCTGTTTTGGTTTTCTGCCGAATGTGTGCTTGAACAATTTTCGATTCCTAGGTGTTATGACTATGCTTGTAGCATGATATTTAGGTTGTTGGATTAAAGACTTATGCTAAGAACATGTTTATTCTTGTTTATGTGATTTTCGAATTGCATGGTTGTTGGTTAAGTAAGTGACATACTTGATGAATTCAATGTGCATGGCTTTGGGATTACATGATTAAGATGAACATGTTAGAATTTCGATTATGGCTGCTTGGTTGTGATTGAATGTGTCAAGTGTCTATGTGTTTAGGTTACTACTTAGAACCCTAAATGCATGATCCATCCTTGGTTGCTCAATGTATGTCTCGGCATGATACTAAGAAGTTGTAGAACTTGGTTCGACTCCCTCTATGTGAATTGTTTTGGTGATTGTTTATGTGTTGGTTGGTTGATCACATGTATATACTAGTCTAGGTTTTATTTACTGTTTTTATAATTCAACCCAAAATCATTATCAAACTTTAAAACCCTTTATGAATTCGTGTAAGTATTGTGATCCTAAGCCCTGGCTGGATCCCCGGTTTGTGAACGATACCCTCTTGCTTTATACTACTATGATGTGTTCAGGGTTAAATATTGATGTCGAGTAATCGAGCATTCATCATAAAGATACGCAAACGATGTAAAGATACACAATTGGAATAGTAAAGATACGCAAACGATGTAAAGATACTCAGTTTGAAAGAAACACACTCCCACACTTGCAGAAGTCTCAAATTCAATAGAAACTCGCATCAGAAAGCCTTACAGAAAGATACTCAAACGAGAAATGAAAAGATACACAATTAGAATAGTAAAGATACGCAAACGATGTAAAGATACACAATTGGAATAGTAAAGATACGCAAACGATGTAAAGATACTCAGTTTGAAAGAAACACACTCCCACACTTGCAAAACTCTCAAATTCAATAGAAACTCGCATCAGAAAGCCTTACAGAAAGATACTCAAACGAGAAATGAAAAGATACACAATTGGAATAGTAAAGATACGCAAACGATGTAAAGATACTCAGTTTGAAAGAAACACACTCCCACACTTGCAAAAGTCTCAAATTCAATAGAAACTCGCATCAGAAAGCCTTGCAGAAAGATACTCAAACGAGAAATGAAAAGATACACAATTGGAATAGTAAAGATACGCAAACGATGTAAAGATACTCAGTTTGAAAGAAACACACTCCCACACTTGCAAAACTCTCAAATTCAATAGAAACTCGCATCAGAAAGCCTTACAGAAAGATACTCAAACGAGAAATGAAAAGATACACAATTGGAATAGTAAAGATACGCAAACGATGTAAAGATACACAATTGGAATAGTAAAGATACGCAAACGATGTAAAGATACACAATTGGAATAGTAAAGATACGCAAACGATGTAAAGATACTCAGTTTGAAAGAAACACACTCCCACACTTGCAAAAGTCTCAAATTCAATAGAAACTCGCATCAGCAAGCCTTACAGAAAGATACTCAAACGAGAAATGAAAAGATACACAATTGGAATAGTAAAGATACGCAAACGATGTAAAGATACACAATTGGAATAGTAAACATACGCAAACGATGTAAAGATACTCAGTTTGAAAGAAACACACTCCCACACTTGCAAAACTCTCAAATTCAATAGAAACTCGTATCAGAAAGCCCTACAGAAAGATACTCAAACGAGAAATGAAAAGATACACAATTTGAATAGTAAAGATACGCAAACGATGTAAAGATACTCAGTTTGAATAGTAAACATACGCAAACGATGTAAAGATACTCAGTTTGAAAGAAACACACTCCCACACTTGCAAAACTCTCAAATTCAATAGAAACTCGCATCAGAAGCCTTACAGAAAGATACTCAAACGAGAAATGAAAAGATACACAATTGGAATAGTAAAGATACGCAAACGATGTAAAGATACACAATTGGAATAGTAAAGATACGCAAACGATGTAAAGATACTCAGTTTGAAAGAAACACACTCCCACACTTGCAAAACTCTCAAATACAATAGAAACTCGCATCAGAAGCCTTACAGAAAGATACTCAAACGAGAAATGAAAAGATACACAATTGGAATAGTAAAGATACGCAAACGATGTAAAGATACACAATTGGAATAGTAAAGATACGCAAACGATGTAAAGATACTCAGTTTGAAAGAAACACACTCCCACACTTGCAGAAGTCTCAATTTCAATAGAAACTCGCATCAGAAAGCCTTACAGAAAGATACTCAAACGAGAAATGAAAAGATACACAATTGGAATAGTAAAGATACGCAAACGATGTAAAGATACACAATTGGAATAGTAAACATACGCAAACGATGTAAAGATACTCAGTTTGAAAGAAACACACTCCCACACTTGCAAAACTCTCAAATTCAATAGAAACTCGCATCAGAAAGCCTTGCAGAAAGATACTCATACGAGAAATGAAAAGATACACAATTGGAATAGTAAAGATACGCAAACGATGTAAAGATACACAATTGGAATAGTAAACATACGCAAACGATGTAAAGATACTCAGTTTGAAAGAAACACACTCCCACACTTGCAAAACTCTCAAATTCAGTAGAAACTCGTATCAAAAAGCCTTAAAGAAAGATACTCAAACGAGAAATGAAAAGATACACAATTGGAACAGTAAAGATACGCAAACGATGTAAAGATACTCAGTTTGAAAGAAACACACTCCCACATTTGCAAAACTCTCAAATACAAAAGAAACTCGCATCAGAAGCCTTACAGAAAGATACTCAAACGAGAAATGAAAAGATACACAATTGGAATAGTAAAGATACGCAAACGATGTAAAGATACACAATTGGAATAGTAAACATACGCAAACGATGTAAAGATACACAATTGGAATAGTAAACATACGCAAACGATGTAAAGATACTCAGTTTGAAAGAAACACACTCCCACACTTGCAAAACTCTCAAATTCAGTAGAAACTCGTATCAAAAAGCCTTAAAGAATGATACTCAAACGAGAAATGAAAAGATACACAATTGGAACAGTAAAGATACGCAAACGATGTAAAGATACTCAGTTTGAAAGAAACACACTCCCACACTTGCAAAACTCTCAAATACAAAAGAAACTCGCATCAGAAGCCTTACAGAAAGATACTCAAACGAGAAATGAAAAGATACACAATTGGAATAGTAAAGATACGCAAACGATGTAAAGATACACAATTGGAATAGTAAAGATACGCAAACGATGTAAAGATACTCAGTTTGAAAGAAACACACTCCCACACTTGCAAAACTCTCAAATTCAATAGAAACTCGCATCAGAAAGCCTTACAGAAAGATACTCAAACCAGAATTGAAAAGATACACAATTGGAATAGTAAAGATACGCAAACGAAGTAAAGATACACAATTGGAATAGTAAAGATACGCAAACGATGTAAAGATACACAATTGGAATAGTAAAGATACGCAAACGATGTAAAGATACTCAGTTTGAAAGAAACACACTCCCACACTTGCAAAAGTCTCAAATTCAATAGAAACTCGCATCAGAAAGCCTTACAGAAAGATACTCAAACGAGAAATGAAAAGATACACAATTGGAATAGTAAAGATACGCAAACGATGTAAAGATACACAATTGGAATAGTAAAGATACGCAAACGATGTAAAGATACTCAGTTTGAAAGAAACACACTCCCACACTTGCAAAAGTCTCAAATTCAATAGAAACTCGCATCAGAAAGCCTTACAGAAAGATACTCAAACGAGAAATGAAAAGATACACAATTGGAATAGTAAAGATACGCAAACGATGTAAAGATACACAATTGGAATAGTAAAAATACGCAAACGATGTAAAGATACTCAGTTTGAAAGAAACACACTCCCACACTTGCAAAACTCTCAAATTCAATAGAAACTCGTATCAGAAAGCCTTGCAGAAAGATACTCAAACGAGAAATGAAAAGATACACAATTGGAATAGTAAAGATACGCAAACGATGTAAAGATACTCAGTTTGAATAGTAAACATACGCAAACGATGTAAAGATACTCAGTTTGAAAGAAACACACTCCCACACTTGCAAAACTCTCAAATTCAATAGAAACTCGCATCAGAAGCCTTACAGAAAGATACTCAAACGAGAAATGAAAAGATACACAATTGGAATAGTAAAGATACGCAAACGATGTAAAGATACACAATTGGAATAGTAAAGATACGCAAACGATGTAAAGATACTCAGTTTGAAAGAAACACACTCCCACACTTGCAAAACTCTCAAATACAATAGAAACTCGCATCAGAAGCCTTACAGAAAGATACTCAAACGAGAAATGAAAAGATACACAATTGGAATAGTAATGATACGCAAACGATGTAAAGATACACAATTGGAATAGTAAAGATACGCAAACGATGTAAAGATACTCAGTTTGAAAGAAACACACTCCCACACTTGCAGAAGTCTCAAATTCAATAGAAACTCGCATGAGAAAGCCTTACAGAAAGATACTCAAACGAGAAATGAAAAGATACACAATTGGAATAGTAAAGATACGCAAACGATGTAAAGATACACAATTGGAATAGTAAACATACGCAAACGATGTAAAGATACTCAGTTTGAAAGAAACACACTCCCACACTTGCAAAACTCTCAAATTCAATAGAAACTCGCATCAGAAAGCCTTACAGAAAGATACTCAAACGAGAATTGAAAAGATACACATATGGAATAGTAAAGATACGCAAACGATGTAAAGATACACAATTGGAATAGTAAAGATACGCAAACGATGTAAAGATACACAATTGGAATAGTAAAGATACGCAAACGATGTAAAGATACTCAGTTTGAAAGAAACACACTCCCACACTTGCAAAACTCTCAAATACAATAGAAACTCGCAACAGAAGCCTTACAGAAAGATACTCAAACGAGAAATGAAAAGATACACAATTGGAATAGTAAAGATACGCAAACGATGTAAAGATACACAATTGGAATAGTAAAGATACGCAAACGATGTAAAGATACTCAGTTTGAAAGAAACACACTCCCACACTTGCAGAAGTCTCAAATTCAATAGAAACTCGCATCAGAAGCGTTATAGAAAGATACTCAAACGAGAAATGAAAAGATACACAATTGGAATAGTAAAGATACGCAAACGATGTAAAGATACACAATTGGAATAGTAAAGATACGCAAACGATGTAAAGATACTCAGTTTGAAAGAAACACACTCCCACACTTGCAAAAGTCTCAAATTCAATAGAAACTCGCATCAGAAAGCCTTACAGAAAGATACTCAAACGAGAAATGAAAAGATACACAATTGGAATAGTAAAGATACGCAAACGATGTAAAGATACGCAATTGGAATAGTAAACATACGCAAACGATGTAAAGATACTCAGTTTGAAAGAAACACACTCCCACACTTGCAAAACTCTCAAATTCAATAGAAACTCGTATCAGAAAGCCTTACAGAAAGATACTCAAACGAGAAATGAAAAGATACACAATTTGAATAGTAAAGATACGCAAACGATGTAAAGATACTCAGTTTGAAAGAAACACACTCCCACACTTGCAAAACTCTCAAATACAATAGAAACTCGCATCAGAAGCGTTACAGAAAGATACTCAAACGAGAAATGAAAAGATACACAATTGGAATAGTAAAGATACGCAAACGATGTAAAGATACTCAGTTTGAAAGAAACACACTCCCACACTTGCAAAAGTCTCAAATTCAATAGAAACTCGCATCAGAAAGCCTTACAGAAAGATACTCAAACGAGAAATGAAAAGATACACAATTGGAATAGTAAAGATACGCAAACGATGTAAAGATACACAATTGGAATAGTAAACATATGCAAACGATGTAAAGATACTCAGTTTGAAAGAAACACACTCCCACACTTGCAAAAGTCTCAAATTCAATAGAAACTCGCATCAGAAGCGTTACAGAAAGATACTCAAACGAGAAAAGAAAAGATAAACAATTGGAATAGTAAAGATACGCAAACGATGTAAAGATACACAATTGGGATAGTAAAGATACGCAAACGATGTAAAGATACTCAGTTTGAAAGAAACACACTCCCACACTTGCAAAAGTCTCAAATTCAATAGAAACTCGCATCAGAAAGCCTTACAGAAAGATACTCAAACGAGAAATGAAAAGATACACAATTGGAATAGTAAAGATACGCAAACGATGTAAAGATACGCAATTGGAATAGTAAACATACGCAAACGATGTAAAGATACCCAGTTTGAAAGAAACACACTCCCACACTTGCAAAACTCTCAAATTCAATAGAAACTCGTATCAGAAAGCCTTATAGAAAGATACTCAAACGAGAAATGAAAAGATACACAATTTGAATAGTAAAGATACGCAAACGATGTAAAGATACTCAGTTTGAAAGAAACACACTCCCACACTTGCAAAACTCTCAAATACAATAGAAACTCGCATCAGAAGCGTTACAGAAAGATACTCAAACGAGAAATGAAAAGATACACAATTGGAATAGTAAAGATACGCAAACGATGTAAAGATACTCAGTTTGAAAGAAACACACTCCCACACTTGCAAAAGTCTCAAATTCAATAGAAACTCGCATCAGAAAGCCTTACAGAAAGATACTCAAACGAGAAATGAAAAGATACACAATTGGAATAGTAAAGATACGCAAACGATGTAAAGATACACAATTGGAATAGTAAACATACGCAAACGATGTAAAGATACTCAGTTTGAAAGAAACACACTCCCACACTTCCAAAACTCTCAAATTCAATAGAAACTCGTATCAGAAAGCCTTACAGAAAGATACTCAAACGAGAAATGAAAAGATACACAATTTGAATAGTAAAGATACGCAAACGATGTAAAGATACTCAGTTTGAAAGAAACACACTCCCACACTTGCAAAACTCTCAAATACAATAGAAACTCGCATCAGAAGCGTTACAGAAAGATACTCAAACGAGAAATGAAAAGATACACAATTGGAATAGTAAAGATACGCAAACGATGTAAAGATACACAATTGGAATAGTAAAGATACGCAAACGATGTAAAGATATTCAGTTTGAAAGAAACACACTCCCACACTTGCAAAAGTCTCAAATTCAATAGAAACTCGCATCAGAAAGCCTTACAGAAAGATACTCAAACGAGAAATGAAAAGATACACAATTGGAATAGTAAAGATACGCAAACGATGTAAAGATACACAATTGGAATAGTAAACATACGCAAACGATGTAAAGATACTCAGTTTGAAAGAAACACACTCCCACACTTGCAAAACTCTCAAATTCAATAGAAACTCACATCCGAAAGCCTTGCAGAAAGATACTCAAACGAGAAATGAAAAGATACACAATTGGAATAGTAAAGATACGCAAACGATGTAAAGATACACAATTGGAATAGTAAAGATACGCAAACGATGTAAAGATACTCAGTTTGAAAGAAACACACTCCCACACTTGCAAAACTCTCAAATACAATAGAAACTCGCATCAGAAAGCCTTGCAGAAAGATACTCAAACGAGAAATGAAAAGATACACAATTGGAATAGTAAAGATACGCAAACGATGTAAAGATACACAATTGGAATAGTAAAGATACGCAAACGATGTAAAGATACTCAGTTTGAAAGAAACACACTCCCACACTTGCAGAAGTCTCAAATTCAATAGAAACTCGCATCAGAAAGCCTTACAGAAAGATACTCAAACGAGAAATGAAAAGATACACAATTGGAATAGTAAAGATACGCAAACGATGTAAAGATACACAATTGGAATAGTAAACATACGCAAACGATGTAAAGATACTCAGTTTGAAAGAAACACACTCCCACACTTGCAAAACTCTCAAATACAATAGAAACTCGCATCAGAAGCGTTACAGAAAGATACTCAAACGAGAAATGAAAAGATACACAATTGGAATCGTAAAGATACGCAAACGATGTAAAGATACACAATTGGAATAGTAAAGATACGCAAACGATGTAAAGATACTCAGTTTGAAAGAAACACACTCCCACACTTGCAAAAGTCTCAAATTCAATAGAAACTCGCATCAGAAAGCCTTGCAGAAAGATACTCAAACGAGAAATGAAAAGATACACAATTTGAATAGTAAAGATACGCAAACGATGTAAAGATACTCAGTTTGAATAGTAAACATACGCAAACGATGTAAAGATACTCAGTTTGAAAGAAACACACTCCCACACTTGCAAAACTCTCAAATTCAATAGAAACTCGCATCAGAAGCCTTACAGAAAGATACTCAAACGAGAAATGAAAAGATACACAATTGGAATAGTAAAGATACGCAAACGATGTAAAGATACACAATTGGAATAGTAAAGATACGCAAACGATGTAAAGATACTCAGTTTGAAAGAAACACACTCCCACACTTGCAAAACTCTCAAATACAATAGAAACTCGCATCAGAAGCCTTACAGAAAGATACTCAAACGAGAAATGAAAAGATACACAATTGGAATAGTAAAGTGATAGGAGCACAAAGTGTGACGTTCTTAATGTATATATGCCCTATTCTTATGCTTTGTTACTTCTTATTTAGTTGTTTTAGGTTCATATTTGATATATGTATGTTCTAGGTAGAGCTATTTCGAATTTAGATGATTTGATGATGAAATTGTGCTAAGTGTTAGAACTCCTGATTGAACTAGGATTCCTTACTCGACTAGGACTCTACTTTCCTATTTTCATTCTTTCCTATTCCTTAATCGACGATTTCTTTTCAGGAAAGACAAATCATATTTGGAAGGAAAGGAGAGTTGCCGAGTTACATTCCTAGTTGAACAAGGAAATCATATTCGAGTTGAAGAAGGAGAAGAGGAGGCCGGCCTAGCTACTCCTAGTTGGACCAAGAGATTGCCGTGCAGCCCTTAAAGAGATCTCCCTATTGGACTTGGTTTCCTACATCAAGTTGGATATGGAGTACATAAATCAAATCCATAACAAAGAGGATTTCAGTTTCCCAATTGGATTCTATTTCCTTTTAGCACGCAAGAAGGCTTCCTACACCTCTATATATAGAGGCCGGCCTCTCCATTCAGCATCATCATCAACCCTACACAAAAACACAGCCATAGCTCTGCCGAATTCATCCTTCACCATTCCAAGAAATCCTAAAACCGATTCCATCATTCCTCACCTATCAATAGCCTTCAAACACGCTTGTGAAGGAGGTTTCATCCATAGAAGACTCGGCTACACTTGTGGATTGCTTGATTTATAAAGTGTAACCATGATTCACTCTTGTTTAATTTCGGGTTTAGGTTTTATTCTTGTTCAGGGATGAAGTTGCGATTTGGTTAGAGTAGTCTTGTATCAATTTTGTCTATGAAATAGCTACTTGATTCAATTTATATAGATGATACGAAAATTATGTTTTGGTTTTATGATTTTCTGTTTTGGTTTTCTGCCGAATGTGTGCTTGAACAATTTTCGATTCCTAGGTGTTATGACTATGCTTGTAGCATGATATTTAGGTTGTTGGATTAAAGACTTATGCTAAGAACATGTTTATTCTTGTTTATGTGATTTTCGAATTGCATGGTTGTTGGTTAAGTAAGTGACATACTTGATGAATTCAATGTGCATGGCTTTGGGATTACATGATTAAGATGAACATGTTAGAATTTCGATTATGGCTGCTTGGTTGTGATTGAATGTGTCAAGTGTCTATGTGTTTAGGTTACTACTTAGAACCCTAAATGCATGATCCATCCTTGGTTGCTCAATGTATGTCTCGGCATGATACTAAGAAGTTGTAGAACTTGGTTCGACTCCCTCTATGTGAATTGTTTTGGTGATTGTTTATGTGTTGGTTGGTTGATCACATGTATATA